>NC_134579.1:198617054-198917054 GCF_037038515.1 Microtus pennsylvanicus
GGGGTGTGGCAGGAGAGAGACCTGGCCTAAACTGCGTTGGAAAGCGGTCACTCAGAGGAGGTGTGGATACCTGAGCACAGAACAGACAGGAGAGGGAGGGAAGCAGTGTGAGCGCATGGATGAGAAGTCAGAACCCTGGGTCACTGAAATACAAAATGCAAGGTGGCATGCACGTGTGCCGTGTCCCTGCCTTCATGCAGACTGCCACACATGAGCAAAGGGCATGATGCCAAGAGTTGAAAGGCTTCCAGACTCAGAACCAGGAAGGACTCTGGGGATATCTAAGTGACGAACTGGCCAGACTCCTGGACCTGGCCGCCAGCCCAGTTAATCAGTCTCAGTCCCAGTTAGACTTGGCAGCTGCCAGCCTAGGCCAGACTCAGCCCACCTCAAACAGGCAATGACATAGAAGGCCCTGATGATTGTCATTGTTCACCTTGGCATAGTGTGTGTGTGTGTGTGTGTGTGTGTGTGTGTGTGTGTGTGTGTGTGAGTGTGTGTGAGTGTGTGTATGTGTGTGTGTATGTGTATGTGTGTGTGTGTGTTGATGACCCATCCTGTTTCTGTCAGAAGAGTCTGGTCACTGAACAGTTCCTCACCTAGACCACATCTGAGGGTCCAGGATGTGGTATCCACCTCTTTCTTCCAGTGATGGTCCACCATCATCCATACAACACTCTCTAACTCTCCAAGGTTGTGAGCGTAAAGGCCGCCAGTCCGTCAAACATCAGCAGATGGTTCTTGGATATGACAAAGGTGACAATACACACTTCTTCAGGCTCACTGCTCTACTTCTGTGCCTCATCCGCAATGACAGGGACCTCATGCCACCCTGGGCACAGTCTCCATTAGAGAGTAGAGGTATCTTTTAAAACAATGACCAACTAAAAGGATTTTTTTTCCTTCCAGGATTTCTGTATTGGTGACTTTATAACAAATGGAAAAACATAATGTGAAAAATTGTTCTGTTTAATTTGATCTCAGAATGCTACTAGTATATAGCATTTTATTATTAAACTAACTTTTATTAAAACTCTAGTTAAATTTTAAGAAACATTTTGTATTTCCACTTGGAGACGAAGTCTCACAGGCTGTTCACACAGTGTCAGGCTGCCCCTCAGTCTGCGCATGGTTTCCTTGGAGGTTCTGGTCAGAAGGCAAAGTGCAATACAGGGAGCTAAGGCACATGTAGCTCAGAGGGAGGACTGGGAGGAACCTGGGGTTTCTCTTCTCCAATTGTTCTTGCAAAAGGGCCTAGTTGTACCGATAGATACCCTGAGCCACCACCCTCACCTCCTGCGTGGACACTCCTCCCTGTTCACACGTCCTGTTTCCCCTTTGTTATTAAACATAAAAGTTACTATAATTACCTAATTACACTGAACTTTGTACCTGTTCATTGTTTACATCTCTATATACATGCACATACTCATACATACACACTTACCTCACATACACACACTTACATACATACACACTCAGGATGGAAAGATAAAGTTTAATGATAATAGGGATTTTCTTTATGCTTTTTTTGCCTGTATGCATGCCTGTGCATCACATATGAGGGAGTCATATCCCCAGGACTGGAATTTCAGTTGGTTGTGAGCCGCCATGTGGGTGCTGGGGTACTGAACCCAGTTCCTTTGCACAAACTTCCATCGGTGCTCTTAATCTTTGGACCATCTTTTGAGCTCCTCAAGGATTTTCCTAGTTTTAACTGTTTCCAGTTCCTAAAGCATCAAGTAGTTCCTTGATAAATATCTGTTGAATGAATAGCTGAGTGTAGGCAGATGTTGGAGACGTCTTGGGACGTTCGATAGCAAGCAACAGCAGGTTCTAAGGGCTGTAGCTCAGGCTTTGGCGAAAGGAGCTGCAAGGTTGGACTTGTGGGGCTGCTTCAGGCTGAGTGCATGTGAGCTACATGGTCCTCTGCTCTGCTAAGGGTTCTCCCAGTAGTGTCCTGGGGGGTACAGGCCCTGTGGGAATCGGACATGGTCTTTACACTCCCTCGGGACAGTAGTAGGGTCACATAGGGGCATCAAACGGTCTTCAAGACAGTGACTTCTGAGAGGAAGCGAAGGCAGGAAAAGGTTTTGGGGGCTGGGCAAGAGGCCTGCAGGGAGCCAGGGAGAGCTAGGTGTGGCTGAACTTTCAACCACAGGCTCAAGGGTCTGAGGAAATGCAAGTGGCTTTTCGTGTTACCCTTCAAAAGGGTTACGACCTGGTGCTCTGGAGCAGTTTCCCTCCAACTTCTGCCACACCCTGTGCTCCAATCAACCTGCCCATTTCACCTTGTGTCAATCACTTTTCTCATCATTGCAGAAATTGCCAGACAACTTAAAGGAGGAACTGGCCTGTTCTGGTTTATGGTTTGGAAGGAATGCCCCATCATGAAGGGGAAGGCATGGTATGTGAGCTGTTCACATCTAGGCAGATGAGAAACCAGAAAGGCCTTTTCACTCTGCATGAAGCCATGGCCCATAATGGGATGGCCTCAATCACATTCAGAGTGAGTCCTCCATCAATCATATCGGAGTGAGTCCTCCATCGTCATCAAAACTTTCTGGAATTGCCTCTATAGACAGTAGGAGGCCAGGGAAGAGTGACTGTCACATATGGGGATAGGTGAGATCCCCCACGCTGAGCAGCCCTCTGTGACTTTTCAGGGCATCTTGTTCTGCATTAAACATCTGTTTAGCTTTCTAAATTCAAGTCAGCCGTTACTACTTCATGGACCAGTCTCCTTGACCCTCCGTGATCTTGCAGCCTCAGCAACGCCCCTCTCCAGGCTGTTGGGATGGTCTCTGCGCTCAAGTGCACATCCGAATTCCCTCAGTGAAATAGTTGTGTCTTCAAGTCTGCACAGTGAACTTCCTGACCTGGCATCTGATCACAAAGGAAGACAATAAAGAACACAGCTAGGATGTCATCCACGGTTTTTCTTCCTTTTCTAAAGGCCAAGGAGTAGCTAGAAAAATACAGTGTGGCTTCAACAATGCCACACTGTAACAGAACATTGTGAGGACATCCAGAGGAATACAAAAGTCTGACACATGCTACAAACACAGATGAACCTTTGGCAACTTGCTAAGTGAAAAGCCAGGCACAAGAACAAGTGTTGTATTCTTAGAGATAGGTAGAGAAGCAGATTCTTAGAGGTTCCTGGAGGCTGGGGAGACAAGAAACTATTGTTTAACAGGTGATTGTATTGGGAAGAAAGAGTTCTGGGAATGGTGGTGGTGTGTGTGTGTGTGTGTGTGTGTGTGTGTGCGCGCGTGTGTACGCGCACTTGCGGGCTTTATGTTTCTGAAAATGGTCCAAATAGTCTTAGAGTGTAACTCCAAGGCACAGTGCTGACCTTGAATGTGGGACGGGCTTTGGGTTTGACTCTCCCAACACACACACACACACACACACACACACACACACACACCCCACACACACACCACACACACACCGCACACACACACATACACACACACATACACACACACCCCCCCCCACACACACAGAGACACACACAGACACACACACACATACACACACACACACACACATACACACACACATACACACACACATACACACACACATACACACACATACACCACACACACACACACACAGAGACACACACAGACACACAGACACACACACACCACACACACACACAGACACACACACACACACAGAGACACACACAGACACACACACACACACACACACCACACACACACACAGACACACACACACACAGAGACACACACAGACACACACAGACACACACACACCACACACACACAGAGACACACACACACACCACACACACAGACACACAGACACAGACACACACACACAGACACACACACAGACACACACACACAGACACACACACACACACACACACACACCACGGAAAATTTTAAAGTAAGCAGACTCCTTATTTTTTTTCCTTTCTTTTTTATAAAAATTGTTTTTACTGAGCTATATATTTTTCTCTGCTCCCCTCCCTACCTCTCCCCTCCCCTTCAACCCTCTCCTAAGGTCCCCTTGCTCCCAATTTGCTCAGGAGATCTTGTCTTTTTCTACTTCCCATGTAGATTAGATCCATGTATGTCTCTCTTAGGGTCCTCTTTGTTGTCTAGGTTCTCTGAGATTGTGAATTGTAGGTTGGGTTTTCTTTACTTTATGTCTAAAAGCCATATCATAAGTGAGTACATATGATAATTGTCTTTCTGGGTCTGGATTACCTCACTCAATATGATGTTTTCTAGATCTATCCATTTGCGTTTTTTTCCTTTCTTTTATCTCATTTTATTTATTATCATTACTGTGTATGAGAGAGAGAGTATATGTGATGTGTGTGTGTGTGTGAGAGAGAGTGTGTGGTGTATTTGTGTGTGTTTTGTGGAGTCTGCTTGGGAGTGTGCGTGTGTGATGTGTGGAGTGAGAGTGTGTTTGTAGTGTGTGTGCAGTGTTGTTTCTGAGTTGTATATGTGGTATGCGTAGTGTTTGTGTGTGGTGTACATGTGTGAGTATATGTGGTGTGTGACTGAGTGACATATGAGTTTATATGTGAATGTGTGTGTGTGTGAGTGTGTTTATGTGTGGCGTGTGTGGGGTGTGCCTAGGTCACACTATACATCTGAAGGTCAAAGACCAACTTAGAAGACTCTGGACTTTCTCAGAGGCTCCCAGGGACCCTGCTCAGGTCAGCAGTCTTGGCAGCGAGAACCTGTACTACCCACTCAGTCACCTTGCTGGTCCTTCTTTTTTTTTTTTTTTGAATTTTTGCAGCATTTAGAAATTGGTAAAATTTCATCAAAGTCAGAATCATATTCTCTGGTGCAATCCCATTATCAGTAATTTTCCCCACACATTAAATTATACTTGTTTAGTTTATGAAATTTCATTTCTAGTAAGCCAGCTTATTGAAATGGCTTATTGAACTCAAACATAGCTTATTGAAATTAGTCCATTTTCATTTTTAATATATATATTAACTTTATGTTTGCATATACTCGCACAAATAATATTTGAGATAAATAGTTCTAATATGATTACTGTTTTATTTATTTTTATTACCCTATATTAGAACCCTCTGATAGAGTCATTTTGCATTTTTAAATCTTGTGTATGTTTACGGGACCTCAAGAGAGGGGAATTTCTGAATACGTTTTTTTATTCATTTTGTTCTTTAGTTTGGACAAGGCCTCTCTTTGTAGCTCAGGCTGACTTGGTACTCACTCTATTGCCTAGGTTGGCCTCAACCTTGTAGCAATCCCCAGGTTTCAGCCTCCCAAGTCCTGGGATTATGGACCAGAGCCACAGAAGTCTGTATTCAAAACTTCCCCACTCAAAACAGATCAAAACCCAGAGGTAACAGCAGGACTGACGAAGCAATGCATTTGGCTGCACCGCTGATGGGACCACTCCTTGTATGTGGATCGTTTTGGGGTTCATCCCATGGGCAGGTGCCACTGCCTGCCAGGATTCCCGGAAGGGCTGCTGCTCAAACTTGGGGGCTTTGACAGCACTTAAGGGGAGAGTCACAAACAATAACAAACCCTGAAAATAATAGCTGCAAACCTAGCACAACAGAGCTCTTCTGTGTGGGAGGTGTAATCAGGATTGGATCGATGGGTTTTGTTTTTGTTCACCCAGGCACATGAGTTATGGTCACAGGCAGGATGCTCCTTGTTTCTACGAAGGACCTGTGGCAGAAGGCATCAATCCCCGTGGCCAGGGTCCTCTTGCAGCTCAGGTCTATAGATGGGGATGGGACATTTTCTGGTTGCAAGTGGTGGTGAGAACAGAATGGAGATCAGTGTTCATACAGCCATTCTCTCACTTTGCTCCTGTTTAGTGAGCACCTGCTGCAGGGTAGACCTTGTTCAGCATTGTCAGAAGAGATCCAAACCAAACTGAGATCAGGCTCTCTGTCCCCACGGTCCAGGAGGAAGACAGCAAATACAGACTAATCGTGCTTAAGTACATGATATGATCGCTAGGAAGTGGTGGAGTGTTCTAGAAAAAGCAGGAGGCAGGGCAGCGTAAGAAAGCTTGAGAGCACCAGGGAGATGCAGATGTGAGGAAAATGCCAGTCCTGGTTAGTTTTATGTCAGTTTGACACAGCTAGAGTCACCAGAGACGCAGGGACCTCAGTTGAGGAAAGGCCTCCATGAGAACAAGCTATAAGGTATTTTCTCTATTAGTGATTGGTGGACAAGGAATCTGCCCACTGTGGGTTAAGCCATCTCTGGGCTGGTGGTCCTGGGTGTTATAAGAAAGCAAGCTGAGCAAGTCATGGGGAGCAAGCCAGTAAGCAGCACCCTCCATGGCCTCTGCATCAGCTCCTGCCTGCAGGTTTCTTCCCTGTTTGAGTTCCTGTCCTAACTCCCTTCAGTGCTGAACAATGATGTGGACGTGTGAACTTAATAAACTCTTTTGTCCCCAACTTGATTTTTGGTCATGATGTTTCTTTGCAGCAATAGGAACCCTAACTAACAGTGCCTAAGATGGGGTTGTGTGGTGATGTGTACGGTCTCTGCTCTGAGACCAGAACAATGAGCAAAGTCTGAGAACAAGCAGCCAGCTCAAACAGAAGAACGTTCTAGGAAAAGGAGAAACAGAGGGATCCAGACGTAGGGCCTGGCCGGTGTGCTTGCTGCAGGGTGATCTGAGAGAGGTGTGGGACAGAAGGACCTGCAGACTATCACTTCAGCTCACAGGGTGTTCTGGGGAGCTAGGTGGTCCTACTCAAGATTGTAGAAGGATTTGCTTGGCCACTGTGCAGGATGTAAAGAAGTGTGAACCAGGTGGGAATGAGGATCCCGAGGCCATTTCTCTTTTCTCCCCATGCAATACCCAACTTTATTCAGAGCATCAGACAGTTTGCACTCTGAGGGTTAAGAAGAGTCACCTGAGTATAAAATCACAAGGACAAGCTGCACATGGCAGAAACTTGTTTTTCTATAAAGACACATAAGCCAGTAACAGCAGCCAGCTGTAATAACCAATCTAAAGTAAACTCACTCCTGTTTGCTACATCTGGGAAGGGTGTGGTCCAAGAACAAGTTGTGTTTTAAGAAACTGAAGTCATGAGACAAGAGTTTTTGTTTTCTTGGAGGTTTTGTTGTTGTTGTTGTTAAAGCTTTATTATGTATACAGTGTTCTGCCTGCGTGTATCCCTGCAGGCCAGGAGAGGGCACCAGATCCTATTACAGGTGGTTGAGAGCCACTATACAGTTTCTGGTACTTGAACTCAAGATTATGCTTCAGGGCAGACACAGTGGAGGCTCAGGATACTCGATGCTGATGAGTATGCTGGAAAGGCAACCCAGACACGGGATAATAAAAGGTGAAATTGGCATGGTCTTCAGGGGAGCTATGGTTAGCCTGGCTCCGAAGGGTTAACCCCAAGTTATGAAAGGATATCATTATCAGCAAGTGAAAGTTTTAGGAGAAGTGGGTTTCGTGTGAAGACTGGCAGTTCACGCTGGGCACATGGAGTGTAAGGCATCAATTGGACATCTGAGGGGAGATGCTGAGTAGAAACAGGGGTGTGTGTTCCCCAAGGCCGCCGTAGCATTATACACAAACAGTGATAGCGACTCCTCGTCTTACTGCGACAGAGATCGAACATTCTGAAACCAGGATGGCAGCTGGCCTACCTTCCTTTGAGAAGCCCCAGGCAGCTTTTCCTTGCTCTTTTTCATCTTTCAAAGCTGTCATAGTCCTCAGCCTGTATTATTTATTAGTTATCTTTATAGGTGCCAAGACAAAATTCTGCAACACAAGCAACTTACAGAGGAGCTGGTTTGGGCTCACAGCTCTAGGGTACAGTCCACCATCATGGGGAGGGCGTGGCGGCAGGAGCTGGAGGCAGCTGGTCACATTGCACATGAGTGAGGACTGCTCAGCTCCCTAGGGCATGGTGCTGCCCACCATTATGGTGTGTTTTCCCAACACAATTGACCCAATTAAGATAATCCCTGCTGGCATGCCTAGAGGCTGATCTACTCTAGATCCTCTTTAAGAGGCGTGTCTGGAGGATCTTCTAGCTGGTTCTAGATTAAGTCACGTTGACAGTCAATGTTTAACCACCACAGGGCCACGTCTTTCATATTCAAAGTGTGTTAGTCTGCCTCTGCCTCACGACCACTTTCTCCTCACTGACCCTAGCCCTTCCGTTACTCTCAGAAGGAGCCTCCTAACTTCTTGAGGCAACATGGATAATCCAGGATGCTCCTCTCAGCTCAGGATCCCTCAATTACATCTTTAGAGTTGCTGGAGCCTGCAGTACTATGGAGGTAGTGCGCCTGTAATTCCAGCACGTAGGAAGCAGAGGCAGAAGGATCAGGAGTTCAAGGCCAGCTTCTGCTACTTGAGCTTCTGTTTTAGTAAAAAGTACTTGAGAGGGAACTTAGTCGCTCTCCTCACTCAGGACAGGGTAGCACTGGACATGGAATCCCGGGGATTCTGTCTGGTATCATTATCTTATCATCATTTACCTTCTTCTGTCTCCACCCTGCCTCTACCCTGAGTCCTGCAGTTGCAGGTGTCTTGCAATATACGTTCTCTCTTTTCCAGGTGCAGTTCAAGTTCGGTTGCCAGTAACTCCAGATTCCAGCCATCTTCCTGGGGAATCCCAGAGAAAAGACAGAAGTTCTCTCCTGTGGGGCTCCCACATAAAATCTCACAGAAGGAGCTGTGATGGGCACCATTAGATTACATGGTTCACTGGTTGGAGACGCTGGTGACCCCTAAGAAAACCAGATGAAACAGGAGAGGTTCCTAGAGAAAGGGGAGGACAATGCTATTTCTAGATGCTGGGAGGAAGGATGTGGATGTGGCAGAAACCGTAGTCACATCACAAACACTTCAGACTTTCATTTTTAAGCTTATTTTTTGTAGCACTGAAAGTAACTCAAAGTAGATAGAATTCTAGAATGTTCCTTCAAGCATCTACTCTCAATGCTTCAATCTCCCCAATTCATGGTCAAAGATTTCTTTTGTGGGGGGGGGCTCATATTATCTCCTCCCCATTTTAGAATATCACAAAGCAAATTCCAGACATCATATTGATTTTTCTATGAATATTTTAATACGTAGTGTTAAGTGAGAAGGGTTCCTTACCAAAAAACAGAAGACAAAACAAAAACCAACTACAGTACTGCCAATATAGTACTAAAACCTGTAACATGAACCTGTAACATGAGCATGAACAAGTTCAGTGTTTAAATTTACCCGCAGTCTCAGAAATGATTGGACACGATCCAAATAAAGTGATTCATTGGGTCTGGTTCCAAGTTTCCTTGTGTAACACGTCCGTGGGTTATCACTCCGAAGATGTTGGCCACTGTCTTTCTTTCTTTTTTGTTGCTATGACAAAATATTCTGACAAAAGCGCCATTCCGGGCTATGGTGGAGCTCTTTTTGTTGTAGACCACAATTCCAGGTTGTCGTTCTTCATGATGGGGGAGCTGCAGGCCACAGGAGCTTGAAGCAGCGAGTCATAGCCAGTCAGCAACAGAAACAGAATGAATGTGCGCATGCATATGCTCGGTTGACTTTTATCCGCCTTTACACTGTAGGATTTCTCACATAGGAAACAGTGCCACCCCCAGTGGCCAGGTCCTTCTTCCGTAATTAGCTCATGAAGATTCCCCCCCCCCGCCCCTCCCCAAAGCATCCCGGAAGAGGAATGTGATCTAGACAACCCCTTGTTGAGACTGTCTTCAGATCATTCTAGATTGTGTCGCTGTAACCTTTCAGAGCAGTCAGGGGCTCTGTCCCGTCTCTCTTCACCTCCCCATCGAGGTCTCGGTTGCTTCTTTACTGGACAGAGGCTTTGCTCCTGTCACAATGCACTTTCACGTCTTGAATTCTCTGAGTGCCAATTCATTCCGGTCCCCAAGTCACCAGTCATTCTGAAAGCAGCAGCTGTGGTTTAGGGGTATCGAATTGTGGATATAGAGATCGACAGTACCCAGCACAATCCCGGCTTCCCCCTTGCTCCAGCTTTCCTATCTGGAGTGGAAAAACAGTCACATTTCTTCTCCTAAGTCTTCCCATTCTGCCTTTGGTCCTCAATTTTCAAATGCCAGCTTGCTTCAGATGGGTCTTCCCTCCTCAGGGCGCCTTGAACCTTGCCACAGCTCACATTGTGAGTTGAGGTGTGACCTTCCCTCCTTGTGGTTTCCTGTGTTCAACTTCTGATCTATGAAGTTGTGGCTTGGATACACTAGAGTTCTGAGTATTCTTGGAGCGGGGAGGAGAGAGAAATAGATAGGGTCTTTAAAAATCCTGATGAGGCACCAGCCCTCCTGTTTAGAAAGGTCCTGGCCATCCCCACTGCTCCTCAGCACCACAGGGAAAACTCTGAAATAAGAGGTGTGTATCTCTTTGGATAATTGCAATCATGCAGGGCTTTGTGTGTGTGTGTGTGTGTGTGTGTGTGTTGTGTTGTATTTGTATATATGCACGTGTGCACACCCACACATGAGCATGTAAAAGCCGGAGGCCAGTGCCGGATGTACTCCTCGATGACGTTTTATGTGGATTTTTGAGATGACATCTCTCATTGAACTAGGTGGCAGCTCAATGTTTCGATGAGGTTGAGGGTCATGGAGGCTCTGGGATCTCCCCATCTCTGTACCTTCAGCACTGCGCTTGTGTTCCTTCAAACCTGGGATTTATATAGGTGCTAGAGATCTGGATTCAAGTCCTCCTCCTGCCATCATATCATAAGTGTCGCACCCACCAAGCTGTCTCCCCGACCTGAAAGCTGACTTATTTTCAGGGTTAGGAACTGAAATTCGAGCTCCGCAACTACTAGGTAGGCACTCTACCCATCAATTATAGTCCTAGCTTTCTTTCTGTTCAAATCTTCAACACTTCTGTTGTTGCATTCTTCTCTGTATCATGACTTTGAGGATTCAGGGTACCCAAGGACTTTCGACTCCGTCAGTCTCACCGAAGATCCTGGGTAGTGGATGGAATGTTCAGAGCCGGGATCTGGTTTAAGCCAACCACACAGGCAGGATGGCTCAAACCCTTTTCTCTGTAAAATGGGGTCTAACAAATCAATGATACTCTGGAGCCTTTTTGAGGTCTGAATTAATATCTAGTCATATGATTTTGGTGCCTATACCTGGAGGCTGTAGGAACTACGTCGACCAATTTTTGCCTGGATGTTCTAAAGCTCTCAGGGTGGCCTGGAGCCTGGAGATAAAAGACTGAGACCCTGCTGGCTCAGGTTGGCTGCGGCATCCAGCTGGGTAGAGAGCCTTGGTGCAGAGTCACGAGACTACGTTTGTGAAGGAAATCTCTTTCCTTCATACCTCTCTCCTGTGGAGCAAGGTGTGAGAATTGCTAGCAGGCAGTACACATGTTAAACACAAACAGCTATGAATACTGGCAGAATTGAACCTTTGATTTCTTGTAAGTTTCTGATATTTTCAGCCAATATTTTTTGCATATTTGATACACTTTTTTATTCTTATATTTTAGAATGGACATACCTCAAGCCTAACATGTTCCTTGTACACTGTTAAGAGTCCAGTAGATGTCTCTTAGCCCGAACTCTGGTATAAACAGACAGGAACTGCCAGTGATGAAAGCATGATGTTATTTACACTGATCCAAAGGTCACTGGAGCATCTTCAGAGTGCACACTTCAGAGTTCAGGAATCAGAGCTGCAGAGGTGATGTGATGCTGCCTCTGATCCATTCGATTCTGCGTACACTGCTGCTTTCTCTGCTACCTTCAGGCGCGTTTCTCCCTCGAGACTGTTTTCCCTCTGGACTTGTGTCCTAATCCTCCCAACCCCATTCTAATAAAAACATCTAGTGCACATCTGTGTCCAAGAGAAAGGATCACACTTTCCCGCCTCCCTTGCAGCTTGGTGAGGCAGTGTGATTCATCCTGCCAGTGAACTGGGAAGGAAAGCGCTGTAGCGTTGTGGCACTGTGTGTGCGTGCATGTGTGTCTCTCTCTCTCTCTCTCTGTGTGTGTGTACATGTATGTGCAGGTGGGAACAGAGGCCAGAGAGCACACTGTATCCCCTGGAGCTAGAGTTATAGGTAGTTGTGAGCCATTCATCGTGGGTGCTGAAAACCTAGCCAGCATCTTCTGCAAGCACAGTGCAAATGTTCTTAACTACTGAGCCATCTCCCCAGCTCTATGACTGACATTTTAAAGAGGTACTTTGTCCCTGTATCCAGAAGGGAGGTGGCTATTGGTCTGTCTGAAGCCACAGGGTGGCCATAGAAGCCTCAGTCAAAAGTGTCTTTGTGTTGCATTCATTCCATGCAATGTTGTGATTTGGCTTTCTTTACTTACATGAGGAGTGATGCTCATGCCAGCAACATGGCTGACAAGTGTTGTTCTTATGTGTAGCATCCTGTATTTCACACCAACACCACTCAAGAAAAGAACCTACCGTTAGCTTTGTATTGATGGCTCTTTTTTTTTTGATAGTCTTACTGTGTTGTCTCAAACTTGGGATGCTCCAGCTCCTGACTGTTGGGCTAGGAGGCCTGTGCCACACACATGCTTGAATGTCCTGCTGCAGTACAGCCCCCTGAGCGGGTCCAGGAGAAACAGCCAGCATCTTGTGTACAGCCGCTTCCTGTTCTCCAGGCTCTATGCCTCCTTCTGTTCTCCCTTTATCCATTACCCCTTGAGATGATAAATTTCCTTGGCAGCCACAGCTGTTCCATCCGTGGAAAGGGATCAGCACAGTCGCAGCTGGAGGGAGGTGTCCATGCTAGCAAGGATGCAGCGGGTTTGCCTTTGTTCTAGAAGGGCTCCTACCCTGTCTATAATTCTAACTGCTTTTAGCAGCTTCTAAACCTAAAATTTGGATGCAGGCTTTGAAACTGGTACTTCATGCTCATAGAATGATCCTAAGACCTAAAGAGAAAGATTTTTGTTGAGTTTTAAATTTTTTTTTTAACTTGCAAAATTACAGTAAGTTAAATATTAACTGTTGAACAATGAGCTTGTGGAGTCTCATGCACCCTTTCCTGGCTTCCCACATGATAACATCTTATTAAACCACAGCACAATTATTGAAACCAGGAAAGGAACATTGATAAAATACCAAGAACTAATCTACAAATCTGAAGCAAATGTATCCAATTAGCTACTAATGGTTTTCACTGATTCCTTCCGGCAGCAGTTGCCATGGTGTTTGCTAAATGACCTTTCAATTTCTATGGTTCCTCTACATGTATGAGCTGGAATTCTATTCTAAGGATGAGCCACCGCTTCTGAGCTATTTGTTCATTCATCCACTAATTTACTTGTATCTGTATGAGCCCATGGATGTCTATTTTATCCTATATATCAAAACCCATCGCTGTTATATGGATACTTTTGCCCAGATTGCCATGCCCTTGGCTATTGAGAACCCCATGCAAGCTGGCTTCTGTGTCTGGTTGCTATGCCCCGTCCCATTACAGGGCATTTCTTTCAGCTATTGTGAGTCCTGTGCAAGCCGGCTCCTGTGCCCTGTTGCTATGCTCCATTACAGGACATTTCTTTAATCCTTCAGGTCAGGAGATGCTCCACGCTCATTTATGCTCTCCCTGCCCCTGCCTTGGAATTGGCCATTTTTCACTTGCACCCCAATTTCCATACTATTTTAATTGTTAGGCTTATAACACTATTTATAATCTTGGAAAATTAATGTTTCTAATATGGGAGTCTCTGCATAGAAGATATTAGATATTTTTCTACCACTTTTTATATTGATTAATCATTACATATCAGTCCACTAATTTATCTAACTATATTGAGCCCATGCTATTTTATTATATAGAGTAAAAAAAAAATGGGAGGCCATGTAAGTAGGATTTTTATGGAACAATTCTGTAAATTTTGATTGTGTTTAGTACCTTACTCAAAAAGTGCATCTTCTAGACTTTTGAGTGGTTTTAGCTGCATGTCCTGTTTATAATTCTAACTGCTTTTAGCTGTCTCTATACCTAAAATTTAGGTGCAGGTAATGGCTTTGAAATTGATACTTCATGCATAATTATAGACTGACCCTGAGACCTAAAGGGAAAGATTTTGCTGATTTTCTTTGTAAAAAATATGTTTTTAACTTTTGAAATTACAGTGAGTCTGTGTTCCAGCTCAGATGCACAAGAGTTTTGAAAGGAAAGTTTCTGATGATGGACTGTGGTCCCTAACATGTGATGGGGAGAGTCAACTGAAGGCATAAAGCAAGCAGCTAAAAAGAGTGTTTAGTTAGCCAAGACAAACGCCATCCTGACCTCCACTTTGGTTTTCTGAACCCACAGATTTCTCTCCCCCTTTTGTCTTTGTCTTTTTGTCCTTTTAGTTGAGAAGACTTCATCCAGGTTTTCTGTAGCTTGCAACATTCATGTTGAAACATTTCCTATTCAGTTCATCCCGTTGTTTGTGGTTTGTGGGTTTTTGGTTTCTTTGTTTGCTTTCCTGCCTGTATTCCCACTTGTTTTTAGTACTTCTCAAAGTTGCTTGCATGTCTACTTTCCCTCCTGCCCCTGAGACTGTTGAACTCTCCCCGCCTTACTGAGCTCTGCATGGAGCTCAGCACATCCCTTTAGCTGAGCTCAGAGGCCCAGAGCTGGTCTAAGTTGTGAATTTTATTTAATGGACCAGTGTTTGTTTTGTTTTTTTTTTCAGCTGATGCACAATAAATTTCCACTCTCATGGTAGTTAACTCAAATCACAATTTCTGGGTCAGGAACCTGGCTAGGGTCATCTATCTATGAGGATTTCCTTAAGTCCAGAGCAACAGAACAGAGATCTGGGTTCTCACCTAGGGGTTCTGCTGGGAGAAACCTGCTTGGAACCTTCCTGGTCCTGGAGGCAAAGGCTGTGGGTAGAAGAGGTTACACGTGCCAGGGGTTGAGAGACGCAGGACCCATATCTTGCTGGCCACCAAGTCAAACTACTTGAAGGTATTACAGCATTCATAGATGGCCATTCACGCCTGATGTTCAACTAGACCTGCTTGAACAACAAGAGAGGACATGAAACAGAGAAAGTTTAGTTAGCAGGCAGCCGAGCATGTGGAATAGGAGAGCAAATCAAAACCCAGCTGCCTAGGGTGGGACTTGGAGATATTGTGGGATAAAGAAATGAGGGGACTTCAGGAGAGGAGAAAGAGAATATTTATTATTGTTGTTGTTATTATTTTATGTATAGCATATGTGTGTTGGGAAAATGTGTGTATGTGGCGATCGAAGGACAACTTTGTAGAGTTTGTTGTCTCCTTCTACATTACATGGGTTCCAGGAACGAAGCAAAGGTTGTCAGACTTGTGTGGCAAACATTTATTCCACCAAGCTGTGTCCTAGGCAAGAGCTGACTGAAGACAAGGTGATGTGTGATGGTGGAAAAAAAACCCAGCTGAGTTGGTTGAATTGGAAATCTGGGGTGAATGTTTGCAAATGATATAGGACCCCTGCTGTAGTAGTAATCAAGAAAGTCCCAGAAGGCCCTGCACTGGTTGTTCCAGATGCTTATTTCTGTTGTAGCAGCTGAACTCATACTGTTGTGTATGTGTGTGTGTGAGTGTGTGTGTGTGCATTCAAAAAATAACCCAAACACTCTTTAAAACAAGAGCGAAAATAATGGTTCTACTAGAGACCAGTGAGATTTGACCAGAATTTTTATCTATCTAGAATGGTTCGATGTAGCTGCCAGATTCAATTTAACATTTACCTGACAAGCAATTATGGCCCAGTATCCAGTTGGAGTGTTTCTAAGAGCTTAAATTAGGCAAATAGCTAACAGTTTTGAAAACTTTTTCAGCAAATCGATGATTTGACTAACGATATTTCCATATTTTATGAGTTTAACATCGTAACTGATAATGACCTTCCCAAATTTGTATGTCTAAATAGTCCGAGTGTCATGATTTCTGAGCATGGCTTATGATTCAGTGAGAGATACCTTAAAGGTCAGACTTACAAAATTCCTTTAAAAATAACTTGGTGAAGGACTGCGGAGATGGCTCAGTTGGTAAGGCGATTGCTGCACAAGTGTGAAGGCCTGGATTTGATCCCCTAGAATTCGTATTTAAAGACAAGATGTGAGAGTGTGCTCCTGGAATGCTGGAGAGACAGAACGGGGAGGCAGGGGGATCCCTGGAGCTTGCTAACTAGTCAGTCTAACCCAACTGTTGATTCCTGTGTTCAGTGATAGATTCTCTCTGAAGAAAGAGAGAGAAAGAAAATTGGAGAGTGATGAAGGAAGATACAGAATCTTGGTCTCTGACACACACACACACGCACGCACACACACGCACGCAATTAATAACAATTCCGCTTATTCCTCTCGATCTGTGGCTTTCAAATAGTTTTATCTATTATCAATGATCTTTTAAGTATCAGGTCTGAGATTTCTCAGCAATGTCACATGCTGCCAGAAGTTTGTCCACAGGCTCCCACCTGTTATATGCACCGTGATAGACTGTTTTTAAAGAATGTGTTCAAGACATTAAAATTACGTTAAAAATGTTTACATGTGGAGGGAAGAAAAAACAAACAAAAAAACCCTTCCCTGCTGCTGTTTGAATGTTGGGCACAAGATGGCGCAGTGGTTACACCAATAAAATGCAAAGTCTGGAACTTGATGTTGGCAACAGAAACAACAAAGCTTTTGGAGCATTAATTTCTCTCATCAAATACTATAGGCCTTTAGAAGAACTCTTACATTAATTCTTGTTTTTAACGACTTAGTGTTTATTTATCCTCCAACCTATTAAAACCATGGTTGGACTGTTTTGTTAAATAAAATTTCTTTTCCTCTTGGGATAAACTGTTTTCAGAAGACAATTGATTCTTAAGTACATTAAGTCTTACTAAGTGGACGTTTGTTTTCAATTTAGATGGGGGAGAGTCTATGTTCCAGTCTGTGAACAAATGTTTTTTAAAAAAAGTTTTTAGAAACGTTTAGAGTTGCTGTGTTCAGCCAGAACAGCATAATCGCTTTTCTGGAAGGAAATATGTCAGAGAAAGCCAATGTCCTTGGCTAAACTGAATCCCTCTAAATTGATGTCCGGCAGGATTAGTGCAGATGTATATATCCCAAGGCTGCGGTCTTTATCTTGGCTGGGAACGCCGAGCATCTGCGCGCTTGATGTCTTCACGCTGGATTAGTCTTTGTGGGATGGGATTTACAGTCCAAGGCTGCGTTTCTTAATTACCTTTGAGTTATATAACGCCCAGGGGACCGCCAGGACAGGAGGCTGCTGTGTAAGGCTCTGCTCTCGGGGACATTGCCTTGGAAGATCTTTCTTCTCACGCTTTTTCTAGATGACGTATTTTTTTTTTTTTTTTTTACAAATCATAAGATTTTCTGTTCCTGAAAAAGCGAGTTTGCTAAACATATCCATTGAAAAAAAGAACCTAAACTTACGTGTATAATAAAACCTAAAGTTTGTTGAACTTCCCATTGATTAATGTTTATTGAGTATTATGTTGATTACCACATACCTGGTACCAATTAGAAACTTGTCTCTAACGTTCAGCTTTTCACTTCGAAACCTCTTGCCATGAAAGAGAAAAGACTTGCTGTTTTTAACTTAAGCTAAAACTTACTTGAAAACAAAAATCCTGCGGTAAAGCTTCTATGGGAGATATGTTCTCTTTAAAACTATAGCGCACAAGAAAGAAAGCCAAACTTTGGGTCTCAGAGGCATGGCTGTGTCTGCCACAGGACTATCTTTCAGAATTTGTCATTTCCCGCTGTGAGACTGGTAACCTTTGCTTTTTCCTTTCTTTTCGTGTATGAGAAGCTGGAATGTAAAGCTGGGTCTTGATGTTAGAATTCCGACTTTCAGAACTCACCGGCACCATGGCTAGACACGCCATACCACACCACACTCGTGCATAGAGTAAAAGCTGTACATTAACAAAGAAGCAGATGATATTCTCATGATCGCATGCCATTCATTTAGACCCTGGTCTTTGTTTTTTTTTCCTTTCTAAATTTATTTATTTATTAAAGATTTCTGTCTCTTCCCCGCCACCGCCTCCCATTTCCCTCCCCCTCCCCCAATTAAGTCTCCCCCCAGCCCGAAAAGCAATCAGGGTTCCCTGTCCTGTGGGAAGTCCAAGGAACCCCCACCTCCATCCATAGACCCTGGTCTTTGTAATGGTGAACCTTCTGGGGAAGGAAAGATTCAGCTGGCTCTCCTCTGTTGCTGTGGATAGGCACCCCTGTACCAGGAAGAGGGGAAGGGATAAAAAGGCTGGCGACATGGCCCTTCCTGAGGAACTCACAGTTGGGAAATTAGTGTCTTTAAATGAACAGTCTGCTAACGTGAAGTCAAGAGAACATAATCGGTTTGTTTATTCTATATTTTTACTTTATGTATATGAGTGTTGTGTGTGGTGTTGTGTGCATATATGTGGTGCAGTCATACGAGTGTTTGGATGTATGTGCCTGTGCACATATATTTAAGGGCCAGAGGAAGACATCGGGCATCTTCTTCTACTGTTCTCAACTGTATTATTGTCTTGAGACAGGGTCTCTCATGGAACCAGATGCTCACCATTTTGGCTAGGTTGACCAGCCAATGAGTTCCCAGGATCTCCCCATCTTTGCCTCCTAACACCGGGGTTACAGGCATAGTAGTTACAGACTGCTACTTTTTACATGTGTGTAGGAGATTTGAACTCAGGTCCTTACCTTTGCAGTTGATGGTCTTATGCACTGAACCATCTTCCCAACCCCAAGAATATAATCTTAAAATAGTACAGGGAATGGGAAAGGACTCAGGAAATAAGATTCAGGGACTCTTTTTGGGAAGGGAAACTGTAATGGATATTAGAGATTTGCCATACTTTAAATCATAAAAAAAAAGGAAAGTAGAAAGATGGCTTAGTTGGCAAGTGCTTCCCATCGAAGTGTGAGGACCTGAGTTCTGCTCACCAGCACCTACAAAAAAGCCAAAAGCGGCAGAGTTGGCCTCTAATCCCACGCCTGGAGATGTGCAGACAGGAGGGTCCCTGGGGACTCCCGGCTGGTCTTGCTGAATCAGTGAGCTCCAGATTCACAGGGAGGCCCTGTCTTAGTGATACTAATGCCATGGTAATTATAAAGGAGATGATGGTGATGATGTGATGGGCAATAGAGGCAGACATCCCTAGACAAACTAATCCCCACAAGCTAACATGCATGTGCACATGTACACACCTGCACCCATGCACACACACATGCACCCCCTACATGCACACACACACATGCACCCCCTACATGCACACACATGCACCCCCCACATGCACACACATGCACACACCTGCACCCATGCACCTCACACACATACACACACCTGCACCCATGCACACACACATGCACTCTCTACATGCACACATATGCATCTCACACACATACACACACCTGCACCCATGCACACACACATGCACTCTCTACATGCACACATATGCATCTCACACACATACACACATGCACCCCCCACATGCACACACATGCACACCCTGCACACATGCATACTAATATTATGGGGTTAAAAAAAAACCTCAGTCAGGGAAAGCTGAGCTGAGGAGAAGTATTAAGATGACAGAACCAAGGGAAGTTTTAAGTTTGATTGGCGTCACAGGTGAGAGAAATAAAGACGCCAAACAGACACACTGGAACCCTTCTCTGTGAGGCCTCAAACCACAGGCTCTCCATTAAGAACAGCCACCAATCAGAGGAGAACGGCAGACGATGTTTGGGCACCCGAGTGGTTGCTACAAAACTGTATGTTTCGGTCAGATTAATTTGATCAAAAGGACAGGAGAAGAGAGAGAGGAGAGGAGATGCAGGAGGAGCCATGGAGGACCCATGGCGCTCCCATGTGAAATCACCAGAACCTCAGCTAAAGCTCAAGGGACTATTCAAAATGCAGCCCAGTGAAGTGGGAGGGCAGTGTGCGTATAGACGTTGTTGCCTTCCGTGCCTGAAAGAGCTATGCATTTGCTTTTCTCAATTATCCTAAGTGTGGTCAAAGTCCACTGCAGTCAGGCCCTGGGCTCCCCTGCAGGCGGCTGGGAATGGGTATGGCACCCCCCAGGTCTGGGGCAGAGAAGCCAGAGCCAAATTTAGCAGTCTGCTTTTCATGGCAAACCCTCCTGTTCTGCCTCTTCCCTTGGATAATCGGGTGCAAGTTGACTCTTTTCTCAGAGAGGAAAGGGAGCCTGGGACTTAGGAGGGGAAATAGCCACCTTTAGGCTTTCTTTGTGGGAAGCGTCTGAGTACAGCGTCACGGAATGATGTCTAGATTGTCTGTTTCCCGAGATCATAGTCTGTGACAGATGTAGAGTCAGAAATCCAGGCTGGACCCTGAATGCTATCAGTAAGGCTGACTTCCTCCAGGGGGAGAAAGCGTCTCTATCAGTCAGGGTTTGCTAGAGGAACAAAACAATAGAACGAATATGTGTTGATTTTGGGCCCAGCAGCGGTGGGAAGAGTGTGCAGGACAGGGCCACACTGCACTTTTCAAAAACTGCCTGAAAAGGACTCTGTGAGGTTCTGACTAAGAAGAGGAAAATTTTCATTCGTAGAGAATAGTTCCCCCTGCAACATCTCATCTCCATTTTCCAATACCTCACTATATAGCCCAAGGCTGGCCTCAAACGTTAGATTCTCCTATCTCAGGCTCCCAAATGCTAGGATTATGGCATGTCCTACAACTTATAGTAGAAAGCAAAACCATGAAAGGAAAACCCAGATCTGGCAATAAATAAAATAAATAAACTTCCACAAATGATGCTGTTATGTGTGTGTGTGAGGTTTTTAAACAAGATTTGCATATTTAAATGTACCTGTTCAAAACAGGTCAGTGAGGTAATCATAATTGCTGTCAAAAACATTTTGTTAGACTCCACGGGGGCTGGGGAGGGGGAGATGTTCACATTCCTTTGTGACCCGTCCATTCACTACAGTTGTCAAGGGCCACAACTGTTTAACGATGCTGGTAAGAACAGAGCGGCCGTCGGGGAAGCAGACCAGCATGGATCTCCTCACACAGCAGAGTCTGCAGTGAGGGGTGAGGAAAGAGGCGTTGGAAGAGTGCGATGAAAACTTATAAATCGCCCATAAGTTCAGCAAGATCTCCAGTACGTGTTGTTTAACAGCGAAGGAAATCATGGGAACCCGAGAGGGAAAGGGGGGGCTTTCCCTACAGGTGGTGGGCTGGAGGGAAAGCCCTCCTCGTTGCAAACCAGACGTAGGTGTGTCTATTAATTTTCTTTTGCTGTGTGACAAATGACCCCCAAATGTAACAGCTTAAAAAAAAAACACTTATGGTTTCTGTGGGTCAAGAGTCCAGGAACACTGTAGGTGGGTTCTCAGGCTCAGCTTTGCTCCCAGATTGCAATCAAGGTCTCTGCCAGGACCTCAGTCATTGCTGGCTGGACAGGGAGGCTCCGCTTCCAAGCTCACTCACGTAGTTGTTGGCTGACTGCTGTCCTCTGTGAGTTGTTGGCCTGAGAACCACAGCTCCTCACCAGCAGCTGTTTGGCCACCCTGCTTCTTGCTACGTGGGCCTCTCCATGGGGCAGTGAACAGCGTGGCAGCCAGCTTCTCTCTGGGAGCGGGGAGAAAGGCCAGCAAGGGCAGGCAAGATGGAAGGCATGCACGGCTGGCAATCACCATGGTGGTACTTGACTACTCTGTATGTGTCTGCGTGTGCACATGTGTGCATGTCCAGACATGTACGTGTGTGGAGGGAAGAGGCAGACCACAAGTGTCTTTCTTCATCACTTACCTACCTTACATTTTTGAGTCTGAATTTCACTAAAGTTGGAGCTCACCGATTTGCCTAGACTAGCAGCACAGGGAGAGGGAAAGGGGGGACCTTGTTTGGCAACCGGGTGGGAAGAAAAGGGGCACAGAGGTCTCCATGAGTGGGCAGGAGAAGCTGTGGAGGCTGAATCAGAAAATTAGGAACACAAAAGCTTGTGATGAGGGAGTGACAAGATGCATTCAAGCCATTAAGGTGGTTTTGTCTGTGGAGAAGGGGCCCCACAGTGTGGGGGCTCAAAGAACACGGAGATGTGCATCAGCAAGGATGAGTCACCCACATAAACACCGAGGTGACTCAGAATGAAGGGGGGGATTGATGCTGAAAATGCCGAAGAGCAAGGGAGAGGGTGACAAGGGCTCTAGAGGCCGGGGAGGGAGGAGAGCTACTTCCGGCAGTATTGGAGAATAGGTATTCTGCAAAAAAAAAAACCTCCTGTTATAGAAGTCATACAAATCACAGGATCAGGAATGGCTCTCTCCTTTTAAATGGTTTGTGGAAATTTCCAAAAGGGTGAAAGATTCTCCAGGGAACTGGATACCAGGGTGAGTAGCAGACAATGAAGCCATGACCCAAACCTTGGTGTCTGCAACTATCTTCAGGCTTCGGGTAATGTTCTCTGTTCTCCATATACCATGGCGTGAAGGCCTCTGATGTCCCCTCAGCTAACTCTCTATTGACTATGTAAACACCCCTAATTGGCCCAGATATGTGAAAATGCTTGCAACAAGTCACCCTTACTAAGACCATTAAGGCCACAGTAGATGAACTCAATCTGTCTTGGTTTATTTGTTGGGATACCAAGTGGAAGCATCCTGGGCGTTGCTCTTGGTACCTCTACCTCATGGTGTCCCATAATTCCCAGACAAAAGTTTAGATTCTCAACAAAAGGTAAAGTCAAACATGAACCCAAACCTGGCATTAAAAGAAACAGGACATGAAATAGTTTGCTTAGTTTGTGAATAGAAAATCACATTCTATAAGAATTTATAATCTTAGATCACCTTCCAGCAGACCCGAAAGTAGTGTGTGTGTGTGTGTGTGTGTGTGTGTGTGTGTGTACATGAGTTTTTGGTGTCTGCAGGTGCACGTGCCCACGTGAGCATTTGTGGAGGTCAGAGGTCACTCGTGGGTATCTTCTATTGCTCTCCGTTTTATTGTTTGAGATAGGGTCTCTCACTGAACCTGGTGGACTGACTGTTCAGTGAGCCCCTGGGATCTGCTTGTCTCTGCCGCCCCCTGCCGGGTTCAAAGCTGACAAGGATTTAACTGGTGCTGAGGATGCTCCCTCTGGTCTTC
Source organism: Microtus pennsylvanicus (assembly GCF_037038515.1). NCBI lineage: Eukaryota > Metazoa > Chordata > Mammalia > Rodentia > Cricetidae > Microtus > Microtus pennsylvanicus. The sequence continues at coordinate 198,640,169 of NC_134579.1, forward strand.
CTGCCTGTTCAGCAAGCACTTTATACACTAAGCCACCTCCTCACTCCAGGAGACTAGAGTTTATATGTCTAGATGACAAGTCCGGCTAACAACTTAGAAGTTGTTCTAATAGTAAATGCTTGAGGAGAGAAATACAGCTCACCGATTTAAACTTCATGCAACGCGTGCACGCACACACGCACACACACACACGCACACACACACACACTCACGCTACACAATACCTAGTTAACATGTATGCATTTTTTTGTTCTGAATATCAGTTTGAAATAAGCTTCTAAAAAGCGGTCTTACGTTAGACCATCATAGTGTACCTAGAAAGACCTAAGCGAACTCTTTCTGGAAATACAGTCTCTGCTTTAGCTTCATGCCATTCCCACAACGTGTTCATCTGAGTATGAGCTCATAAATAAAGACTACAAGCCACAGGAGAAAGGAAACAAGAACAACACCCCACCCAAAAGGCCAGAAATAGAAATTCAATTGCCAGGCTCAGATAATCAATATCAAGAGGAAAAATGGATAGCTTGATTTAATGACTACTAGGTAGAAGAGAGTTTGGATACTTAGTATCATTTATCGATACAGATAGATATAGATATATGGATAGATGGCTGCTCTGTGGATATAGATAGATATATGGCTCCTTTACTTTTATTTGCTGATTTTGTTTCTATTCTTAAGGAAATGATCAGCTATAAAGATATAGCGATATTCATCTTAATGTTACCTACAACAGGAGTAAAACACTTAGACGCAGCCTGCAATCTCTCAGAAGAGGGAAAGAGCAGGGAACTGATAAAGCACGGGCAGGATTGTTCTTATTTATGAAGTTTTATTGCCATGAGAATGTGCTCATGATATAATCTCGGGGCACTGGAGTCAGATAAGAAATTGCCTGTCAAACACGGTGGTGATGAGCATTTTACTATGTTTTCTATAGCTCTTGTGTTTATACAAGTGTCTGGTATGCATTTCCCCCATGCCTGTGTGCACAGGGGCCTAAGGTCAACTCATGAACCCCACCCTCATTTCTGAGGCCGGGTCTCTCACTCCGCCTCACTGGTGAGAGGGACTGGCCAGCGAGTCCCACGGAGCCTCCTGTTTCTGTGGGTACGGTGCACACATCACATCTGAATTTACATATGTATGAGTATTTCTTCTTGCACGGCAAGCACTTTGCCTACTGAGATGTCTCCTTTGCTCTCACGTTAGTTAGATGAATGGAAGAATTTTATTTCTCTAAAATTCTTTGTAAACATTTGACAATGGTAGAAAGGACTTAGGAAATCTTGACAGGACTTTATTAAAGGATTCAGTTCTTTTAGCAGATTAAAAAAAGCGTCCTCCAAGAATATAAGCATAAAGATACATAAACAATAGCTTTTACAAATAGAATTTAGTTTCAAGTTCTGAAGCACTTAAAATATGCAGACAACATTCACATAATTTAATTAGAAAAAAAAAACCTTCCATACTGGACCCTTCTATTTTGGATATAAAGGCTTCACAGAGAATTTAGAAGTGAGTTAGGTTTCTTTTCCTGTCATTGAATGCAATTATGTGACAACTCTTCTTGCTGTAATAGCCAGGAAATGGACCACTTAGATACTCATGGCTTCACTCCTGCTAGCACACAGGACCAATAAAGAACATTCCTCTACGATGCTTCCATCTCTGTGAACTGAGAAGATCAAAAAAAAAAATTTTTTTTTTTTTTGCTAAGCAGTGATTTAGTTAATGAAAGCACTTGTCAGATCGCACAGGGCTGTATTACAGAAACGCCTGCTGCCAACAGCCCTCAGGCTGTCGTCTGCACAGAACCATCCGCAGCAAGAGAACAAAATGCCATCGCGTTCGCACTTTGGGGGTTGGTGGCAAATTGGCTTACACTCTCTGGATGGATCCTGAGGTTTCAAGGGACTCAATGGCATGCTTCTAGTTTGTGTAATCACAAAAAAGCAAGGACCCTGGCGAGACCTACCCACAGAGTTCTTTAAAGGACAGGGGCCCGGACAGGGACAACAGAACAGTCACATCTATATTCAGTGGAAGGCAGATTATTCTGAATACCGAGAGAACCAAAGAGTTTAGTGCAGACATTTCCCAGCTACTGTTCTCAGCTCAGTTTGGTTGATTCACCTGGGAGCGTATTTGCTTACCACATGGAGGACATAAATCATCACGTATTGGTTGATTGGAAAGTACTTTAGGTGACAGTCCTCAGACCCCGAGAGGGTAAGTGTGCAAAATTTATGCAAGGAACCCCAGTGATTCTGAGATGTCTGTGTGGGGAATGTAACTACTTGATCATTCTCTGTGGGATCCTACATCTACCACACAGGACTTCTTAATAAGATAATGGACTAGACATGGAGCTGAGACTCTTTCATCCATTCCCTGGCTGTTGTCCTGAGGAGGCTTACCTCCCTGGTATCTTTTAGCTCTCAGTCCTTCCCACACTAGAGGCCCCTACAATAAAAAAAAATAAATAAATAGTCTTCCACAATTCTTCAAGTCCTGTAAATTGAGATGATTGAATTTTTTTTTTTTTTTTTTTACTAAGTAATGATTTAGTTTAAGACAGCGGCTGTCACACTGCATAGGGCTTTATTGCAGAAATGCCTGCTGCCACCAATGCTCAAATAATCATCCAAGTTACCAAGCAACTCTAACCAATCATGACCTTCCAGGAGAAGTATCCTTTGTTCTTGCTTTTGATATAGAAGTTGACTGTTAATCGGAGCCACTCCTGTGGATCAGGCACAGAAAACTAGAGAGCAGACATAAAGAGAGATCAGTTGGAGACGTGTCTTTGTGTAGGACCTCATAGTACCAAAGCATCCTGAGCTCCCCCATTATGTAGTAAGGGCAAGTCCCAGGTACTCAGGGGGCCACATTTTCAAGGAAAGATCTGGTAGCCTTGGACCCAGAGGAAAGAAGAGGAAGAAGGTAAGAAACAGTACCTAACCCAAGTGAGGCATCATGCCTTTACTGTCAGGCATCGATGAGACAATTTTAGGCAGAACTTTTCCAGCCTTGAAGATCATAGGAGATTAGGGTGATATGTTGTAGTTGACAAAATTTTTCTACAAATATTAGTTTATTACTATTATTTTATTATACTTGTCTCACAAATGAGCAAGTTGGTTCAGGGACTGTGAGACTCAGGAATTACCCTCTTCACGATCATGGTTATGGGGAGGGATTTGTATGGGTTCAGAGGAATATCTGAGAAGGGAACAGAAGATGCTCCTTTGGGACTTGGTCATTTAATCAAAGGAAGCTAGTGACATAGAACTCTAACACAAAAGGAAAGGAAGGTTAGGAGAAAGGGAGGAGAGAATGTGCCTGATCCCAGCCTTCTAGAAACGCCAAAAGCCTGCTTTGTCTTTCCTAGATAAAGGATTTGTCCGTTTTAACTAAACTGGGGAAAATACTTGACTATTTCATTGCTATAGAGATATCCGAGGCAGGACCAGAAGCTGACTTTGAAACTGTGCACAGAGGAGGCTTTCAGAGAAGGATGTAGCTGAGTCGTGACCACATCTGTAGCATGAGTTAGGGAAACCATTTGCAATTCAGCTGAGAAGTCACCCAGGTCTGTTTTGAGAGTAGGATCCCAGCTCCCTGGGCAGAATTGGGAGCTGACCTTCAGTGCTTGGGGGAATGTCATCTTGACCAAGGCTTAAATCTCATTTCAAAGCAGGTACCAGGCAGGACATTGAGAAGGTACCAGGCAGGACAAGGACCACACACCAAAATTAGGAAACAAGAGTAGCTGTTAGTGTCAGGTTAATGGAGTAGGGGAAGTGGATTTGGGAGGAGTGAGGAAGGTCTCACACTGAAACAGAGTTCACAAGGCCTGGATGCTCAGGGAACACGTACAAGTATAAGGGTGTCATCCTGAGGACACCATGACCTAACAAGACTAAAGAAGACCCTAAAAGAAGCTACAGGGAGGTGGGGGATAGTCCATAGTTACCCCCGATGAGCCACTTAAAAAGTGTTCAGAAGCATTGGGGAGTGAAGTAACTTAGTGGGAGATCTTATGTCCCAAAGCTCCCAGAAAGACATGGAAGAATGAGAATTCTTAGGTAATTTCTGTTTCAGATTAAATTTGTCCTGGAATCCATGTCGTGTTGAATGTTGAAACTGGAAATGGACGGGTCCAGCAGTGGGGGATTTTAAGCTAAGGCCCCCACTAGTACTTTATGTCAAAGACATATTTTTTTTGCTTCTTCTGTAAAACAGAACATAAATCTTGGAAATGCATTATCATGTGTTTGGATGAGACCCCGGCCTTCTGCATCATATTAAATGGAAAAGAAGTTTTTATCTGAGCAATTAAGATTTTTGTTATTGTTGAGTCACTTCTTTTCCTGATGGTAATTAGCTAGCAAGTTCAGCTAATTGCTGCTCCTGGTTCACATCATCTGTGTGAAGACAATCATCTAGTTGCCATGAAGGAAAGACATGATGATTATGCTAAAGTTTAAATCAAACTACTTAGCAAAGCGGGGAGAGAGAGCGAGCGAGCGAGAGTGAGAAAGCGAGACGGGGCACAAACAAGCTACAACGTGCTCGGTCCTGTTCTCTGTCGTTTGAGTTTCCAGTTTCCTTCTCTAAGAAGCCGTCTTGCTTTCATTTTGGGCCGTGAAATATGATACTGATGTCTGAAAAGCATTCATAGACCATGTCAAATCACACGGATCAGTCCACACAACTTGTTTCTGTCCGTAGAATCAAAGGGAGATAGCTGACACAATTGTCCCTAGTTTATATTAATAATGCAAACCGATTTTAATTGATCTCTCCTCACGATCCAAGTGTTTGTGGCAGTAATTTATGAAGTGACAATTGCACCTACAGACTATGTAGTTCTCATGGAAGACCAGATTCAAAGATTAAATATGGAGTTAGTTGAGAATACAAACACTCTTGAAAGTACATTTCCGACACAGAACTTGGAGGAACTGAGCTGGAATTGTCCTGGAACCCCTATTCCCTGAGGACTAGCTCTCTTAGTATTGGAAGGTACTATGCAAGCTGCCAAGAGAGAAAAGCAATTGATAGCCCTATCCACCTTTAAACGGTACAAACCACAGTGATGACTGGCTCAGCAAGCGTGGGGCCCAAACCTGAACAATATATCTACAGCTACAACAGAGCCCCAACACCTAAGGCTCAGGGAAAACCTTGGAAGAACGGTAGAAATATTGTAGGACGAGGGGAGCAGGACACCTGCTTCAGACATGGCCAGAAGGCTGCACTCGGGACATTCCAATCATATAACTGCCTAAGTAAGACCTACCTGCATGATGATAGCACCAACTGATAGACCAGTGTGAATGGGGGAGATTTCACAAGTTCATCCATAGATGAAGAGCTACAGGCAGCCGCTGGCTACCGAGGAGAATTAGTTCTCTTCAGGGACGAGCCCCTGATAGGTTATCCAATCTCAAGTTATTAGCCCTAAATATATACAAATACAGACAAAAAAAAAACAGTAAATGGATTCAGTACCCGTGTGTGTGTGTGTCTGTGTGTGCGTGTCAGAGACAGGGGGGAAAGGGAGAATCTTATGTAACAATAATTAAAGAAGAGATGAATTTGAGAGGGTGAGGAGCAAGGAAGGAGTTAAAGTGGAGAGAGAAAAGGGTAGAAATGTAAATACAGTATCCAAGTAGGAAATTCTCAAAAACTGACTTAAAAAGATAAGAGGATGTTATAAACAAGCCGATATATCCTTCAAACCAGGAAAGGTATGTGTTCTGGAAGGGGAAAAGTAATTCCAACTTTCTTGAAATGCTGCGAGAAGAATTTTTTTTTTTTAAAAAAAGAAACTTGTGAAATCTTAGCTATAACTAACCTGAATCCAGGATCAAACTGTCTCCCCAGTTAGAAATTGTGACTAATAAGTCTGCCGCGGCATGTCACAGTCTCAGCTCTGGCACTTTGCTGGCCTTACTTTCTTGTACACCACAGACTGTGTGGCTTACATAGCAGAAATTTATTTCTCTCACAGACCTGAAGGTAGGTTGTTTGTGATAAAAGTGTTGACAGGAGAATTTTCTTCTAAGGTTTCTCTCCCTGGCTTATAGATGTCAGTACCCCCACTACCGCGTTATTTCCTTCAAGTGTTCATCCCTAGTGTCTCTTTTGGGATACAAATATGATCATAAGGACATCAGTCAGACTGAATTGGAGCTCACCCTAATAATATCATTTCATTTGGTCATCTCTTTAAGGGCCTTATCTCCAAATGCAGTCACATTCAAGGAATTTAAAAGTATGAATTGGAGGTAGGCGACATAGTTTAGCCCCAAACGATAATCTTTGACAAACTATCCCACATTACTGGAAATAACAAAACACATTCCAGTTCTAAAACTGAGCAAGGATAGTCTGAGAAAGCCACCCAGCAACCATTTTTGATTGCCGAAGTTGACGGAAAATTCCTAAACGAAATGCAAGCTAACCCAACAGTGTGTTTAAAAATGTAATGATCAAGCCAAAGTTGAGTTTATTATAGACTACTGTAGTCATTAGGCCTCTATGCTCGCCAATTAAAATTCGTGGTGGCAGGGCTTTCAGATGCAGTACCAGCGAGAGGTGATTAGACAAAAGACATTTATGTGCGAGTAGATTTGATTTACTCAAGCACTGAAAGTTGGAGTGGCCTTGCATTCATTAAAGCCCACAGGTCCTTTTGAGAAGCGTAGGTTTTACTTTGCTCCTGTTCCTGCATGGGTCTTGCACTCATTAAAACTCTTCATGTGCTGCAGATGTCTTTGAAGGACTCACCCCCAAAGCTGAAGGTCCTACATTCATAAAAGCATCCTAGCGCTTCCCACCGGCCCTAATGAGGCCCTGGCTGCATTGTTGAATGGAGAATGGCAGTCTCTGACTTCAATGTGCTTTTGGAGCAAATGTCTGTCAGCCCGAAGCTGCTTAAGACTGTTATTTTAATATACTAATGGAGTGAGGCTTAGCATTTCACCTCCCCCATGGTATTTACATGCCTTAATATAAAAATCAGTGTTAGGAAGCTAATTACAGAATCCTGGGTTGCGCGGTACATAGGCATTTTCGCGTATAAGTGGATTGCCATTGCAAAACCAGAAAGAAAGCAAGCGACGAAGGCGAACACCAGTCAGTGAGCTTTTTAAGCTTAAATATCATTCTGAGTTCGATATCTAGCTACTATCCATCTATCATCTAGTAGTGCATTAGTCCGTCAATCTATCACATGCCTGCCTACCTATTTATCCATCTCTCACACAGCATCTCCCTATCATCTACCCATTTATCTAGTCATTCACGCATCCATTCGTCTCTCATCTGTCTACCTGCAGGAACAAACTGTCTTAAACACATGGACGTTTACGAAAGAACAGGCCTTGTGTCCTACTAGCTGAAGTAACTGGGGTTTTGAAAAATGTCAGATTGCTAGCAGAGTCTCTAATGATGTGCTCCTGTCTGTCCCCACACCCCATAGCAACCCTGAGAGTGCTGACTGCCTGTCATTAGGTGGACTGTTTGAGACCATATGCAAAGTATGGTACGTGCAGGCCCACTACTAAAAAGACATTTCAACATATGTATCTACCGACGATGCACTTGGATATGGAGGTCGATATTTCTCCCTCTTGTTCAAGTGCCTGAGACAGTGTTTTGAACTACCAGCAGATTCACTCACCTGTTATGTTTATGCCTGTGACACTTCCCATAGCCCAGTTGCCTGGAGCTCCATGTTCTTGTTTGCAGGCAAGAACAACAGGGTTGATTGTGCCGGCAGGTACTGCTATTTTCCAAACAGAAATGGAGGTGTGTTTTAAGATGGCAAGGTAGAATCTATGGAGGTGAGCAGTTTGCCAGCTTGATTATAACGTGGACTTATTTCAATGTAGAGGATGTGAACTTCGTTTTACTCACTTGCCTCAAACCATTGCCAGACTGGGGTGACCGTCAGGGTGTGGTCCCTGGCATTTCCTGTTACTTAGCAAATCTCTGAACCCTGACCCAAACCTGGAGAAAGAGAAACTTAAGGAAAGACAGAAAGCCCACATTCACTGAGAAGTTTACCCAGCATCCTGGTGCAGATCTGCCTATCGGATGTATCACCAATCCTGCCTCCAGAGGACACTCTTTGTACAGACTAATCCTCAACAGGTTGGTTCCCTGCAGTGGCCACTGTAGGCACTTGCATTTTAGCACTGGTTTGTGGTTTTGTGTTATCCTTAAAAGAGCCCTTCTTCTTTCTAGTCAAGCTGTCTCCGAAGCTGATCTGCCTTCTCCAGAGTTTTCAGATTCAATTTTCAGTTTTCAATTCACATTTTCAAATTTATTGTCTATATCAAACAGGAAAGTGGTTAGTAAGAATCCCCAACTCATAAGATTTATCTTTTAGGGAAGAGGAATTGTGTCTTTACACACACACACACACACACACACACACACAAACACACACATATGCTTATACACACACAACACATGCACACATATATTTTACTTGTGCAGCGAATGGATATGTTCATTGATGATCTGCTAAAGGACAGAAGTGTGCGAGATGCTAGGGAAGTCCGTGATGGTCCTTTCCTCTCAGGAAATCATGTAGGTGATATAACCACACAGTTGTACTTTGTGGTATTTAAATTGCTAGCAAAACAGGATCTTGGGGAGGAAAGAGATGTCTAACTTTTCAGAAAGATAAAGGCAGCCAGGTTGAACTTGCAAGGATTGGTTGATTGATTGATAAACAGTGTCTACGTGTCTTATAGATTATTGACTCTTCTTCATTCTGCTTCAAGTAGATTAAAAACAACCTCTAATAAGTGCTAATAACAACTTTATTTAGAGGTTACAAATACCCATTCTTTTTATGTCTTTCTGTCTTAGTTTCTGGTCTGCTGCTGTGACAAAAATCCCTAGACAAAAGCAGCTTCAGAAAGTTGGCTTATAATTCAAGGTATAGGACACCATGGTGGGAAAGTCAAGACAGCAAGGGCTTGGAGAATTTAATGTTTACCTATTGATCACCCATCTATCAATCATCTACCTGTCCATCACCTCACCCAACATCTGAATGAACAAGCTGTCTTAAATACATGAACACTGCATCCACAATCAGGAAGAAGAGGGCAAAGAATACTGGTACTCAGCTCTCTGCTTCCTTTTTCTGTAGTCCAGGACCCAAGCTCCGGGAAGTGTGCTGTTCACTTTTAAGCTGGGTCTTTATACCTCCCTGAACCCAATGAAAAGCCCTTCACAAGCTTGCTCAGTAGCTCATCTCCTAAGGGATTTGAGAGCCTTACGAACCATCACACCCTCCATGCACATTCCTTTGTGGAAACAAAATGAGGAGAAACTATAGCTAAACAATGTAATGCAAACCCGATTTTACCCATGGGTCTTCCACTTTTAGCACCATATAAAACCTGCTATTATAGTATAGGTCTGTAGTCCTAGCATGTATGATATGGAGGCAAGACAATTAGGAGATCAAGATTTTCCTCAGCTATGTAGAGTTTGAAGCCAGCCTAGGCGACATGAGATTCTGCCTCAAAAAACACCAAAGCAGGCCAGGCGGTGGTGCTTGCCTTTAATCCCAGCACTTGGGAGGCAGAGGCAGGCGGGTCTATGTAAGTTTGAGGCCCTGGTCTACAACAGCTAGTTCCAGGACAGGCTCCAAGGCTACAAAGAAACCCTGTCTTGAAAAACCACAAAAAAGAACAAAACCTTGTCTTGAAAAACAAAAACAAAAAATAAAATAAAATAAAAAATAATTTTTTTTTTATAAAAAACACCAAAGCAAAAGAGATGTACAAGTTCTAGTAGAGCAATACTTGTTTTTCCAAGTTCTTCTATTTGATAGCATTTCCTTCTCAGGCCATTCCCCTGCACCATCTATGTTACCAGAGACGCCAACATGGCTGTAACATTGCCAAAAGACACTGTCCTTGTCTGTGTTGCTTGCTACATCATAATTGATCAGAACCATTGACATCTGTGTTGCCTCCTTGACCATGGTGACATTCATGGCTGATTCCTGACTGCCTCTCCTCTGCTCTGTGCCCAGACTCTGTTGACACTCAGTGAATGTTGATGGGATGAATTCGTGAAACACGATTGTGTTTCTGCCAGCTCCCCACCAGGAGCGGCATTCAATTTTAACTCCTTGGGTTTAAACCAATGAAGCCATTCTAGTGAAAATGGAGCAATGCACAGGACCAGGCATAGAATGAACAGTCATTCTCTCCTGAGTAAACACTGGCGCCCCTACTGTCCACAGAGAGGTAGAACTGGAAAGGCCCTAGACTTGGTCATCGTCCAAGGAGTAAGCCTGGGCTTCTGCTTCACTGCTGGCCTTGCCTAGACTGCCCTGGCTGGCACTTGGGCATCCTTTGGAGCTTGCCATTCACTGGTCCGGAGCCAACAGTCGGCTGTGCTCATGTGCACAGAGTCTGGGCCTGAGCTTCCGCAAAACACTTGGCCTCATTTTGTTCTCATTAACCAGGTCAGAATCGCTGGCTGCTGTTGCGGTGCAGTGGAGTGAGTCAGGCCCGTGGGGATGCTTGACATCACAGGTCCCCTCTCCATCTAATCAGTTTGTGTTAGCGCAGCTTCTTTCTATAAACACCTCAGTCGAGGGCAGAGGCTCTGTAACGAAGGTGGTTAAATAATGATTTTTTTGTGAATAACACAGCTTCCTTTTTTTTCCTGTTACATTTTTCAAATCAGGTTTTCAAAGCCAGACCATTTTAGACTCCTCATAGTAAGGACGGATTTAGAAAACAACTTCTTAAGGCGTGACGCATTTCAGGCAGAATTTAGGTGGACAGGAACAGTGGCTTTTATTAACAAGTTCAATTAGATGATAGTTACTTAAATATATATGAACTAAGGTAAGTATGTCAAACGACACACTAGGCTCACTAGGCAGAGAGAAAATATGGGCGGCAGGATCCAGAGGCCTGGCTTTAATGCTAAAGGAACTTCTATCCTGGGCATAGAGCTAAAATGGAGGCCTGTGGGCCAGGTTTACGTGGCTCTGAGATACTCTTCCAAGTCTGCAGAGTAGAGAGGACCTAGGACATCTCCACAGTCACAAGCCCTCAGCAGACTGGCCTGGGTTTGCAGGTTAATTATTTAAATGTTTCCAGACTCAAATGACTGATGATCCAACATATTTTTAATTCAGACTTTCAGAGTACACGCTGTAAGATGAGCCTTGATTAAAAAAAAAAAAAGCTTCCTGCCATGGTAGGACCTTTATTTTGATATCCACTTTATATGTTACAGATGTAAATATTCACCCAAATTTCAAGGGAACAGATCCCTGGGATGAATTCTAGTCCTCCTTGGAACCTTTTCAATGACTTGAGGTGCTTTGTTGTTATTGATCTCAAGGAGTGAAAGAGCGCTGTTAGGATAAAGAAACGGAACAATACCCGAATGTTCTACTTAGTTTAGCCACCCTGAGACAAACATGCTGGATGAATCATCCCAGACTGGCGGTACTGTTTTAATATTCATTCTGCAACCTTTTCCTGCTCCCTTCCACTTGACCGAGTGGGTGGGTTAGAGGCAGAGTCACTCAGGAAAGCGTTTGCTCCTGTTAAGATTCCAGAGTTTTCCTCTGGTGTAGACTATTTTTAATTATAAGCAGTATCAACTAGGGGCTTTTAGAATAGGCCTGTCAAGATCGAAGAGTATTTGAGAATTAGTTAGTTCATAGAGCTGCACCAATGCTAAATGCTCTCTAGCCATGACGCAAATTAAATAATTCAGCTGTCTCAGATGAATTACAGATACTTTCTCGACTAGATACATCTATCGCCATTGAATCTTGGTATTTGGTCCTGTAAAACTGGCTATGAAGCTGGGTGCTCTGGCGCTCACCTTTAATTCCAGCACTCAGGAGGCAGAGGCAGGCAGATCTCTCTGTGAGGTCGAGGCCAGCCTGGTCTACAGAGTAAGTTCCAGGACAGCTAGGGCTGTAACACAGAGAAACCCCTGTCTTGAAAAGCCAAAACCCAAACCAGAAAAGAAAAACTAGTTATGGAAATACTTTCCTTGACTCAGAAAGCCCGATCTGTGAGTTTCTTTCCCTTTTTAGCTCTTCATGGCCCCTTTCTGGGTTGGGATGATCATCCTTTCTTGGGGCTGTTTCTTGGTAGTTATTCATGTTGCTGAGACTGCCCTTTGCCTGAGTGGTACTGGGCAAGACTGTCTTACCTGTTGGTGCCCTCGGATTCTGACCACAGCATCATCGACATATGCTTAACACGCCATGTTTCCAAGTGGATAACGTAGCAGGCAGCGAGGTAATGTTTCGGAAATACCAAATCCCTCAATCAAACACCACAGCCTCCAACTGTGTAGCTGTTGTTAGTGCTCATAGATCTAACTGCAGATCGCATGAACTCAATGGGTTGACCCACGATCCTGCCCCCTGCCCTGTGACTGGTGGCAGCCATGCCCTTGTTGTCCACACTGCTCTCCTCTCTCCATTCGTGGATTCTGTGCTCCCAGGGTGCAGGTCAAGCCCACACCATGTTTGTGAAGCTCTGTAGTTTTCCTTCCTCCTCTTTGAACCTATCTTGTGTATTTCCTCCCTAACGCACCCGTCCCCACACCATGGAAGAGCACTCTTTCCCAGAGTAGAGGAGGGACAGGAATTCTTTCCAGGGAGACACTTGCTCACCCTAGCTGCCCAGAAGTCAGAGAAATAGCTCTTCGGTTTTGCTGGCTTGCGTTCTTCTAGGGAACATCAGCCACTTTGCTGTGTTAACTCCCACAATTGCTCTGAAACCTGACACTGGCTTCCCAGTGGGTGGCAAAGACCATGCATTTCCACCAAATGGCTGCCTGTGACTGTTCCCATCAGCCACCATCCAGGACCTCAAATCCCCACTCTCCACCGCCCTGTGCCAAATGCAGGAGCACTGGCTTGTGACAGGAGATACGACACACACGGCATCTTTGCAGTTTAGTTTTGACTTTCACTGGATTCTTGCCTTTCTCTTCAGTTGTATTTTTCCTGGCAAAGAGCCAGATGCAAAAGGGTTAGAGGGAGCCCTCCCCCTCCCCCCCTCCCGGCAACATTCCTCTCTGTACATATGGTTGCACTTGAGTTCTTGTTAAAAATGTTTTTAAAATGTTTGTCATTGGCCTAAATACTGTTGGTGTTCGCTGCAGAGGCATCCAGGAGCCAGGTTTTGGAATGCCATATGAAGCTAGATTCTGTGAAATCTCCCATGTCTACTATGCTGAAATTCTATATTACTGGAATTCTCCTGGTCTCTCACTACATACTTTTTCATTACCAGCTCAAATCACACTACTTGGCGCCCTGTGCTAATCCCTCCTCCCGTCAGCCATATCTTTTTCCCCAATACGAAAAAAAAAAAAAAAAACCTTCAGGTGCACCTAGGAAAGCGACTATGAGGATTTGGGCTGCTCTGTGCCTGTTCCTGGAGGAGGGGAATCTTCTTAAAAGTTGGCAGGAGGGGCCAGTGAGATGGACTGGCCAATAACAACACTTTCTGTGCAACACTGGTGACCTCAGGTCCATCCCATGTAAAGGTACAAAGAGCACAACTGACCCCACAACGTTGTCCTCTGGCTTCAAATGCATGCCATGGCACTCACTGGCCTCCCCATGCGTGTGTTTGCACACACACTAGTAATCGCCATCATCATCTTCATCATCATCATCAGAGTAATACTAATTTTTAACTTGATGAGATGTTTTTACTAAGACAGGGTAATGTGGTGTGGATTGAATAATAGTTTTCAACATCATAAACTCTAAATCTGTAAATATGCTGTTTTATATGTTAAAGGGGGAGTTAAAGGAAGGTTAACTTAAGGTTAACACTGAATTCAGAAAGTTATCCGGATTGTACAGTTGATAGCAATAAAAATACAAGAGTTTATAAGATGGAGACAAGGAAACCAAAAGAGGAGAAGTCCACATGACCATGGAGGCAAAGTTCTGGGTGAAGGGGCTACAACCAAAAGAATGCCCCAGCCTCTAGGCTAGAAGGGACATGATTAGTACTCCTGACAAGATCCCAGCCCTCTCAACACCTTGATGATGGCCCGTCAAGACTCATTTTATATTTCTACATGAATGAACTGAGGGGTTGGAACAGTCTCTCAGTGGGTAAGAATACTGGCTGCTCTCCCAGAGGACCAGGGTTCAGTTCCCAGTACCTATATGATGGTTCACAGGCATCCCTAAATTTACTTCCAGGAAATTTGATGCACCTTTATGGCCTCCAAAGGTACCAGGCTTACACATACACCCAGACAAAAATTACTCCTACCCATAAAAATATTTTTAAAAAGAGCGAGTCAAAGTTGCATTAAGCTGGTAACTGTGTAATGTTTTGTTACAGCAGCAACACCAAACTGATACTGATGAAAAGACATTGACAGAAACAATCTGAGAGCAGAGCCACCAACTAGACACAGCAAGCCAGCAGAAGAAGGCTAAGTTTCTCCAAGAACAACCGCCCATCCTGACCCATGTACCTGCTTGTATGTTAGAGCCTGGTGAAACTTTAATGTTAGTGAAAATCTGTCTTGTTCTGCATTTTAGATGCAGACACTCACCTCCTTTTCTTCTATAGCTCCTGAGCATCTTCCTTGGTAGTTGCACTGGATCTGACCCGCCTCAGAGACGTTTGCTGGTTGTTTCTCCTGACAAGTCTGTGGAGATGCTGGTATTGGCGCTCACTGTTCACTGTGTCAAGTTAACCGATGTGGCCAAGTTCATTAGCTGAACTGAGTAGCTACTCACTCTGACCTCCATTGAACAGTTAGCCCTTTGGGGACTCAGCACTTGGCTCCAGAGTGTCACTTTTGCTAATAAGGAAATATTTGGGTCACCTCTACTTCCTTCTCCAATGGATGCCCAGATAAGATAAAATCGCAAGGGTGACAAATATTGATACCCCACTCTACACATTTTGGGCTCTGAGATGTGGGTAGAAACTTCCCTGGACTCTGTAAGAAGCTCAGGGAGAAACAGATGAAAGATTTTTTTTTTTGAAAGTGAAAGGTAGACTTTAAGAATTTTAAAGATTTTCCTGCTGCTGAAATAACCAAAACAATGGCCCTGCTTGGACCACAATGTAAACCGGGCTGTCCATCACGAGCCTGGTCACTCACTCATTCCAAAAGCAATCAACCCACATTCTGTGATATCCTAGGGACTGTGAGGAAGAATGAGACGATATCCTGTTTTCGTGGTTCGTAATAGAGGAGAGGCAGCCAATGCGAGTGTAATAAGAAATCACCCCCGCCAACAAACACCTCATCAATAAAGAAACGGTCCTGTTTGAATTTAAGTCCCTCGCAGCCCAGAGTACCTTGTTTAATGAATCCCAGACAGATCCCATGCCAAGAACATTGTTGGTTGCAGGGTGGTGTCAGTGTAGGAATGGCTCTTGATTTACTTCCTCCTACCTCTTCCTGCGATACAGGAACCTGTCTTTATACCAACCTGTCTTTATAGAACCAAGAATCCAGATGGGATCTAAGGGGTTGTAAGTGTGTTCCACTGGCTTGAGCTAAATGCTTTTGGGGGCCAGGCAGCCCATGTGTGTGTCTATAGCCTGAACAAGACAAGGGGCAGTGTGGACTCTGTGCAACTCAGAGCCCATGCCTCACGTAAAGCTTTTCCTGTCCAGCCTGGCCAAATAACCACATCATGGGCTCACACTTGATTAGACCGGAAGTTGGCAACGTTGAATCATTGGTCATTCTTCTTCCCTTCCTTTCTTCCACTATTTTATTAGATGCAGTGACACTGTATTGCCACAGATGATCTCTACCTATCAGACTCAAATGACCCTCTCACCTTGCTTTCCCCAGTGGCTACATGACAAGCACAAGCCAAGGTGCCCTGCTCTTACCTCTTTTTTATCCCCCTACCTATCGGAGAACATTCCTTTAGTGACCATGGGTGGAGCACTGCCCCAGTCAGGTCCCCCACCCAAGGCTACCAACCCTCCATCAGCTGGGGGAAGCTTGTCAGCTCCTTGGTTGACAATGCAAGGATTAGTTTTGTTCGTTAGTTTGATTAGATTAACCAACACTTAAAGCTTTAACGAGGCACCCCTTTGTGTAGGAGTGTCTGTGGAAGAGTTTCCTTCCTGGCCTTTTACTGAGGAGGGAAGATCTACCCCAATGAAGGTGGTACAGTCTCATGGGACTGAAGGAGAAAACTGGTCTGAACTCTAGCCTTCTTGTCTCTCTGCTTTTTGAAGTGGGCTGCGCTGAGCTAGCTCACATTCCTGTCGGTATTACTGCCTTCCCTGCCACGATGGACTGGAAGTCACTCAACCGTGAGCCAGAAGAAAACCTTCTTCTACTAAGCTTCCTGTTGGGAATTTGGTCACAGTGAAGTGAATACGTGAGGTAGATTCCCTGACTGATGTGAATTCATCGTGGTGGGTTCGCTAACTGTAGCTTGAAGAGAGAACTTTCTTAAGCTGTGGGTTTCTGGGGCAGATTTTCAAGACCATGTTTCTTCCCTTATTCACTAATTTGTAAGAGAGGACATCCCCCACATGCAGTGGTCACTGTCCTTTGGGTGTTAGTCTGCCTTTTTCACTGAACAATAGGACCAAGAGCTCTCTTTTTGGGGGCAATTACCCAGCTCACATCAGACAGGAGCTTTCTTTCACACGGCTGTGAAGTGGTTGAACTGCTGCTGACCCAATCATTTTTTGAACACTGGCCATAGGGAAAAAAAGTGCATGTGAAGTTTCTGAAAATGATTTTTAAAAATCCTTAGAGTGACACGTACATCGATCTGGGTAATGGCAAGCGTGCATCATTGTGCTTTGGCTTATAGATTTATGATTTAGACTTCCTTCAGAAACAATCTTAAAATGCTGGTGTCTTCTGGAATTTAGAAAGACGCTCAAATCGATGCAATGGCCCACCATGGTTGTAGGTGGCCTTTTCTTTCCCACCTTGCCAGTTCCCAAATAACCAACACAGAGACTTAACATTAATTATAAACACGTAGCCGATAGCTTAGACTTCTTACTAACCGACTCTTACAACCTAAATCAACCCATACTTCTTATCTATGCTCTGCCACAAGGTGGTACCGTTTTTCAACATGGGACATTCATCTTGCTTCTTTCTGCCTTTCTTGTGACTCTTCTGACTCCGCCCTTCTTTCCGGCATTCTCATTGCCTCGAAAATCCTGCCTCACTATCAGTCAGTCAGCAATTTATTAGCAATGAGAGCAACACATTTTCACAGTGTACAGAAAGATTATTCCACAGCACATGGTGATTTTCACACCAAGACCACTGAATGCTATTGAAGACCAAGAGACGTTGATTGTTGTTTTTGTTTTTGCCAAGACATGAAAAATTAGCCTTTACTAGTCAAATTGAGAGAGAAACCAACAGTTTTAAAACAGGTTCTTTTACACGGAACCTAGGAATTCCATCAACTTAGATGTTCTGATAGAATAGAGTTGTTTTTGTTTTGATTTTCCATTCCCGAGATACCATGCATCTACCTAGACACTCGCTGCAGAAGATTGGGCTTTTATGGTCTCAGAGGCTCTTTCTCATCTCTCATTCTTTGGCATTGAGAGGGGACATCCCATGGCTTTTACTTTGTGACAGAGGAGGGTTTTTTTCTAATCAGGATCTCCTCCTGGGTATACACTTGAGCATCTGTCTTCTTCATGCAGTACTAATAATATCCACACTGATGTTAAGTGCCCAAAATGTGCAAGATCAAAAAGTCTGCTAAGTACTCATTTTAAAAATAAACTCAGCTTGTCTGAGAATGCAGCTCAATGGTAGAGTGCTTACCTAGCATGCATAAGCCTCTGGGTTAGGATGTATACCTTGGGAACAAAAAGGCAATAGTCCCATCAACTCATAGATGAGCATTAATTCTATGAAAATTACAAGAGTTATTTAAAAAGGAGCACGAGGAGGCAAAGATTAGACAAAGGAGTAAAAGCTTGAAAATCTTGGGAGATGCCATTAAGAGGAAAACGAGTCTACACCTTTGATCTCTTTGTAGTGGTTTGAAAGACAATGGACCCAAAGGAAGTGGCACTCTTAGAAGGTGAGAAGGTGTGGCCTTGCTTGTCTTGTTGGAGGAAGTGTGTCACCATGAAGTGGGGCTTTGAGGTCTCATATATGCTCAAGATACCTTCCAGTGTCTCAGTTCACTTCCTGTTGCCTGCAAGATGTAGGACGCTTGGCTACTTCTCCAGCACCATGTCTGCTAGCACACCACAAAGCTGTACAATGGTAATAATGGACTAAACCTCTGAAAATGTAAGCCTCTTCACAGCAATAGAAACAGCAATGCATCTCCCTTCTGAAAAGTATGATTTGGGAACTGCAAGGGCACAGAGGAGCCATGAGAAGAGGAGTGTTGAGATAATGCAATGAGTAAATCTAGTGCTTAGACAGCACAGCTGAGATCGGCTACCCCAAGTTAATCTTGGTGCCAGTTTTTCATAGAATGAGAATTCTAACCTAGAGCCAATGACACTCTGTTCCTCTGCTGTAGTGTAGTAAAGACAACATTGTCCTTTTGGGTCCTATCATCCAGAAAACATATACCAAGGAACACAAAGAATAATCCTTAAATAGGGCTTGGGGATGTAGACTCAGTTGGAATACTTGTCTAACATGCAGGATGCCTTGGATTCAATCATTACCACTGCACAAAAAGTAGGCTTGGTGGTTTGGGCCTGTCATCTCAGCACTGAGGAGCTAGAGACAGGAGGATAAGAGGTCCGAAGACATCTTTAGCTACGTAGAAAGATCAAGGCCAATTTGGATACGTAATATCCTGTCTCAAAAACCAAACAAGAGAGATGTAATAAAAATGTCAGTGTAGGTTTATGTGGTAACGAGTAGAAGTGGAGCGATGGAAGATTCTTGTATTTCCTGCTAGCTAGGAAAGGCTTCAGTGTAAAAGTGACAGTATCAAGGGAGAGAGGGAGAGGAATGGAGGGAAGAAGGAGGAAGTGATGTCTAGTGACTAAATAGGGAAAGACATGTGTCAGAGAGTTTGCTGACCAGAAGGAAGATATATAGACTTATAGATGGTCATGGCAATAGCTCTGAATGAATGAATGAATGAATGGAGTGAGGACAAAAAAACATTTTGGTAGAATTAACTGATGCTACAGATAGCCAGGAAGTGGGGCACTGCAGTAATTTATCACAGAAATCGCCATGCTCTCTCAATATATATGTGAATATATAATTAAAAAGTTACATTGTCTGGTATGAATCATGCATATTATGCAGCATAAAAATAAAACACCTTGAAAGCCAAGCTCAAGACAAGATGAACATTTCAAAAGGGCAAGTGGAGTGCATGACTAAGACATGCATTTTATTGATAAAAGTTTTTAATTTTTGAATGAGAGCAATAAATAGCATAATGGTTTAAAACCTTGATCTAATGACTCACAAAAGAGCACTTTCACGAATTGGTTCATAATAAGTTGATTTTTCTTCTTTTTAATGTCAGAGTAGAAAAACACCTCTTTGAAGAAGTGTTGGCTGAAAGAAGTTGAAGACCCGTTGGCTGGGTCCTGTGAATCCCACGGACCTTTATGGATAATTCTTGGTGAAAACCCAGCTAGCAAATGGCTTGTTCTCTTTTGTCCACGGTTGTTCAGAAAAGCCAATCAATGCGTGTTGCTTCTTTTGTAATCTTAGTGAATGAGCTGAAAAGCCGTGAAAATTCTCCCTTTTAAAGCTTTTCCAACTAGATCACAAAATCTGCATCCTAATTTATGTCAACCCCATGAGTCGAACCCCATTCAGCAAGTTGTGAGTTTGGTAGCTGGTCAGGGTGGAGATGCCAAGGAAATATGTAGGCTAAATATTACTGTTGCTTAATAGCGTATTGTTTGCTTATTTATTCATTTATTTGGGCTGGGGAAGGACTCGGGACCTCACAGACGTAAGGCAAGCACCCTAACATCAAGCTGCGCCCTCTGCCTGGCTTCTTATCTTTACATAAAAATAAATGTTGGCAGATGTTCTTCTGCGGTCTTTCCTCACAGCAGTGAATCATTTTGTTCTGCTCTTTGATACACATTCCACCCAGGCTAGAGCAGATTTTAGTGTTCATATTTTATTGATGTGTGTGTTGAGGGGTTTAGTTTACATATTTTATTTGTGTGTGTTGGAGGGGAGGTGGCACAAATGCCATGGCCTGCACGTGGAGGTCAGAGGACAGCATTGCAAAGTCAGTTTTCTCTTGACCACCTTTCCATGGCTTCCAGGAATCAAGCTCGGGTCACTAGGCTTGCTGGACAAGTGCCTTTAGCCACTGGGTCATTTCTCTGATACCTAGAGACAGCTGTTTAATGCCACCAAGCTATTACCATTCTTTTAGTAGATACTCCAAGTTTTCAAGACGATATAGAACTATAAATTTTCTTAACAAAAAAAAAATCTAAAACTATCTATCATGCCCAAACCTAAAGTTATCCAAAACTTATTTGCTTTTGAAACTTTAAACTTTCTCATTTCTCATATTTATACAGTTTTACTTTTGTGTGTGTGTGTGTGTGTGTGTGTGTGTGTGTACACATATGCGGGTATACATGCACTAACCTCAGTTATTGTTCCTTCGGTCTTATCCACCTTGTTTTGTTCATTTTTTTGTTTATATAAAATTATCACAGCAAGTCAATAATAAACAATACATTTTCTTAGCTTCTTACTGTGTCTTTCTTTAAACAGTACCTTCTCTCTGGTTTTCTTTTCATTTTACTAAGATACGGTACCATCCTATGGTCATTTTCAGTCTTTGCACCAATAACTATGCAATACTTTGATAATTAACGATAGTATGGATAGGATGGCATCAGGGATTCCCTGAAATTCTTTTCTTCAGGCATCCTAAAATGATTCAGGAGGCGTCTATATCGGCCTAAATTCCATGCCTCTTTCTTGTTTCCTATTTATTTATTCATTTTTCATACTTGATTATTTTTATAGATACAATTTATCTCTTGATGAGCACCCTTATTACCTCCTCTGTAGTGTGGAATTCATAATCAACAGGGAAATCATGTTACTTGTTCATTTCAGTACTAGCTGTAGTAAGTTACAGTCATGTACTACGTAAGGACACTCTTCCCATTGATGACACCCATATTGCAGAGTGGTCCCCTAGGACTGTAAGGGAGCTGAAGATTGTCCATTATCCTATTTCTATTGCCTCGTCACATCATCGCCATTGTAATGTCCTAGCACAATGCAGGGCTCCTGCATGCAGTGACGCTACTGTAAATGGAGCATGTCCTCCATGGAAAAGTATAATCTCTGCAATTGCACTCATCATGTAATGCTTGATGGTGATAAGTGACTATGTCATTGGTTTACGCATCCCCTCCACCATAATTCATAGATGTTTTTGTGCATATGCCTTCCACTTACGGAGCACAGTCACTGTAAAAGGAATGCCTCGTTCTTCTAGAAGCATCTTCAATCTATCTAGGGCTTCACATGTCTTTTGACTGAACTAGGGCTGCATCCTATGATTGACTTCCACATTTAAGAATGTGTAAGCACAGCATGTGACATTTATACAAGGACAAGATTGTCCAATGGCCCATTCCAGACCGTGTCCCATTACTAAGTGACACTTGACTATTTCATAATTTGGCTGCTTTATTTATCTCGTCTGGTTCACGTCATTGGATTTTTCCTTTTTTTCCTTGTCTTTCAATTGTTTTATGGTATTGAAGTCACCTCTGTCTTGTCTGTCTGTGCCTCACTCTAGTCAGAATTTCTAAGGACACTTTGGGGGTACCTACACGATTTTGAGGGGATAATGTTGATCCAGCACTTATCAACATGAAACTTACTAATTCTTGGTATGGGAAGTCCTTCTGTATATGTGTTGATTTTATTGGTTAATGAATAAAGAACCTGGCTTGGCCTGTGATAGGGCAGAGTAGAGCTAGGCGGGGCGGGGGAGGGGGAAACTAAACCGAATGCTGGGAGAAAGAAGGTGGAGACGTGAGAAGCCATGTAGCTACCAGAGGGGAAAGATATGAGCTGTTAGCTGGAACCTTGATGGTAGACCATGAGCCTCATAGTAAAATATAGATATAATGGATGGGTCAATTCTAGATGTAAGAGCTAGCTAGCAATACGCCTAAGCTATTGGCCAAACAGTATTGCAAATAATATCATTTCTGAGTGATTATTTCGGGTTGGAAAGCTGGGAATGATCAAGCGGCCTCCTACTACTACAAATTCTCAATTAGAGAACTTAGCTTTTCATTGTGGCCTTATGAAGTTGTGGGTTTTTTAACCTCGTCTCTTGAGTCAGTCAAGCATTCTGTTCAGGTGTGGCGTCTCCTTTCTCACGTGGTGCTCCTGAAAACCCATCAGTACTGTGGAGATGCTCCTGTCTCTGCTTCCTGAGTGCTAGGATTAAAGGAGTGTGCCACCACTACCCAGCTTCCTTTTTCTTTTTTTAAGATGGTGTTTCTTGAACCTCATGATGGTACTGAACGCTGTACTCTTGATATAACTGAGGATAACTCTGAACTCAAGATTCTCCTTCTCTACTTCCTATGTGTCAGGATTAAAGGCCTTCAGCACCACGCCTTTATGAGATGCTGGGGACCAAACCTAGCACCTTGTGCATGCAAGGCAAACTTTACCAACAGAGATATTTCTCCAGACCCAAGATGTTGGATAAGTGTGGCACTGTGACCCAGTTGATACAATGCTTGCTATATAAGCACGAGGACCTGGGTTTCACCCCCAGAATTCTGAGCATGGTGGCTATGCAGAGAAACATTGTCTTGAAAAAATGAAACAAAAGATCTAACTAGGAAGGAAACTAGTTTGGAAGAAGAAGGGGTTAGCAAGAGTGGGTGGTGGAGGAGACGGCAATGGGGCAAACAATCTAGCTACACTGTATACTTGTATGAAACTGTCAAAGACACGCTTTTTAAAAAAGATACTATGTGGGAAATGCCACTGGTAAACTGAGAGCAATGAATATTAGCAATTGGTTCAGGAATCCCCAAACACACCCTTCAACTTCAGGGAAATCTCCAGAGGAGATTATTCAAGTAACCCTAAACACAGGCACCCCACAGCTGCACTGTCTAAAATCCAGACGGCAAAAGTATCAGGCAGATGCCTCATGCTTAAGCCCAGACTCTCCTGGAAAGATTGTGACAGAACTTTCTTGCATGTATTTTTATTTTTGAGGAATTTGTTTGTCTGCTAATGGGTCAGAAATTTGGGTTAGTCATAGGAGAGTTATGAACCCTAGAACTTGGCTTATCAAAATTATGTCTTATAGCTGTTTTTGTAAAATCAGTGGCCAAGATACCTTCAGAACAGATTCCCAGCAAAATTTGTTTCTAAAGGAACTGGGAGCAATCTTTCTCATGGGACGTTGATATTCCAGCACATTTTAAAAATATATATCTTAGGAAAAAATCAGAACGTGAAAAGGTCAAGCAGCCAAACAGACTAAGCTTCGTTTCCAGGAGCTGTTGGGACAGTTCTTGTGGGGGAAGAAGGGGCAAGCAACAGAATAACTTGAGCAATTTATTCTCTTAATTTTTCCATGGTAAGGGAGAGTCTGGCTTTGCAAGGAATCCAGTGCATGCACTGAAGTATGGCATTTTGAACCTGAGAGTCAAGAACTTCTCTGCCCGTTGGAAATGTGTCTCTGGCTTTGGCTGTTCACAGCATCCATAGGAACTGCCCTGAATCCCCCCCCCCCCAGAACTCTAAAATGAAGAATGCTGTTGCCCAGGGTCCTCCCTGTGACCCCTTCCCCATCCCCCATCTATTAGGAAACTTAAGAACTGATACAAAGGGCTAAGATACAGTTTAAGGGTAAAGCATTTGCTAAATATATGAGCTATATTTAAGCTCCAGAACTACAAGTTTAATCTTGATTAGTGAACCCTGAATAACTTTATAGGAAACCCAGACAAATCTGTGCATGCACGTGGAGCCTAGAAGAGGGTCTTGGGTGGCCTCCTTTATCACATTCCACCTGTTCCTTTGAGGCAGGATTCCTCTCTGAGTCTGAGACGCTTGTTTTCTGAGCTAGGCTGGAGAGCAGCAAACACAGTGATCCTCTTGGCGATGTTTCTCAATTGAGCTGGGGTTCAGGAGGGGCTCTGAGATCCAAATTCTGGTCCTCATGATGGCTCTTCCAGTTCTCCTAACCACTGAGCTTTCTCTCCAGCCCCATTAACAGAGTTTTTTTTAACTTTTATTTATTTATTTAACTTTATTATGTTCGTTGGTGTGAAGGTGTCAGATCATGGAACTGCATTTTCAGACGGTTGTGAGCTGCCATGTGGGTGCTGGGAATCGAACCTGGGTCCTCTGGAAGAGCAGTCAGTGCTCTTAACCGCTGAGCCATCTCTCCAGCCCCTAACAGAGTTTTCTAAAGAAAGATACACTAAAGATGTTCACATTAGTGCTGTCACTGGCTTTTGCAGTTGTTACCTAAATTGAACAAGTTTGGAGTCATAAACATTTTATGTTTGCTTGGTCCTATAAAATGTGAAATTTGGATTATTTTTTTTTTAAATTAACTGTATACATGTATTTGTCAATTTGACATGAACTAGAGTCATGCGGGAAGAGGGAGCCACAGCTGAAGAATTGCCTCTGTCGGGTTGAGTTGTGGGTATATCTTTGGAGGGCTTTCATGATTAGTTTTTGGTCTTAGGTTATAAAAGAAAGCAAGCTGGACAAGTCATGGAAGGAAAGGCAGCAAGCCGTGTTCCTCCATGGTCTGTGCTTCAGTTCCTGGCTTCAGGTTCCTGCCTTGGCTTCCTTTGATGATGGAGTGGGACATGGCGGTGTAAGATGGAATAAACCATTTCTTCCCCAGGTTGCTTTTGGCCGGTGGTTGATCACAGCGACAGAACGCAAATGAGGACACGTGGTTACATTGTACTATTGGGTTAGCTCAGTAAATTCTGTAATGATCAATCAGGGTGATTAGCTTGTCTGTCACCTCGGATCACTGTCACTGTGGGTGGGGGAGCTGACAACATTCACGTTCTTTTCTGTTAGATATGTTCAGTACACTATTGGAAACTGTGGTCACCTTCTGTGTTCTAAGACCCTGGGGCCTGTCTTCTGTTGCCCAACCTTCTCTCTTCTCCCATTTCCCCTCTTCAGGTATCTGCTAACCACTATCCAGTTGTCTTTATCTATGGTTCTAAGTGGGCGAGATCATGCAACATTTGTCTCTTGTTTCTGGCCTGTTTCACGTCAACAGTTCCTGGATTTGTTCTGTCATCAATGACAGGATTTCATATTCTATTTTTAATGGACAACTAATACCCAGCCACGTATTTACTACCTCACATTGAGGCTCCCCCAGGTTGGTTCCACAGCTTAGGTAAACACGGACATGCAGATGCCTCTTCAATATATTGATTTCGTTGTCTTTATAAACACAAGCAGTACTGTAGTTGTTTGATCATCTGGTGTTCTATTTTTAGTTTGCTTTTTTTTTTAAAAAAAAAAACCTCCGCATTGTTTTCCATAGCTGTGGTAATTTACATTTCCATCAAAAGTGTGTAAGAGGCCCAATTTTTCTCTTTATTCCCTTGCCAACATGTTTGCCTTTTGGTACCAGCGATTCTAACTAGAGGGAAGTGATGTCCCGTGGTTTTGACACGGATCTCTCTGATGATGGCAATGGGGATCATTTTGCTCACATATGTGTTGGCCATTTCTTGCCTTGTTTTGCAAATGTCTGTCTATTTACATCTTTCACCTCATTTTAAAATCAGAGTCTTTGAGGGGAATATTTTTCTCTTCAGCTTTTTGGGGTTCCTTGTGTATTTTGGATGTTAACCCCTGGTCAGATGTATAGTTTGCAAATGTTTCCTCCCTTTCTGTATGTTGTCAAACATCTTCTAAACAACATTCTCCAAACACTCTCTATAAAAAAGAAGGAAACCAGATGGTGAGGGTCGTAACCCTCTTTCTGAAGGTGGGGTAGCATTGAGGGTCCTGCGGGCGCAGGTGGTCCAAATTACCTCCAGCTTCAAATGGTGATTGCCAGCAAGCTAGAAACTGTACATCTGGGAGGGTTAACAAAGTCAGGAGCTAAACTCCTATTTAGAAACATAGTAGAGGATATTCAGGCAGATCGGTGCAGTTCCTATGCCACATGGCATCTCTGGGACAATTGAAAGCTCCCAGTGAGAACTTTATACTCACACATTCCTCAGCTAAAGTATACATGTGCTTCTGAATTAAATGGGTGGAAGGAGGGGTTCTCCCTGTGCCTTGAGGACAGTGGACCACGGATTGTACCTTTTCCTTGCTATGTGACCTTTCTAGGTGCTGAGCAAGAAGAGCGAAAAAGTCATTGGGGTAATAGTGGCTGGAACAGGGCAATGAGATCTTGGGTCCTGCAGACAGCTTATCAGCAGAGCCTGGTTCATGATAGATACTTGCTAACAGTTTCATTATTTCTAGAAGTCTCCCTGTGTGGCTCATCTTGCATTATCTGGAGTGGTTTGGGAGATTAGCCGGGGAGAACAGGAGAAAGTGAGTTTCTTCATGGACTAAAGGGGTCTTGTCGCAAAACAAGTTAAAGTTTTTTGCCACCTATTTTATTTTTACAGTTTTTTTAGTGCTCTTAAGTTGATAAACTAAATGTATCAAACTACATATAGTTATGAAGCATGGCCTGATGTTGTGACATATCTACATGATGTTATATGCTTAAATCAAGCCAATCAGCATATCTATCACCAAAGGAAATTAGCACCTACCATTTTGGACTGCAAAACTGTCCTGGAGGATTGTGATCCTCCACTGGTCTGAATTGGGTATCAACTGTGTTTCTGAATTCATGCTTTTTTTTTTCTTAAAGAAAGGCCATACAAAGGCATAGACTATACAAAAGTGGCTTGTCCTCAGTATAGTCTGAGTGAATTCATACAGACAGTAACATTAAAATTGCTACAGAAAAACATGCTTGTTCACTCTGAATGAAATAAAGATTTTAAGTAGTATTCAAATGGGTTTGGGACACCGAATGTATTTTAGCATTTAATAAACTTAAACAGAGGTAAGATTTTCCAGAACTTCACGCATTTTTAAATTGCATGTAAGGGCTTGTGGGTCTGATATAAATTGCACCAATGACTATTTATGGGTTGTCCAAGGAACCTGCTCAGCATTTTAAAGTGTATTTCAAATAACCAACAAGACAAGCATCCAGAACACCATCCGTTAGTCCTTTAGAGGTGTGGTACAACAAGAAGAGGAACCACAGCTTAAATTTTGGAACCACGAACAAAGATAGCATAATGATATCTGTGTGGGGGATAAGAACTTTCCATTGGTGATGTTCAGCTATGTCTTGCCAAGGCCTCAGACTTAAGCATGTACTTACTCTTTTTCATATTTCTCTGTCAATTCCCCCTCAAAAATAGTTAGTTTGCCCTAGATTTTGTGCTGATGACAGTCACATCTTAATCAGGGCACGTTGATGAGGTGTGCAGGCCACAGTGACTTTAGTTTTATGGGAACTAAGCTCTCTTTATTTGAATCCATGGAGTGATAAATCTTTGAAATCATGTGACAGAATTAAAATTAATATGGATAAAAAGTTACTGGGGGACCGGCGACTGCCACAGGGAGATGGGATCCTGAGTGCAGCTTGTAGGTAGTGCCCTGTTTCATAGAGCCTCTCGATGATGGCTCTGTTACTTCCAGAAGTCTCTCTAGCTTGCCCATACTTTTGCTTGCATCATCTGGGATGCTTTGGGAGGTTGGCATGGAAGAGCAGGGCAAGGGGAGGGCAGAATGGCTGAGAAACATAGGAACTTCAAAGGAACTACTTCAGAGTTACTGGTGATACGCCTGAGTACCGGTGATATGCCTGAGTGCCGTGGTTGGTTTTTCCTCTGAAAGAACCGAACAGCCACAGGAGTGTCTGAACTCACCACAGAAGCACAAGTCACTAAATGCCGTTGCATTGGTGGACTAGGTAAGTGGTTTGTCATTAGGAGTTCCAGTGAAAAAAATCTGTAATAAGTAGCTCCCTTTTATGATTTAATAAGCATAGGCAATATTAATAATACCAAAGATTGTTGTTTTTGTTTTTTCTTGCTGTGTACCTGACACCCCTACCTCTGCTTCTCAAGTATTGCGGTGACAGGTGTGCATTGTCACACTTGGTTTTATGATGGCCTGGGCTTAGAACTCTAACCTTCCAGCATGCTAAGCAAGCCCTCTGCCACCAGAGCTACACCACCAGCTTTTCCTTTACCCCCCCCCCTTTCAGGACGATCCCACAAAGCCTCATGTAGTGTATATTTCTTGTACTGTCGATCCAATGAGAGCATTGTAAATCATCTTCCTATACCTGACAAAATGCAGAAAACAGAGCTGTTTGGGCCCTCGGATCTCGTGTGATTACAGCCACATGGCCCTGGATGAGGTTTCCTCAGGACCCTGCGGCGCTCTGAACTCTCATATCATAAGGCGTCTTGCGTGTCTTTGAAGGTCTTGTTTACACAGCCCAATTACGGGACAGAAGTGCAGTGGCCTTTCAGATTTTCATCTCTTTTGACCCTCGGGTGCCCACTGCTCGAATAACTGCAGAGAGTGAGACACAGCCGCTCTACCCCCGACCCCCTTTGGCAAGTGTCTCCTTTGATTCGTGGCACTAGTGAATTCCCTTTATGTTTTGTGCTGAGGGCAGGTGGATAAAAAATTCTGCGCAGGAATATGGAAATTAATTACAATAAAAAAAACCACTAAAATTGGACAGCAATGCATTTAAACATTTTATCTGCCTGTCCTTGCCCCCCAACAACAAGCAAACACTTTCTACTCTGAACAGGAAAAGTCATCCGGTCTTTCTGTGATATTAGTCCTAAGGGTTGAAGCCCACTTAGCCTAACCCCCAGAAAGGATCCTCCATTGGAGTATTTTTGGAGATTCCCTGTTACCTTTCGATTATCCGTGCCTTTTCCTGTTCCTGTTGGCTCTGGCATCTTTTGGAAGGCAGTGTGTTTTTGCATAGCATGTGCACTTTTTTTTTTTCTCCCCCAAACGTGCAGCACATTCAACACTGCAAGCATTTTCTTTCTTTCTTTCTTTTTCTCCTTTGCTTAGAACAGAGGTGGAAACCCCGGGGGACTCAAGTACCCACTTGATAGGCTCAGTCTCTCTTAATCAGCCTGTAATGGAGCTAATGGCTGTTTGTCATCCTTGGAGATATAAATTTCCTGGCGGTGGCTCCTGCAGACAGTGCGTGAAGTGTGCTCTGTGTGCCAGCGAGGGCTGATAATCAGTATAAGGGCAGGGTGCTCCGTTTAGTCAGAAGAGCCAGGGCTCTGGGCTGCCAGCTGCAGGACTCGCCTCGCCACTCCTGAGACATGGATAAAGCCGGTAGGTCAAATGAGCCTGAATTCTTCCTAGCTGCTGACTTCCCCTGCACCCTATATCCCCTCTGCAGCATGCATCTTTTCCTATCTGTCGCTTGCATTCTGGACTTCACTGTTCCAGATTGGGAGGCATGCAGTGTGTTAACCCCGATGGGCCACCAGGAAATCCGTGTTCTCTTTGAAGTTTTAGGAATTGGGGACACAGATTAACATGCCCCGGGTCACCTTTTGGAAGACTGCACTGCTATTCTATTTAGGTTGCAGGAAATGTGGTGTTTGCTCTTTTGTGCTCAGCACAGTGGGTGCAAAAAAATGCATATAGTTAATGACAAAACTCTTTGCTAAGGGATGGCAGAAGGTAAAGGGAGTTAGTATTAAAGAGCTGGATGAATTTTTGAGAACGTTACACTATTTGCTGTGTAGTAACATAAGAACTGTTTGATGTGATGCTTTTATTCTCCTATTAGAAACCAATGTCAAAAGTGTTGCTGTATGTTGTGATATTTTAATCTGAGAATATAGTCATTGGTTATCAATCTTTTAAAACAGCATTTGTTCATACCGCCTTTATACGAGAGCTGCACAAACAGAACGGGGGAAGTATTTTAGACAATTAATTCAAATCTTTACTTCTCAGGGAGTTTTTATTCTTCTTGCTTTGCTGTAGGAACTTTTAGAAGCTACATACTGTGGGATTGCTCCCATTTTCTGACCCCCCCATCCCCAGCTGCGCTCTGGGTTAGCTTCCCTCTGGAACTCAGTAGGTCAGTCACCTGGTGCTCGGTCGGTCACCTAGTGCTCTGTTGGTCACCTAGTGCTCTGGCTGCATAGTGGTGTCTGCAGCACCCGGCGCCCTGGGAGCTCTCCTGAGAGGATTCACTGTTTATGATCTATCCTATGCCCCAAGACCACTCCCCCCTTGTGGTAAAGGAGTTTGTTAGGAAATCGGTCAGTTTCAGTCATCTGTGTAGGTAGCCTGGCATGCAGGGGTTTTAAAGGCAGCGTATTCTGTGGTCTTTGATAGAACAGCTGGCCAGGCATGAAACACTCATTACAATTATTCCGGCTTGGACATTTTGAACAAACTTAAGGAAATTAGAGCAGCATACTATTAGGATTGAAAGCCCTAGGGGGAGCAGAAGAAATAAAGGTGTAAGAGAAGGTGTGTGCATGCGTGCGTCTGTGTGTGGTGTGTGTGGTGTGTGTGTGTGTGTGTGTGTGCATGCGTGCGTCTGTGTGTGGTGTGTGTGGTGTGTGTGTGTGTGCATGCGTGCGTCTGTGTGTGGTGTGTGTGGTGTGTGTGTGTGCATGCGTGCGTCTGTGTGTGGCGTGTGGTGTGTGTGTGTGTGTGTGGTGTGTGTGTGCATGCGTGCGTCTGTGTGTGGTGTGTGTAGTGTGTGTGTGTGTGGTGTGTGTGTGTGTGTGTGTGTGTGTGTGTGTGTAGGTGGAGGAAAGCTGGATTCATGCGTATACCTATAGACCCACGCTGGCTAGGACACTATGCTTTAGAGCTTGGCATGAAACTTCCAAAGTCTGCTCTTCTATGACATGGCACATTCCAAAGATCAATCAGAGCTCCTCTGATTACAATAGAAAAGTGAGTAAAAACAAACAAACAAACAAACAAACAAGCCAGCATCCTTAATTTCGCCTCTTTTAAAACTCCAGCCACCCAGAATTAAATATACTGGCGTCCTGGCAGAATCATCACATTAATTCATTAAATGCCCCTCTTCACTGACTCAAATATTTATTTAAAGACCCCATTTGAGAAAAAATCCAAGGAACAGCATACTGGAGCAGCGTTTTTGGAGGCTTCAAAATTGTGAAGGCTGATTATTTCTCTTTTAGCTAACTATAGCTCTGGGTGAATAAGTGTTTAGCAGTTGTATTTGTTTGCATAACTAAATGCCACTAACAAAATACCATGCTTTTGACAAGTTTCGAGCGTAGTACTGTGCTCTGGAAAGTGACTCTTAAAACAGAAATTTCTTCATTATTTCCAGTTTTAGAAGTAATCACCAATATAGGTAGGTATGCATGCCTTTCAACAGAATGACAGACTTTCAGTGGCATTATTTGAAAAGTTCAGAAATAATGTTTTCTCATAAGGCTGCGTAATTGGCCATCAGTGAACACTTTGTGTAGTCATTTTTTTGAATGATGTAAGCGCCAGTCAAGCAGAGGAAAACATAAACATCAATTCCCTACATATACTCTGAGGAACTTTATTTTCTGTAAGAAAAGCATGTAAGATGTGCTGGTAATAAGCAGCCAGCAACAAAGCCAAAAAAACTCAGAACTGAGTATCTTTCCCATGATGCCAAGCGGTCCAGTTCACTTGGAGCATTGAAGCTTCTCCAGTTTCATTTAAATAAAACAATATTGTTGAATATTTGCATCTATCTCTAATCAGAAGTGGATTTCAGGGGTGGCTATCTGAACTCTGCTATTCGGAGCTGAACTCCATCATGACAGTGGGTCATCAGTTTCTTCCTGAAGGAGCTACAACCCCTTCCAGCAAGTCCCCTTTCCCCATAGGGACTTGCACAATCCTTAGGCAGAAAGACAACAATGGGGCTCGCACGAGCTAAATGGCTTCGATTCATTTCGATCAATCAGAACACCACATCAGAGATGTTTTCATGTGGTTTCTGTTGTTAAACAAGGAAAAGAGCCACCACAGGGGATTCTGTCCCTTTGGGTGAGGTTTGAGCTTCTCAGAGATGTTGCCTTTGGGATCCAGTCTTCCCTTTAAAGCAGAACTGACATTCCCACTGTCTCAGGGAAGGAGCCATTCCTTCCCCCATTACTGCTGGCTTAGGTCTTCCTTTAAAAGCGTTTCCGGGAATAACAATAAAATATTTATCAAACTATGTATACAGACTATGTCAGGATACTCTCAGCAACCCACAATCTTTTTTTAAAACCCCTACTGCTATTTCTTCTCAGAAGTTTCCCCACCTCAGAGGGGTGGCCCTTTATTTACTAACCCATGGCCACAGCTGTAGTCCAAGTCACTGTGCCGGTACATTTCTGTCCCTCTGCCTCTTCTTGCCTCAGTTCCTCAGGAGGGTCTCATGAGTGAGACTTGAAAAGAGGTTGAGGCATTCATGATGAGAACTGGATGGTGAATATCCCAAACAAGGTCACCCCACAGCCTACGGGACTAGGTCACTCTACAGTCTATGGGACAAGGTCACCACACAATCTGTGGGACAAGGTCACTCCACAGCCTATGGGACAAGGTCACTCCGCAGTCTACAGAACAAGGTCACCCACAGTCTGTGGGACGAGGTCACTCCAGAGTCTATGGGACGAGGTCACTCCATAGACTATGGGACGAGGTCACTCCACAGTCTATGGGACAAGGTCACTCCACAGCCTATGGGACAAGGTCATCCACAGTCTACAGAACATGATCACCCACATTCTGCTGGACAAGGTCACTTCACACCTTATGGAACAAGGTCACCCACAGTCTATAGGACAGAGAATTGTAAACTATTATTTCCCATTTTTTTGGCTCATTTTCCTTGCTTGAAATCAACATATTTTGTTTTCCTCACATGGTATGGATGGTAAAAGGTGCTATGATTTAGACAGAAGGCAGTAGCCACTGAGAGCCCTTGGATTTTTGCCTTCTGTTTCGTAGCTCGAAGAAGGTTGACAACAGAGTCACCAAGAACATCCATGAAGAAGGATTCTGTCACCTCAGGGACCATGAACAAGTGATAGAAACTTCATATGCTTCCATCCCCCATCCCTAAGAGATAACAATCCCTCTACCCATCTCCTAAGATTGGAATGGAGAGAAAAAGATAATTCATGCACTGCTTTTGCTCCAATGGCTGTCACATGCTCTTTAGAGTGTCATCGGAACACTGAAGCAGGCTGCCTTGCGAACAGTCTATCTTCTAGCAGTATGTGTTCGGCCTGTGAACAGTATGTGTTCTTATGGCTTAAGCAGAAATGCAAGTGACAGCGTGGAGAAGGAGCAAGGCGAGCAGTCAGGTGGCTGGCCCAGGAGTATAATTGGAAATTGATGTGGGTGGCTCAGTGGGGATGGAGTGGAAGGGCGCATTGGCTATGCATCAGAGCCTGCTGAGTGTGCACGTAGGCAGAGCTTGCCTAGTCAAAGGAGACCTTTGGGGTTTCTAGTTTGAGAATCGAATAGTCTGACACTATGGAACACAGAATGAATTTTAAGGAAAAGGTGGCAAAACCTATTTTGGAACTGTTGAATTAAAAACACCTTCTGTGTTAGCCATAGAAGTTCAAAGTAGGTGGAAAGTTTACACACACACACACACACACACACACACACACACACACACACACACAGAAGGGCGATTCCTTACTAACCATGGATTTGAGATAAAGCTGGGTAGTTGGTTTATTTAGGTTTTCCACCTATTTAAATATGTATTTAAAAATGTATATCTTCAGCCCAGTGAACCTACAAACAGCTAATGCCCCTTCCCTGCCCGCCTCCCCCACCAGCCTGTGGCAGATCTCATAGGAGGCTCTAGAGTGGAGAGACTTTCAAAAGCTTCATTTTTTCAATGCAGATGGAAAGAGGACCAGACCCAGGGTGGGAAAATTCCCCTAGGCCCTAAAACAATTTGTATAAAGGCCAGGCTGCTCTATAAGAAGATATAAACACAAAGGCGTTTTATTTTAAGCAGGTTTAAAACTTAAATTTTGAAACAGGAGAAGTGACTTTTAGAAGGCTCTCATAGCAAAGTGTCTGAACTATCAAAGGCACTGTTTCAGAAGATGGGTGGCTGGAGGGGCAACCGCCCCCATGAGAGTTTACGTGTTTTCAAAGAGACTGCTTCTGCGAGAGTTCGCTTTGTTTGCAGACTTTATTTGGCATAATGTTTACCTTCTCTCTCTAATCTGCTAGTGGAGTTGTGTTGTTGTACAATTATCTATAATTTTGACAGCCACGACACTTTGTAGAGATGCTGCATACATGCTTACAACACATGTATTTAACATATAGACGTATATCATACACACATATGTACATACTTTTCATATGTGCCCATGTGTGCACTCTTGCCTGGGAGGTTATCAGTCCTGATGTAAGGGACTGTAATAGTTACAGTTATCCTAATAAACCATACAAGCTTAATACAGATTTCTTTGTAATTAAAACAGAAATGTATTTGTGTTCTCTGAAAGCCTCCTTATATTTATTACTGATCACATTACTCTCCTTCGTGCTCTGTGTCTCCGTGGTGAGGACCACACTCGGGACCCTGGGCTTACAAGTCTAATGCTCCCCCACTGACCTCAGTCCTCAACACGTTATTGTGCGTTGTAGTTACAGTGAAGCAGATGTTTACCAGTATAATTTATCATAAAGACCACTGTGTTATTCCAGCGTTTTATAATTCTGCAAATGAGTGTTTTTAAGAACACCCAGGATTCATGTAAGAATCCTTTTCTAAGGAAAACTAATGAGTACTTGATAGACCTACTTCTGCGGGCATTTGTTTGCTGGATGCTTACGTTATTGTAGAAATCAGTGCTCTTTAAAAAGAAGACTTCAAAACGTGAAAACAGGCTTGTGTTTCAATGCTAAGTGCGCTGAGGATGATGCTGGTTTTCTTCTTAATTGTTCTTCCTAGTTTTCGTTTTAATTGTGGAGTGACTTTGACCTCTTGAGAATAGATTGGTAAGCTTGGCTAAGTGTGCACAGCGGCAGATGAAACATCTCAAAAAGAAGTCTTCTGTTTGTTTTCATGCCATTGGAATTTGTTTTTAATGGTTTTTTCCCTTGTATTGCAAACACTCATCTTTACAACAGCAAAATAAGCTGCAAATTTTCTATATCCACAGACAAAGTAGAAAGGCTTGTCACATGGTTTCAGTCAAAAGGAACACTTGGAAAAGTTATGGAAAGAAAACCAACAAGAAGGCATTTGAGTGGCAAAGAAGGGAAACAACATAGATAACATGCCATTTTATACTAATTTCGTGAGCCGCTAATTGCTTCCACGAGATATGCACACTGAGAATTTAATGTTCAGGCAAGTAGGAGAACTGTTGAGTTTAACGGTATCGCGCAAGGCATTAGCATGCTCCCAGGATTAGGATATACTTTCTTGCCCGCATTAATTGATATTTGTTGGAAATTCTGAAGATGAACTGCCAATGACATCAACCACAGAGTTTCCCACGAAGTACCTAGCTATTTGAGGTAGGTTTGCAAATTTGGAAATCACTGTTCAAATCTCTCCGTTCTCATGCTTGCTCTCCACTTTTACCCTAGGTTTCCTCTCCTGAATTCTTTCTGACTCTCAGTTTTCTGAAATAAGTAGTCATTTTTAGTGCTTACAAAATTATTTGTGTCCATAAATACCAATGCTTGATTAGGTAGAGATGGAATGACTGTGTCGTCTATGGTCAAGGTTTGCTTCTTCTTCCTTGTTGCTGGCCTTTGGGGGTGGGCCATACCAATGATGCTTATCGTCACTTTCTGATGATGTAAGGAGAGAGAGGCAGCCAGAACTTCAACGTGCTTTGGACCAGAGTGGAATTTAATTGCAAACATGGACCTTGGAATGAAGCACATCTTTTATTTATCCAAACATAACATTTAAAACGAAGCATTAAACATTGATGAGAAGAAATTTTGTATGTCAAAGGCAATTTCAGAGTTCTATTTTTATACTTCAGGTACCAAGAACGCTGCAGAAACAAAGGGCAACCATAGTCAACTAAACATTGTACATCTTGAAAGGAAGAAAACAGAGATTTTGTGGCTGCTTCTTCTTCTCTCCGTGCCAAGTTCAATATCTTACAAATTACATCATTAATATTTGCAGTCAACCTATTAGTAAATATTATTTGCCTCTGAGTTACATCTGATTAAGCTGGAGTAAGAGCTCACCCACTAGGTGTATGGTTTCTAAGCAAATTCAACTCTTTCACAACAGTCAAGTTCAGCTCAGCATTTTCCTGTTGTCAAGTAGCTTTTAAAACAATGAACCTGGGCCTTTATATCTTCTATGACACTACATATAGAGCCTGGACTAATGTTAATGTATAATATCTGGTGTTTTTAAGATTTAAGTCAAATACATCATTTAATGAATTTGGAACAATTTTTCCAAACGGGAATTCATTTTAAAATACCTGATGCAGAACAGAGATCAGTGCGTATAAGAACTAAGCATAAGCAGACACAAAAGGATTATAGCCTAGTCTGTATCACTGGATGCTGTCTCCACAAAAGAAAAAAATGTATAGCTACTCAATTCTTCCATAAGCCTTCCCCATTCATGACAATTTGTGAAACACAATGCATGTCGTAAACTTCACTAATGAGGTCTTGCACCATGGCCAAAAATTATACACAATTTTCACTGAAGGGTTTAATAGTGTTAAAGTCATTAATATGAATTATTTTTATAAAGGGACATGAATAACTTTAGTGATAGAAGTATATGTACACCTTTTTGTAAAGTGAATCTTTTGTCTTCTGGAGAATCAAGGCCACACATATCTGACAGGGTTTCAATACCTTTATGTGGTTAGACGAGGGTAAAACCCAGGCAGGTTTTCCCTCTGCTTCCCATAAAGCATCTGCAAAATTATTTTTTCAGGTAGCTCTTTTCCCTCTATCAGACAGTCAGTTCCACTGTATGAAGCTACCCAACAGCCCAACACTACACTTGTAAGTTTCCTCACATAGAGCCCTTTGCTCAAAATATTTAACTTTCTAATTATGTCTAGTGACTAAAATGAAATCTCGTGACTGGACTTTAGAGTCATCATTTCCATTCTTAGGCCTGAATCATTCAGTCTCAGCAGTTTTTGCACCCTAATAGGTGTGAAGTTCAAATCCTGCCATTCGTTGCTATTAGTAACTGCCTGTGCCTGGGTTTCTCACAATGTCTTGTTAGTGTTCCTGTGTCTCCTGCTTCCACCGTCTGTTCTATTCTCTGCTTTGTACATGTTAAAAAAATGTGTGTGCCACTGACTTGGGTTCTTGTATTCCTCCCATGCCACCCACCATTCCTGTACCCGTATATCCAGGAAGTATTTTCTGGAGCCCACTGTGTGCCAGATAATATGCTAATCAGCGTGGACGCAGTAA
The DNA here is from genome assembly GCF_037038515.1 of Microtus pennsylvanicus. Taxonomy (NCBI): domain Eukaryota; kingdom Metazoa; phylum Chordata; class Mammalia; order Rodentia; family Cricetidae; genus Microtus; species Microtus pennsylvanicus. The sequence continues at coordinate 198,677,741 of NC_134579.1, forward strand.
ATGACACAGATTTCCTTCCTGAACCTTCTTTCTGGCAGAAAAAGTAAGGAGTAATTGTAGACAAATGCGCCAGAGTTCCATGTTGTGAAGTTCATTAAGAGATACACATTGGGCATCCTTTCTTTGAAATGCTTCGAGTGAGACATATCCACAAGTTTGGATTTTCTTTTCCAGATTTTGAAATATTTGCATGTATGTCATGTGATACTCTGGGAAAAAGTTCCAAGTCTCAACCTAGCATTGGCTCATGGGTTCTCCCTGGGCACCAAGCCTCCAAAATATTGTTGGGAAGCAGGAAAAGCCTTAAAAGGTAGAGGCCAGTAGAAGATATTTATGTGAGTAGGGCCATATTTTTAAAGGGGAAACGTGGGCTCTCATATTTTCCCTTTTTCTTCTGTGCTCCTTGGGTACCAGGTGAAGATTTTAACTGCACTGGATATTCCTGACACAATACACTGTGGTAACACAGGTTCAGAGCCATAGGGCCCACTGATCATGGACTCAAACCTCCCAAACTGTGATCCAAAATCAACCTTTTCTCTTTATAGCTTGATTGCCCTGGGCATTTATTATAGTGACTGAAAGTTGATCAACGTACACAGTTTGAGGATGATTTTATATTTTGACTGCAATTCGTCTCATGAGGTCAAGCCTAGCATTTCCACATATACCATCATATTGGTGCTCAATGAGTTTTGAATTTTGAGTTATTTTAATTTCAAATTTTCTAGTTAGGTGTGTCCAATACATATTTAGAGAGAGAATGGGTTCAGTTGAGTATTAGTCTATATGGGGCCACCAGGGAAAGCAAGCACCTGAGAGGTACTCATATGAGCTGGTATCACAAATTCCCCAGAAGCTAACTGATTGGCGTGTTTGTCCAATCAAAATTTAGGTCAGTCTTGGGGACTGATGGAGCCATAAGGAAGGAACTCAGCTGAAGCTTAGCTACTTCAGGAGAATTAGAAAGAGCCAGCAGATTGGGTCTCTGTCCTACCAGCTCTCACGTGCCTTTGAAAGGTTCTAGGTCAAGACACGATCGATGTGACTGTACTTGATGAATTCAAGGCATGTCAATACTTGGAAGAGCAGGAACTGGAGCTCCCATGATGAAATCCACACAGTCAGTTCTTGAGGGAATGGCTTACAGAGGGAGAGCATTAGGAGGCAGAGACTTACTGTTGCCTCAGCCCCCCAGTCCTGCTTCAAACATCTTCCCACTAACCTCCAAGGCCCGGCTTTTCTCAGAGCATGTGTGGAATTCAGGAGCATGCACTCCATTTACTAGCAAACTTCCTTCTAACAAGACTGCAAAGTCTAAAGGGCAGATGGCACCTCTTAGACATCTTTTGTGTCTTTCAAAGAGTCAGAAGGGTTGTTCTGAACACTAGTCATCTGTAAGAAACGCTTGTAAATGTTTTCTGAAATGCCAACCTCTGTGTTCCATGCTGGACAAATGCCATCAGATTCTGAAAGGTGGGGGAGAGTTCAAAATGTCAGGTTTTGTAGATGAACTGCGCATATGATTATAATAGAACAACCAGCGTGCGAGCCATTGCCGCAGTGTGTTCTCCTTCCTCCTTCTCTCCTTTTTTTCTCCTCCATCTCTAGGCTCCCTGTCCCTCCTCTATTCCCACTCCCTCCCCCTTTCTCACTGCTTCCCTCTCTCCCTACTTGTTTTTTCTCTGTGTCCCTCTTCTCACCAACAAACAGACAGTCTAACGGAGAATTTGTGCTTAGGACTTAGCCACTTCGTGATGAACCATGAGACTGGGCCTGAAAGAAACCTTCAAGGAAGTGACAATGGTAGAAGAAGAATTGTTTCTAGGTGACAAATAGACCTGGTGAAAGACAGGTGATAGAGAGCCTGGCTCACCAGCTTCCTGCACCTCTCATCTTTCTTGTCTTTCAGGCAAGTTAAATGTTAAGAGTGAACACCGTAGTAGAAACAATTGCCTGTGAGTCGTTCCGTGGGCGTTCTAACTAATGGGAGATGCTAAACACCACGTATCAAGTGGAATGTTAAAGAAGAGATGCATTAGACACTTCCCCACCACCATCACTCAGAAGTCCTTCTATGATTGGTCATCATTAACTGAGTCTGTACTGAGTGGGTGGGTTGGAGCCAGTTAGACTCTGGGGCTGCATTTCCTGTTCCCTGTAGCTTACGGTGTTCCGCCTCTTCCTGACAAACCCACAGGTCCTTCCCTACCTTATGTATCGGCGAGTGACACACATAGCGCACGCGCACATGTACATGTACCCTAGAACAGATTTCAGGTCAACTTGAAGCAATATTATAGTATAGGGTGGTTGGATACTGGACTGTTCTGGTATGTTGATTGATAAGTGGTGCTTTTTCTTAATAACAAACTCAACATGTATCTTCTAGTGAGAACAATGCAATCAAAACCATCTTTTAAAGTCTGATGTAACAATCCCACATGGTTGAGAAAGTGCACATAGAAGGAGATTTAACTCTAAATGTTTGGAGGAATGAAGCCTCTAGACTTGGGAGGAGCTTCAGGATTGGGCAGAGGAGGCCTCAGCCCGGACCATGCTTTCTCACACAGGGATAGATGCACTTTATACACCAATTCTGGGTTCTACGTTCCTTCTTTTCACCCATATCTTCTGTCTCATGCCCACGCCTGGTGTCCCTACTTCCTCTAAACAGTGGAGTTCACCTGGACTGGCCATTCACGGCGACACACACCAGTAATACCGTTAAGTTATTGGGGAGGCTGAGGTACGAATATTCCAAGTCTGAGGTCTGCTGGGGCTACATAGTGAGACCCTACTATAGAGTAAGCAAGTGATTCATTTTGTAGATGAGTTTGTACGCACCCATGGTGAGGCCCATACAATGAAAGCACCCCAACAGTATGGGTAGCTCCCGCCTTCTGGGTTAGGATGCTTGGTTGTTGCTGATGCGAAACAACACTGCTATCAGAACCATAAAGCTCATGTGTTGTGTGCAAAGCTGCTCGGCTGGACCCTGCTAGAGGCCTGCAGGAAACTGTAAACATGAAGCAATTTTCACAAGACTGTTGGAGTGGAGTGGAACAAGAACTCACCGCAAGAATTCTGTATGCACTTGTTCCACTTTCTATGGAAAAAACGCTCACTAGGTTCTGTCTCATTTACCAAGGCTTCTGGGAAACTCTAGCCACACAACTTGCCTTTAATTTATCACCTGCTACGTTCTGATTCGCATTGCGTAGACTTGGGTGTTATTTTCTTAGTAATGGAAATTTGGCAGACATCCACGTCTAAAAAGCAGCTTCACACGGGGACATTTTTAATCAAGGGATAAAAGGGAACGTTGCTAGCCTCGACCTTTGAGAATGGTCACCGTGGCACACGAGGTGACAATATCTTGGCTTTCCCTTGTGGAGCTTCATCCTTTCGAGGATCCGTTGTGCTCACCAGTGGTCCTGTGAACAGACATCGAGGTGGATGAGTCAATCTATTTGCTTAAACTGTAAGCATCTCACAGCACTCATTAACCTACGGGTCACTTTTTTAAAATTAAGGAAGTTCAAAGACATGTGTTTAAATAGCCCAACTGTCACAATGTTTGAAAGAAGCCAGATAGTTGAAAATTAGAGCCAACTTTGTCTTTCAAATCCAGGCTCTGGGGAAGCCAGGAGTCCTAGAGCATACATTTAGAACACACATCACCTCTAGCCTCTAAATTTCCTGGCTTATGTCAGTTTTTGTCATTAGCCCTAACGCTCTGTAAACAAACAAAAAAAATGTCCCTTACACTAACAGATGTGAGCTTTGTCTCTCCCAGGCTCAGGAGAGGTTTCCAGGGAACATCAAAACTATAACATCTCCTAATGTAGTTTTGTGTGCCTGGGTTATTTTAAAACAAAACCGAACCCCGCCATCCATGTTTTAATGGAAAGCTGGAAATAATGAAGATTTTTCTTAAATGCTCCACATGCTTCAGCAAAATACCCCTTTCATCTTTGAAAATGATTACAAATATAGCTCCCTTCTCACAGCACGACAGAAAATCATGTAAACACCTCAACGCTTTGGTTCTGCTCAAGCAGATATGAAATTAAGGCAGAGAACTCCCCCCACCCCGAAGCAGCCTCATGCTCAGCTTAACTGCAATGAAAAACGCAGCAATGACATGTAAACTCCATGTCCAGATCAGCATGTGACCATCTGCCAACCCACAAGGCAGAGCTATGCCCAGCCAGGCTTTCAATAACTGTTATACAAAAGAAAACCCAAACACGATTTACCCTTTGGGTTGCAGGCAGTATGTTCTGTTGTCGTGGCTGCTGTTGTTGTTTCTTAAGGGAGATTTATTTGCATTTATCCTAGCCAGAAAGGTTGTCTCAGTAGAGGACAGGCAAATGGCTTTGGTCATTATGACTGCAAAATGCAACAATTTTAATTTATCATCTTGAGGTCTAAAGAAGGATCTGCAATCAGGTAAGCAGAGATTGGAGAGTGTCTGTGGTTCATTAATTAGGGGACCACACGTGGGAAGGGTATGAGAGATTCCAGTTACAAAGTAGCAATGAAGAAGTGGACAGGTATTTAGACAGACTATAGGGAAAGGTGAAGTTCAATGCCACGGTTTGGACAGAGTCAGCAGAAAAGCTGGGGGAAATACACCTGTAGGATTTATTTTGCTGGATTCCATTTGTGTAAGATGGCAACAAAGAAGACCTAGGAAAAGGGGGTTTTGAAATAGTTCAGCGGGTTAAAGTGATTAACAAATCCAGTGACCCGAGTTCGATTCCTGAAACCACACAGAGGTAGAAGGAGACAACAGACTCCACAAAGTTGTAGATGGACCCCACACACGTGTTGTTCATGCCACGTATGCTTTCCCTAAGACACGTGCCTGTGCACAAGCACGTGCACACACACACACTCACACACACACACACACACACTCAGGTGAACAAAAGCAAAGCCAAGTCCCTAGCACCCATGGCTCCTTCCAGTCATCAGTGGGGAAAAACAGCCTCTTTGCTGCCTTTGCTCTTATCTACGTCACCAGCCACCACTTTAATTTCTGTTTGAATTAAAATTATTCTTAAACTGCAACTCTTCTTATATTTACCCACATCTACTTGCCTTCTCTGCTTAAGCATAACCCCAACATTTGGAAAAGTGTGAAATAACCCCAAAACACTAGGCTTAGAGTTCGAAACATGGGACCCTTGGCTGTGCCTCTTCCGGTTGAGCTGGCCCAGAGCCGCACGGGCTCCTTCCTGGGCCTTGCTCTCCTCATCTGCAGTGGGTTTTGGTTATGTCAGGCTCTCCTGGTGAAGGTAACATAGCAGCCGACTCATTGGGCTGCTGCCTAACTTCTGGGTCATTAGCAGTATCAACTCCCAGGCACCCCTGAGAGGATCTAGCAGTCACGTGCCTGCTCTGGTCCCCGTGGGCTTTCGCCTTGTCCTGTTTCTCAGTCTGGAGCTCCAAACCACAGCCCCTCGCTCATTGCCAGCTGTTTTCTCCTCTCTTGCGGTTTGAGAAGTCACACAGTCAAGCCCACAGACTTCTGTCCAAGTTACGAAGAGGGCAGATGCCACTAGGGTCAGGGTAGCTTGCCCTGGGTCCATGTCACAGCTCCGTCTGCTTCCTACTTATTGGCATGACGTGCTGAAGCGGGCAGCAAAGGACTGTCTTCTGACGTTAGCTCCTCATCTTGTTTGGAAAACCACAAGGATTCTGTTCACCCCTCTGTATCAAACCAAAACTCAAAGGCCTCGCACAAAATCTCTTGCCTCCTAGGTCCTTCTGTGTCCCCAACAGTCTCACCGCCTCTAGATGCACAGACCTGGACGCCCACATCCTAGGCCCTTCACCCCATCCCTGTGACTGTCTGTTCCTGGTATTTTGCTTTGTTCCCCAGCCTTCTCATTCTCGTCGCCTACCACTGCTCTCCTCACTTAGCAGGGAACAGCTCAGGGGCTGAGTGGTCCCCCCTGGGTCTTCCGAAGGCTAGCACAGTAGGTAACACAGAGTAAGTACAGAGCGCATGCTGGCCGACTCTCTGCTGCCTGCCACTGTTGCCAGGCTGCAGGATGTTCTATAGAGCACAATAGTGTATTCATACCCTCTCATTACACAGATTTGATACATTTAAGGGGGAAAGGATAGCTGGGAAAAAAACACAGTGCAAAGATGCAAGAAGCCGTGGGATCCTGTCGGTAAGAGCCTCACTCCTCCAGAAACAGCTCCATTGAATCTTGAAATTTTCTTTTTTCTTTTTCTATTTGACTGGCATTAAAACCAAATTCAGAAGTTTAAAAACTACATTTTGGTAGAGGTTCCTTGTGAGAGGAGATAGGATATATAATAATTACAGTCGCGAGGACTTTGGAATTGATAGCTCACGAAAACGGACGAGACTCGAATCTTCAAAATGTTCTGAAGTCGGATTTGCTCTATCAGTGGAATGAGACTTGAGAAACTTCACAAAAAATTGAGAAGTAGAATGAATCCAGCCTTCAATCTGAAGGAGGCGCAGTCTAGTGAAACTCTTTATCTATTTTCTATGAACATTTCAAATACCTTTCCTCGGAAGGGAGGTTAGCTGTTTTCAAAGTGTCTAATATGTATCAGTACGCTTAAATTGTCCCTTGCTCTTGATATGGAGGAGGGGAAAAGTCCTTTAACCATAATACTCAGATGAAAGAAAAATAATTCTGAATCTTCCACAAAAAAAATCGGTTAATGTGAATACAGTGTGCAAACTGACTTTATAGACGCAGTTTCTGTTTGCACATTGTAATGTCTGCAGAGATCATGTTCCAGGTTCTAGCAGTTCTCAATTTTATAGGAACTTTGACTTTATTTTTTTTTAACCTTATTGCTACTTGTTTTTGTTTTGCTTTGTGAGACAATGTCTCACTGTGTAGCCCAGCCTAGCCTGGAACTCACCACCTTCCCTCCTGAGCCTCCCAAGTGCTGGGATTCTAGATAAGTATAATGACATCTATGAGAAACGTTCATATTTTACTTTCTTTTTGTTTTGTTTTTGCACTCAGTCTGCACTATTTTAGAGGTGTCTAAAGAGAAAACAGTGCCATCCCTACTTAGTTACCTGGAGAGCAACACATATTGTTGAGACTTACTATGTACGGCCTAGAATATCCTACACAGTGGCCGTGTCTCACCATGTGTGATATGTAGTATGCATAGTCCAACAGGTACCCTTGCCGCCCTCCCAGAACAAGAAGCTGGTGGCATGGGTCACATCCTGACACATGGGGTGAATGGTGTGAAGGCCTGGCCCTTCCTCACCCTCCACCCTGCTGCAGCTGGAGCTGTCACGGAACTTACTCCTATAGCATCTGAAATAGATGTAAAAACATGTCCCTTCTCATGATCAAGATGATGCCATGATGGTTAGCTTGTGTTCGTACGCAGGGTCACCATAGCATGAGCACTTTAGCTACATTTCCTTCTGCATTCCCAAATTCAGATATTCTGGGGGAGCAAAGGGGTAAAAATAAGCAACACTGTTGGTCGTGGGGTTTTGGAAAGCGGTTGATTTTGTATTATCCTGAAAGACCTTTATTCATGTGGGTAAATGCTACCCCATGTTTTTCTGAGTGGAAGCAAATGTTCAGAATGTCTACAAGGAACTCCAGGCCACAGGGGAGGCCCCTGATGTCCTCTGGATCCGGGGAGGCCATACAGAGGGGGTATGAACTCTTGACCAGGGAGGTAAAGCTGAGTTTGCCTTTGTGCCCATGCGCTGAGCACTCTGGTAGAAATGGGAGATGGAAAACTATAGTGATACACACAGTGATAATACATTCAGTCATAAACCAGGAATCAAGGAACATGGTAGACAGAGATTTAGGGCTACTTTTGAGATCTCCTTTAGGAATATTTGTGTAACTTATCATGTGCATGTTATTAATGATATGGTTATGTGGAACTGAGAATGTAGCTCATTGGTAAAGCAGTGTCTAGCAGTCAGGCAACACTACACCTGATGTGGGATTTCCCTTTGTACCATTGGTTAATAAAGAAACTGCTTTGGATCTATAGCAGGGCAGAACTCAGGTAGACAGGGAAAGCTAGGATGAATGCTGGGGAAAAAGACAGAGTTAGAGAGAAGCCATGTACTCCCTGCTGGAGACAGATGCTGGAAACTTTACCAGATAAGCCACAACCATTTGGCGATAAACAGATTGATGGAGATGGGTTAAATTTAGATGTAAGGGTTCACCACTAGGAAGCTAGATCTAATGGGCCAGGCAGTGATTTAAATAATACAGTTTCTGTGTGATTATTTCTGGGCTAAGCGGCTGGGAACCAACAAGCAGCTCTCTCCTTATATATACATCATACACATTCCCTCTCTCTGTTTTTTGTCTCTATTTCTAATTCTTTCTCTCTTTTGTCTTCTTCTCTCTCTCATACACACACACACGATGATCTTAGTCAAAGTTTAGAAAGTTTCTGTATGAGAAATTTGTTCATTGTATGTTGCCTAGAAGCTTCATTTGATGACTCAGAACCTAATATCTATCCCTAACTGGAAATTTCATTCAGATAACACTTCAAAACTTATCAAATAGGTCTGTGTGCTCAATAGGTTTTTTCAACTTGACACAAGATAGGATCATCTGCAGAGAGGAAAGCTCAACTGAGAAAATGTTACCATCATAATGGTCTGTGGGATATTTTCTTGGCTAATGATTGACGTGGAAGGGCCCAGCCCACTTGGGCAGTGCCACCTTTGGGCAGGCGGTTCTAGGTGGTATAGTGAAGTGGAATGAGCAAGCCATTAAGTAGTGTTCTTTCTTGGTCTCAGCTCCAGTTCCTGCCTTGAGTTTTTGTCTTGCCTTAATGATGAACTGTTATCAGGATGTGTCAGCCAAATAAATTCCTTCCTTCCCAAGATGCTATGGGTGATGATGGTCTTTATCACAGCAAGAAAACCCCAACTAGGATAGTCTGTGCTATGGGAATGTTATTTTCATCTTGTGTAGAGTGTTCCCAATGGATTTCATCCTTCAGGGACACTCCATAATTTTAACATTGCACATGGTTCTGAGTAGTGTGAGGAGATCTCAAATTGCCCTGTGTTATCTATCCACCCCTGGACATGAATCATCCCTTTGCCTAATGTATCCACATTGTATATGTTACTCTCCCATTAGCCATTTATCTCTGTGTTACATCAAATGCATCATGCCAGGTGTGATACACACCTTTAATTCAGCACTTGGGAGGGGGAGCAGAGGCAGAGGACCTCTGTGAGTATGAGACCAGCATGTTCTACATAGCAAGTTCCAGGCCAGTGAGAGCTCAGTAAGACAATGTTTCAACAAACAAGCAAACAAACAACAAAGCAAGATGAAAGTGCTATGCTTCTTTTCAAGTAGCTATCGTGTTACTTAAAACTTTGATTGCAGTATGTTGTTATAATTGTTCTTTTTTATTAGAATTGTTACTTATTCTTATTGTGCCAGGTTGAGAAACTTTATCATAGGTAGACACGTATAGCAAAAGTCAGAACTGTATAGATTTCTGCGCTCTCTGAGGCTTCAGAGTTCCAATAGGCATCTTGGGATGGATCCCCTGCCGATAAGTAGGGATTACAGTAATGTGAGTTTTCCCCGAATAATTAGTCATCCGAGTGGGCCGGATTCCAAGCCACAGAGATTTGTAAGCACACCGTTGTGGAGTCTTCTATCAGCTTGACATGGTTTCAGGTGAACACGGTCATTTCGGTTTGCTGGAACTCTCTTAAGTTTCATGGTGTTTCAGGTTTCAAGAAATACCCAAAGGTCGTAGAAAAATGCCAAGAATTTCACCTTGTTTTGTGTGACAACAGAATGAAGGCACATAATTACACACCATCCCCACTCCTGCCAAACCGGCCCTGGCCCAGATTTGTTTGAAATTCGGCACAAAACTGCATTGTTATCGGGAGGATGTTCCTGTGAGATAAGAAAGGCCTGGCAGCTTCTTTGCACAAATATTCAAACTGTCTCTTCCACAACGACAAAGACTCTAACAGCAAGCAAGTTAACGCATGTTTACTACTGGAATGCTTCAATCTTGAGAGCACACATAGCCCTAGTCCTATGCGGTGTGCACCAATAACCCCACTGGGATTCTACCTGGTGCTGCAAAGAAGCAAAAACGAAGAGGACTTGGGAAGTTTTTTGTCCCCCCCGCCCCAAGAAACTACTTTGAGCAGGTGCACATTAATTGTGGAATGTTATTACCCAAGACGTATCTGGAGCTCCACTTTCAGAGTGGGAAGACCAAAAAGGTTCTCATTTAGTGGCTCATTTGCTCATTTACTTTGACATTAGACAAATGTTGCAAAGCATTCTGTCTGTGCTTTTCTAAGGGTATGTCAAGAAGTCAGAGTCACCTCTTGCCTTTTAGGAGCAAACAGACAGGTCTGTTTGCAGATAAAGAAGAGAATTGGCAGTGTTTGTATGTCAGAAATGGAAGGAAGTATGACATAGTGAAATGTGGGGACATCTCCCTAGGGAAGTGACATTGGTCTGGAGTATTTTCAGAATAAAATCAAGTTTGTTAGCGGAAATGTTGAGCCTGGTGGCAGGCTTTTAATTTCAAACTTGAAATGACATTACTTAGTTTGTTAAGCTACCTTATTTAGATGTTTTGACTCACAACAATTCTGACTAACTCCAGAAAATAAATTGACTTGCAGGACATTAATATTTCTACATTCAATTTCATAAATAGTCATTGAATGCTTAGCCATAGGTAATATGGTATGCCACTGTATTAAGTAGCTTTGGATATTTCAAAATCTTTGCCATTCGGTTTTTTAATTATTAGTTTAAAAAGTTGAGATAAAATGCACCTAATATAAGATTAGCCATGTTAAAATTCAATGGTGTCTGGAATATTCAGAGTGTTGAACAACCCCCGGCTCTATATGATTGTGAAACACCTTCGGTATTTGTTTCAAAACTCTTACTATAAAGTCAGACATATCTCCCTCCCCGCCGCCCTTGCTAACACCTGTCAGCTCTCTGTCTCTAAGGGTTTACCTTTTCTGGCTGTTCCCTATAAATAGAATCGGAGAGTGTGCAGCCTTTGTGCCTAACTTCTTCAGTTTACCAGATTTCAGCATGTGACTGTGCCCTCACAACTTTTTATGGCCGTCTACCTATTGTAGGACCAGTCCACAGCTCAAGTCTCCTTTCACCTATGGGATAGGTGTTTGATTTGCTTTCACCAGGAGCTATAGTGTGTTAGTGTGATCATAAGCGTTTGCTCTGCGTACATGTGTTTGTTTGAGCCCTTGGTTTCAGGTGTGTATAACTAGGTGTAGCATTCTTGGGTCATATATTTTTCTAAATATCCTTAATTTTTAAAGGGTCCACTAGGCTCTTTCCCATATAGACATCATTATTTACTAGTTCAACCAGCGAGGAATAGGGATGATGCTGTTTGCCCACAGCACGGCGCTTGTTATTGTCTCTTTTCTCATAGTAGCCATCCTATGGCTCCTCGGTATCTTATTGTGGTCTTGATTTGCTTTCTCCTACAGTCTGACATGGATGGAAGAATTGCTTTCCATGTACCTTTGGCCATTTTTGTATTTTCTCCCCTCCATCTTTGGCAGCAGTTTTCAAGATGTAATGGCAAGTGTATTAGAAACAGTAAGGCATGAGAGGGTTTCAGGATTGTTTACTTGTCTTGGCTTCGGCGGTTATGACAATCATTATTCCCCTAGTTAAAGGAGGAATATGTGGATGTCTTTTCTGGTTTTGGCATTTGCTATCCTCTGGATAACTGGGGTCTTACAGAAAATTAATCAATTTGAGCCATATCTATGATCTTGATCTTGCCCAGTCTTCATGGCACTATGAGACGTTGAAGAGTTTGCCTATAAGATAGTTTCTTAAATTCTTTACTAGTTAAATTTCTCTCTGTTAAATATACATTGAGAAATCATATAGACATGTGGGGAGAGAGAAGAGTGTGTATTCTCGGATTGAGAGAGAAATGAAACCTAGATCTCAAAGCTCATCTCAACTCTTAAGTCCATGCAAGACCTTTGTTCTGTCATCTCACCAAAAATAAAATTCTATAAAAAGTGAAAGATTCCCCTTTCAATTTCCATTAGAAGTTGCTACTTATTTTTCTTATAACTCCATAGGATTACAAAGATTAAACATTTTAGGACAGAAAAGATCTAAAGCTTGTTATTTCCCAAAGAAATACAGATGATCCCAGCATGCCTTACAGGACCAATCCTCTACAGTAGGTCTTCTCAAACTGTTTCCATTTGCATTCCCTTCTTGGTTTAGGAAATTTTGATGCACCCGCAGGCACATAGATGTACAAAATAACAATCAGAGCCAGATGTGGTGGCACGTGCCTTTCATCCCTGAATTTAGGAGTCAGAAACCTGTGGATTTCTCTATGTGTTCCAGGCTAGCCAAGACTACAAAATGAGACCCTCTCTCAAAATAAATAAATAAATATAAAATATTTATTGATATTTAAATCAGAATTAAATTTACTTTAAAACAATTCCTTGCTGTGCATAAAACTTTGCCACTCATTGAAGACGAAAATAAATTTGCATGCTAATGAGGTCATTGCCATTATACATTTTCCCATGAAGAGTTAAGTCTTGGTTGAATATTTCATACTGTAGCGCATCTTCAACACTTTTTAGAGTTGATCAATATTTTGATTTTATAATCGTTAGCACTGAGAATGCTACTTCTCATAAATACATAGTACAAAATGGCAGAAGTATATTTAGAACTACGTCAGAAATTGTTGGAAATTCTGTGCTAATTCTAAGCCAAAATTCATTGAACGGTTTTATATGAAACTCAAACTAACAATTCAAATAATAATTTTTTAAGTAAAGCATTCTAACAATTCAGCACAAGGATATTTAATGCCTACATGCTGAGGGATGGCAGTAAAGACATGATCAAAGTCTTTGTTTTCTATAATCAAACCAGGTTGTTTCTACATAAGCAGAATACTTTGTATGTACAGTAAAAACACTGCAACTCAAAATCAGTCGTCTGGAATCTGAGGCAACATGTTTCAGGCTGTGCTCATTGGTATTGTGTGTCACGATGGCATTGTTCTTAAAGTATCCATGCCGTGTGCTCAAAATCAAGGATTCGGTGAAGTCTTGAAATGCCACATTGATGAACATTGCCAATAACACCTCAGATTTAGAAAGAGTTTGATTATGTATACATTTCCTCATTGTGTGCTTTCTTGTTTATTATTTCACAATCCCCACATTCAGTTGCATGAGCCCATCTGTCAAGGCATACAGTATAAGGAGCTGGGTACCATTTGCTGAAAACTGTATTTTAAAAACGTGTGATGAACAACTAGCCTCAAGGATAGCCAAGGTTCTGGGAATATGGTGACTTCTATCAGGGAAGATTGGTAGTACCCAAATATACATACAAGGTAGTGTAAACAAACTAATGTAATGCAAAATCAGACAGTGTAAGGATGTGGTGGGGCTGCTATCCTGGCGGGGGGGGGGGCATGCTGAGTAAATGCAGGCAGTTGAAGTATAGGAGGAAGCTGTGTGGCTATCACAGGGAGGGGAGCAAGAGGTCAAAGTTCCGACTTATGTTTCAACACAGTTTGTGTCCTACAAAAATTATAATGAAATTTCTTAGCCATTGTGGATGTTTGAATAGGAGTCCTTAAGGAATGAGCAGGTTTTATTATTTTTTATGGTTTTTTTAATTTTATTGATTTTTGTTTTGTTTTGTTTTGTTTTTCGATACAGGGTTTCTTTGTGGCTTTGGAGCCTGTCCTGGAACTAGCTCTGTAGACCAGGCTGGTCTCGAACTCACAGAGATCCGCCTGCCTCTGCCTCCCGAGTGCTGGGATTAAAGGCGTGCGCCACCAATTGAGCTCTACATTTTTCTCTGCCCCCCTCCCTGCCTCTCTCATCTTCTAAGGTTCCATGCTCCCAATTTACTCAGGAGATATTGTCTTTTTCTACTTCCCATGTAGATTAGATCTATGTATGTCTCTCTTAGGGTCCTTATTGTTGTCTAGGTTCTTTGAGATTGTGGTTTGTAGGCTGGTTTTCTTTGTCTTATGTTTAAAAACCACCTATGAGTGAGTACATGTGATAATTGTCTCTCTGCATCTGGGTTACCTCACTCAAAATGATGTTTTCTAGCTCTATCCATTTTCCTGCAAAATTCAAGATGTCTTTATTTTTTCTGCTGTCTAGTACTCCATTGTGTAAACGTACCACATTTTCCTTAGCTATTCTTCGGTCGAGGGGCATTTAGGTTGTTTCCAGGTTCTGGCTATGACAAACAACGCTGCTATGAACATAGTTGAGCACATGCCCTTGTGGCACAATTGAATATCCTTTAGATATATACCCAAAAGTGGTATTACTGGGTCTTGAGGAAGGTTGTTTCCTAATTTTCTGAGAAATTGCCCCTCTGACATCCAAAGGGGCTGTACCAGCTTGCACTCCCACCAGCAATGCAGGAGTGTTCCCTCTTCCCCACAACCTCTCCAGCATAAGTTGTCATCAGTGTTTTTGATCTTGGCCATTCTTACACGTGTAAGATGGAATCTCAGAGTTGTTTTGATTTGCATTTCTTATTATTGTACTAAATATCTTTGAATTTAGCGACTTAAGACAACACAAATGTATTATCATAGAGTTTTAAAGTTCTGAAATCCCAAATCCGCTGGCGGAGCTGCCCTTTCGGCAGGCTCATGAGAAACATCCCTTGGGTGTGACCATTCATTCACTCTATGCCAGGAGTACAGAACCTTCTAGTCAGAGATCTTCAATCCAGTCGCTCTCCATGCTGATTTGAATGTGAAAGCCCCCTTCTCCAGCGCATATTTCAATGTTTGGTCCTCAGTCGATGGAACTTTCTGGGAAGGACTAGGAGGCATGCCTTTTGTTGGAGATGTGTCATTGGGGGTGGGCTTTGAGGCTTCAAAAGCCCCCTCCTGTCCCAGAGTGTCCGCTGCCTCCCGTTTGAGACAGAGTTGCCTTTGCTCCATCACCAGGGACGCTCACCCTTTGGAGCCACAGGCCAATGAAACGCTTCTTTTTCTAAAGTTGCCTTGGTCATCAAGGTGTCTTGTCATGGCTGTCTCCCTCCTCCAGCTCTGACGTCCTGTCTCCTCTTCACGGACTCTGGGATTATCTGAGACTGTGAAAATAATCCATGGGATAAACTGCCTTGCCTCAAAATCTTCATTTTAGTCACACCTGCAAGTCTGCAGTGTCTCTTTAGCCCGTCACAGGTTCTCAGGGTCAGGGTGTGGATGGTGGCGGAGAAGAAGGGGGCTGATTTTCAGGGCACCTTGTTTGAGCAAAGTCTGGTTTCTGAGTCTAAGATACACACTCACTCAGCGCAGACACTGAAGGCAATTGGGGGTGGTATGATTTTTCTAGACAATTCCCATAGCGATGTAAAACTCCCTAGTTCTAGTACCGTTCATATCTCCCTCTTTAGACATCTGCCTAGGGGAAAAAAAATAGAAACGAACCATGTCAGTCTGTCAACAGGGGAAGAGATTTTTTTTTTCACCTAAAAACAAAACATATTTCTAGTACCCAGTTCACATTTTTTTTCATGGATATTTAAAAAAATCAAGTCAATTTTCACCATCTGACTTACTACTATCAGCCCCACAGTTGGGAATGAATCCTCACAGTACTCAATGAGGAGTTTGGGGCTGTCTTCCTAAGTAACAGGCACCTGTCTATGGTGGAGTAATACTGCCTGTCATCATAATGGAGCCTTCAGAAAAAGCCTGTGAAGGTTGGGGTATGAATTGAAGAAAATCAGTGACAATTGTGTATGCGTGACCTAGGGTGAGTGTATCCCACTGCACGGGGGGGACTTTAACTTGAAATGTTGTATTGCTGTACGTGAGTGCCATGGTGATGTTTGTGTGTTTGGTGTGCTGCCAAAGGTAGGAAAAATATTTCAAAAAGAAGCAGATTGTAAAGGAGCCCAGAACAGCTCTATGCTCTTTCACCACAAGAAAGAGAAGCCCCGAGATAATGAGATTCAAACAGAGGGAGCGTTTGGGCTGCAGCTTGTATTCATCTGGAGTGTTCTCTGTGAGGGTATTCATTGCTGGGAACAACCCGTGAAAGGCGCCACGTACAACATGTGGCGTTCCACGCTTCCTAAGTGAGCAGTGTGGTGCTGACTGACCTCTGAGAGGCGGTCAGCAGAGCTTCAGCTCCAATGTATTTCCTCTTCTAGAAGTTCAAGGTTTTTTTTTTTTTTTTGTACAGAAAAATCTTTGTGGCAAGAGGAAGATGAAAACCTTGGATACACGTCCAAAATAACTTCAGCGAGGGGGTTTAAATTTTGCTTTCTGGAAAGGAGACCATCTTAATAATGTTGGTTGGGCTTCTCTTAAAGAGCAGACCCTCCCAAAGACATCATTAAGAGACGGATTGGGTAGAAGGGGAACAGAAATGATGGAGGCCCTACGAGTCTGTCTTTATTCTACAATCCTTGCTTAGATCATATTTGTTCTGTTGCCAGGGTTATGAATCTGTCTCTAGCGTGGAATGATGCCACGTATACTGGAAAATTGAAATTAATATATGAAAGAATGTTTTGTGAAAGAAATAAGCCAGAACTACTGCTATGGATCAGCCTTAAAAACAAGGAAAGGGGCTGAGGCAATTCACCTCTGAGCTGGACCCCTACCGCAAGTCCACCTCAGTCAGACCCTCTCTGTAGCAGAATCTGAGCTGATGCTTGTTCGTGTCCGTCCATCCATAAGGAAGAAGATGTGTCCGTATTAGTTACTTTTCTTACTTATGTGACCAAAGAGCTGACAAAAATGTCTTAAGGACAGGAGGGTTTCTTTTGGCTCACAAATTGAGGGTACAGTTTTTCTAGGTGGGGATTGCGATGGCAAGAGCGGCATGTTGCAGCTGTTCACATCACATCTGCAGTCAGGAGAGAGAGAGAGAGAGAGAGAGAGAGAAAGAGAGACAGAGAGAGAGACAGAGAGACAGAGACAGAGAGACAGAGACAGAGAGAGACACAGAGAGAGACACACAGAGAGAGACACAGAAAGAGAGACAAACAGAGAGAGACAGAGAGAGGTGAAGGCTGCCTCTTGGCTTCCTGTCTCCTTTTTGGGCCAGTGTAGGGCCGTATCTGGAATCATGCAACTCACATTTCGGATTAATCTTTTTGCCTCAGTGACTAAAATGTAGATAATTCTTATAGACACACCCGGAAGTTTGTCCTTTGGGTGGCCCCAGAACCTGCCAAGCTGATAGTATTTAATTCCACAGTACCTTAACTACCAAAACCAATGTTTTAAAAGTTCTTTCTTGTCTCCAGCACTGGTTTGGAGCCAATGCTTCCTTGAAGTCTGCAAAGATTGATCATTTAGGCTGCTTCTATTTGGTGATGAGTGGTGTGTTTTATACTTTGAACTGGATATCTACATTTTACTTAAACAATTATATTTTATTTTTTAAATTACCTGGGATAATATGTATAAATAGAGACAAATAACATTTTTGGGATATTTGGCTTTTAAAAAGTACTAATCAGCTTTAGTTTTCAGAGCAGTTTCAGGCTCATAGCAAGACTGAGCTACAAGCCCCGAGTTCATACTGCAACCTGACACACTTGGCACTCCCCCAAACCAATGTACTTCATGTGTTGAACCTCATCTCCCAAAGACCACAGCTTACATTAAAGCATGCCCTTCAATTGTACTTTTTGAGGTTTGGACAAATACGGAATGGCATGCGCGCACCGTGATAGCATCATATGACGTCGTAACGGCTGCCCTAAAAATCCTCTGGGATCCTCTAACTCATTTCACACTCTTCCCTGACCCTTGATTTGTTTCTATGCTCTTGCCTTTTCCAGAGTGTTATAAACATGGAGTCATATAGGGTGTCGCCTTCTCAATTTGTCTCTTTTTATTTCGTTATATGTATTTATGTTTCCTTCAGGTTTGTGCATTATCTCGCAGCTCACTTGTTCTTAGCCTTCAGTAGCATTCTATTGTGCAAGTAAATCACAGTCTACTTATTTGTTCACCAGTCAAAGGATTTCTTGGTTGCTTTCACACTGCGGCTGTTAGGATTCAAGCTGCTATAATCATGCATACAGGTTTTTGGTTGATATAATTTCAGCTCATTTGGTTGAATAGCTAGTGTCCTAGTTTTCCATTTACTTCTATTATAAAAAAAGAGATTGCTTAAAACCAACTTGAGGGAGATAGGTTTTACAACATAGTACAGGTTAGATCCATCATTAAGGGAAATCAGGCCAAGAGCTTAAGGCGGGAAACTGGAGGCAGAAACTAAAGCAGAGACCATGGGGGAGTGCTGCTTACTAGCTTGCTCCCCTCGGTTTGCTCAGTTAGCTTTCTTAGGCAACCCAGGCTACCTGCCGAAGGGTATCACTGCGCACAGTGGGCATCGAAACCAATGAAAAACTAAGAAACTGCCTCAAAGATGTGTCCAAAGCACAATCTGATTAAAGCAATTTCTCAGTTGAGATTCCCTCTTCCCAAGTATGTCCCACATTTGTGTCAAGTTGACAAAAGCTGGCTCTGGTGCCAAGGAATGTGATTATTGGATCATATGTTAAGAGTATGTTTGGTTTTATAATAAATTGCCAAATTGTCTTCCAGAATGGACATGCACTTTGTATTCCCAGCAGTCATGAATGGGAGTTCCCGTTGCTCCACATCCCCATCAGCTTTTGGCAGTGTCTGTGTCCTGGCTTTGGGCCATTCTTGCAGATGTGTAGTGGTACCTCATTGTTGTTTTAATTTATAGTTCTCCAGTGAGTTATATAGATGTTGAAGAGCTTTTCAGATGCACACATGAAATATCTATATATTCTTTGGTAAAATGCCTTTTATTTAATTTTACAACTGACTGGTTCATTTTCTTTTAAGAGTTCAGTGTATAGTTTGGATAACCAGCGCTTATCAAATATGTTGTCTTCTTCAAGTGTTCTCTTCCAGTCATTGGCTTGTCTAATTATTTTGACATTGTTTTTCACAAGATGCAAGTGTTTAATATTAAGGAAGTCCACCATGAAAATTATTTCGTAGGCTGTGCTCTGGTGTTGTATCTAAAAACTCACCAATACATGGTAGGTCATCCAACTTTTCTCCTGAGTTATCATCTAGGAGCCTTGTAACTTTTGTCCTACCATTTAGACACGTGATCTACCATGAGCTACATCATAGAAAAATTATTATCTGAGCCAGATCAATCTTCTTGATCTTGGTGTCTAGTTACTCTTTTAAAGATGAACTTACTACATTTAGTGTGTGCGTGTGTGTTTGTGCATGTGAGGGTGTGTGGGTGTATGTGTCTCCACGTGTGCTACAGTGGATGTGTGGAGGTCGGAGGATAACTGTGGGAGTCAGTTCTTCCTTTCCACCCTGTGGGTTCCAGTGGGTCCAGTCTAGGCTGTCAGTCTTGGTGGCCAGAACCTTCACCTGCTGAGCCATCTTGCAAGTCCAGATAAACTTTTAAAGATAATAAAATAAAGTTTAAAAAGTAATGGTTTAAATTGGAATACAAAGCGCTGAAGAGCTAGTTCAGCCATTAAGAACACTTGCCGCTCTCCCAGAGGGCTTGCGTAGGGTTCCAAGTGTCCATATTAGGTCACTACGACCACCTGCAACTTCATCTCCAAAGCATCTGACCCCCCCACCCTTTTCTGGCCTCCAAAGACACAAATACACACATATGCGTGTATTTAAAGACAATTAATCTTTAAATTGGAAGACATTTTGCTAAGGGAAGTAAGCTATCCACAGAGGAACAATCACTGCATGTTCTCAGTCACAGGTGGGAGCTAGAATGTTGGCTGTAGAAGCGGGGAAAAAATTACAGTGTTTATTAGGGCCTAGGAACGGTGTGGGTGGAAAAGGGGATTAGAGAGAGCATGGTTGATGGGTACAATAGAAAAACTAGACGGAGAAACAACTTCCAGTGCCACAGCCTAGTAGAAGAACTATGGCTGAATATTTCAATACAATTAATAGAGGTTTGGAAGGTTCCCAACAAAGAAATGATAAACGTCTAATGTGATTGACATGCCAATTATTCCGATTTGATCATTACACACTTTATACATGTATTGGAATATCACCCCATACTAATACAATTATTATGTCGAAAATTTAAAAATCTACATTTTTAAAGAAATGGTTCTGAATTAGAAGTAAATATTGTAGCAGCCAAGACAGTATTATGAAGTAACTACAGCACTTAATCCAATCCCACATTGAGAGTGTAAGCGCGTGCAAGCATGCATAAGCTTCCTTTGCTCCGTTCCTGCTCCCGTAGGTCTTCCCTGTTTAGAAAATGACCTAGAAAGTCTGCCGTTCTGAGGCCTGCCTTGGTCTTTTGTATGTGTGATAACTCCAGAAACAAACTTGTTTTGCCTGCAGATAATTTTGCAATAACAGTGTGATCACCGGAATGCTACCTCCTTCAGGGAAGGGCCTGATAGTAGCCTAAGGTCTCCCATAGAAAGTTGCAACCTGAGAATGTACTGTTCTCTTGACTGACCATAATTAAACAAATGTATTTTCCTGCTGTCTGATCTTGCTAGAGTAAGAACATTTAGTCCTGTTCATTCAGAAAGAGTGGTTTTGCTGAAAAATAAAACTTCCATTTCTTCTTCAGTTTTGATGTGTGGTCTAATGTATTTGAATGTGGTAGTTACATCTAGAACCTGTTTAAAAATCTGGCCCAGTGTTTCAATTGGGGGTCTCTCTGTCTGTCAGCTGTGACTCACAGCCCCCAATCACCTGTGTTCACTGTACTGTAAGTATTCACCACAAAAGAGTCTAAAGATAGTGAGTCCGGGCCAGTTAGATAATTCATCTCTTGTCTGTTCTGTTGGAGGAGGGGCCTTGGCTTCAGGCCAGAGATGATTAACAGCCGCAGTCTCTGCACAGTGAGGTGTCGGTCTGACAACTGAGCAGCTGGGTGTGTGCAGGGTTATTTGCATGTTGCAAATCTTTGCTCTTTGAAGGTAGCGAGCACGTGGAACCAGTACTGCAGCAAATGTCAAAGCTGGACTCATCCTTAAGGGATCGCCTAGCCATCAATTCATAGGCGATTTTGAAGTCAGACATTAGTACCACCCTTTTAAGTCCTGTTCTCATTCATTGAGACAGGAAGGAGTTGTGTAGGAAGCCCAAGACATGGAAGAAATTGCTGTGGACAGACCTGTATCTACTATGAAGAGACTGACCTGGCCTAAGTTCACTGTTATCATGTAAATGATGGAAAACACGTTGGAATTGTGATGGTTATCCCCTCCTCCTTATGGCTATTCACAAACAAAACGTATTGTCTCAATTTCATATAGAGCATTTGTTATAGACTAAGCATAAAAATGAACTCTCCGGGCACGTGCGTGTGAACACTCGATTTCCAGCTGCTGGTAGTGATTGGGAGACTGAGGCACATTTAGAGCATGGAACTTAGCTGGAGGAACTAGATCTCTAGAGGGCGGGCCCTGACGTTTTATAGCCAGGTCTTGCTCCCTTTCCTATCTCTGTTTTCCATACTCCAAGATGTAATAAGCAGGTAACTTTATGACCTTACCCACATGCCTTGCTCACTGTGATAAATGGTACCCTTCAAACTATGATCCAGAATAAAATATATCCCCCTTTAAATAGTTTCTTTCAAGGATTTTCTCATAATGGTGTGAATAATAAGTGATAGGTTATATTTTTTTTGTTTAAATCCAAATAGAATTATACCTATTATCTAACTTTCCCCCTTAACAGTACCCATTAGATAATTATCCATAGGGATAGGTATGAGTATTTTCAATATTATTTCATTATTTATACTTACCCACTATATTTCGCTAGTTTATTTTAATTGAGCAAAAGAATGTTGGGGAGGTATGGCTCTCTTTTTTTCTGTAAACCCTATTATCAAAAATATCAAAGCACACATTTTTTGAAATCTCCAGTTACTTAAAATATGCCCAGAGGACAAATTCATACTCTCACAGACAGGATGTGAAAATGTTTTTTCTTCCTGACATTTAGAAACAGTCAGTGTTCAAATCTTTGTGAATCAGATGAAAAATAATTAAACACTAATAATTATTATTGTTTTAGCTTACTTTTGTTTAACCCAGTTCATATGCCTTTCTTTTGGGTGACCAAACTCTACATTTTTCTTGTCTGTTGCCCATTTTACTCAATATTCTTCTTATTGGCTTGTAAGGACTCTTTACATAGAAGAGCCATGCATGATTCACACACAGAACTTTAAAAACCCCCACTTAACCACCTTTATAAAACATAAAAGTCCTTTTTATAAGGCTGCTGAGATTTTTCTCTCATTTAGAAAAGCTCTTTTTGTTCCTAATTTATTGTTAAAGGTTTAAACCACAAGGTTTCACTTTGTATATATTTCCATATATATGCATATATATTCTTTATAGGTAAAAGAAAATGTGTTTTATATAAAGAAGGGGATAAAACCTCCCTTTTTATCTTCGCCAATATACTCCTGCGTATCACTACTATTTCTTGACTCACTAAAATCAATCAGCTTTGTTATAGATTATTTGCTTTATATGTCATGGCCTGTGGTCTTTGCAGTGACCTGGAGACAGTTGACTTTCAAGGAAAATCTAATTAAATCATTTGATTTACAAATACAAATATTGAAATGTGAGATAAGTTATGATTTTGACAAAAATTACACATTGGGTTTTTAAACACTGGTCATGTTGGCTCATTTTAACCTATATGTATTTACTGGGACATATGTTGTCATGAATGGTGAATTTATAGGTCATTATATATTACTACTTTTTTGAAATTTAACTTTCTTCTTATTTCTTTTGAGCTATGTTTACTCAGTTCACACACATACAAAGATTATTGGCTTCAAAGTCATTAAA
The DNA here is from genome assembly GCF_037038515.1 of Microtus pennsylvanicus. Lineage (NCBI taxonomy): Eukaryota > Metazoa > Chordata > Mammalia > Rodentia > Cricetidae > Microtus > Microtus pennsylvanicus. The sequence goes on from NC_134579.1 coordinate 198,700,684, forward strand.
ACGCAAATATCAAGTTTTTCTGGCTGTTTTTCTATCTTAGTGCCTTTCCTTGCTTAGGGAAATATAAACTTCTACTCAAGAGCCTCTCAGAATATTTCTAATTAATTCTATTTTTATCTGTTAACCAGTTTGGGTGGGATTTTTTGTTATTGTTTGTGTGTTCTATTTTGTTGTTTTTGTTTGTTTTGCCAAAACAAAAAAAGAGAAAAGAACATAGGAAACGTAACAATGACAATGACATTTTCGAGGACCAGTAGCTCATCAACTCCTTGATGGTAATTTTTCGCTTCTGAAACCTTGCCAAACAGAAATATATTTATTTTCTTTGCTGCATAGCAAATAACCACAAACTTGGCAGCTTAAAACAATATTAATTATTTCACAGCTTTCATGAGCCAAGAACCTAAGCACAGCTAACTAGACCCACCTGGAGGTTGAAATCTAAGGGTTAGCAGTGCAGAGTTTAATCTGAAGGTTTGGCTGGGGGAAGGAATTGGTTCCCAGCCCGCTGAGGTTGCTCTTTGCAACATTGGGCTCATGACTGCTGCTTCTTCAAAGCCAGCAAAGAGAGCAATGTGCTATTGCAAACCTTCTATTAAAACAAATCTTCGACAAATCAGCATATATAGCATAACATATATAACATAGCAACACAGCAAGAGAAGCTTCTCTCCACACTGTGCACAGAAAGAATGTCATTGGGTGACATCCAGTCGCCGTTGACACATCCTTTTGATTAGGAGCAAGTCACAAGTCTGCTTGTGCAGGTGCGTGTGTGCGTGTGTGCATGTGTGTGTGCGCGCGCGTGTGTGTGTGTAATAGTCATGAGATTTCCTTTTGTGCCTTTCCCAGAGCTTCTATAACAATTTCAAATAATGGCATTTCTGGTAAAGCAAGCAAAGGATTCTAAATGAAATTTTAAATAATATTTTTTGGTAGATGACGGAGTTCTAAATGAAGAGGACACTGTTGGTACACAGTATTTTTTGTGGCAGAAGAAGATTTAAGTCCCAGTCATTCTGAGCACTTGATACGCAGCTACAAATTCAAGGACCACCATTAAAAAGAAATATACTAAAAAGAGAAAAAATACTAAGAATAGTGGTTTGCACAGGGGTGTTGTTAAACAATAAATTGCTATATGTCTAAAGTGGGGAGCATGGAGCAGAAATAGCTGTTTTAAAAGTTCCTTTATCAACTTTTCAAGTGATTGACAGCGCTCATTGGAGAGACTGAAACCTGCAAGTTCCCTGTTTAGAATATTTTGTACCATTGGCAAAACCTCAAAAGGCTAGATGCCATTTCCATTGTCCTATTCTTGTAAACTAGGATTTGCAAACCAATTAGAAAAATAAGTTAGGCATACCGCGGTATTTGGAGCATACCTAGTGCCTCAAATTTATCAATATGACTATATCGATTTGGGTGGAAAACTTTACAAAATCCATTTGCCTCAATAATGCCAGCAGAGATTTATTGATTTAAATAGATTGAGGAACTAGGAATGGAAAGGTTCTGAATGAGGAATGTGTTCCTGGGAGGAGGAAACGGACGTGAAGAGTGGACAACAGACATGGACAGGACAATTGAGAATGCATGATTGGAACCCATGTAAGGCCTTCAAGGTCATTAAAAACTCTTCAGCAGTTGCTTTGAGTACAAATGGAAGTCATTCAGATGCTATTCTAATGCGTTTCCATAAGAGCTAAGACACAGTAATGGAGGAAAAAGCCTCCTTGGTCTTAGTGTAAATTTATAATAGATATATGTATAAAACTAATAAAACATGTCCCCAAGCATCTGAGATTAACTCAATGCTAGAAAGAAAATATGATGAAGATTACTATTCCAGTTATAAATTATTTTTTCGTTTATATAAGCATCATATTATTTGCCTAAGAAAAGATATATATGTACTTAAAATATATATTTGCTTAAGAAAAATATTAAATATATATTTTATAACAGAACCTTAAAAGGTAATCGTTTGCAATGCAGGCAGATGTGTTTTACTTTTCTGTTAAAGACGTTGATACTCAGTCCCAGGTCAGCATTTCTCACACATAGAGAAGTCCTGATAGAGTCATGTCCATTGTCCATTGCTCTTTCCACTGGCTTAGCAAAATGGTTTTATTCTATTCTCTTGGCTTCCATGTTCATTTGCATGTCCCTCCCCCAAGCAATGAGTAGTTTGCATAATTTATTTGATTTCAAAATTGCAATTTAAATTGTAGCTTCCCCAACAACTATAAATGCCACTACCTCTTTAATAATCATTTTCTCTTTGCTCATTCAGCAAAAAATTTATTCTGTGTAACTTCAGATAACCTCTGTCGAAGGCTGGTAAAGCTGGCTGAATCTATACAGCTATGCCTGACTTTAAAGCAGTGTCCACTCTTCCCCGGAGTAATTTTTGAACCATTATATCTTTCTGATTTTTATAGGCTATCAATGATGTATCTCATGAAATGCAGAAGGATACTGTAAAGTACACCTCTCTTTCCAAGATGGTTTTAAAGATGAGATAAACATGTAAACATGGAACACTGCCAAACTGATGTATGGATACCATGTAGTCTAAAGAAACAATCCTTAAGTTCATGTTTTGAGGATTTTTATTTATGCCAGCGTGTTCACCATGGCTCTAAGTATATTAAACACATGTGAAATTTACTAGAAAATTACCTTTACTAGATGAGTGATAAAGGCTAAAACACAGAGGATGGCCTGATAAATAAAGTAAACCGGGGCACTCCGAATTCAGCAGAATAGGTTGTGATTGTCAGACAAAAGCCCTGAGGAAAGACAAAAGGAGAAAAACTTGCTGTGTGGCTGAAGAGAAGAGGTGGGAGGGGTGTCCACCAGCAGACAGCCAGGATGTAAAGCAGACCCAATGGAACCGGGGAATGAAAACCTGCAGGATGTCAGCAGACTGTGCTTCTATGCACTGAGCTTTGTAATGATCACTTTAACTAAAATACTACTATATCATCAATTTTAACTAAACTAAAATACTACTATATCATCAATTTTAAGATCTTTTAAATGCCAAAGACATTCCTGGGCAGTCATGGAATGGACGGCATAGTAGTCTTTACAAATGTCCTAACCCCCAGACCCTGTGACTGTGACTGGTTGACGGGGTGGCAGGGACAGGGAGAGTCTTAAGGATCTTGGAACGAAAGTCTTCTGGTTTACTCAGGCAGGCTTTAAATCTTGTTCATAACAGGCAGAAGAACAGAAAATGTATTCACACAAGGCTTGTGACTTAATCCATTTTACACTCAGATAATGGGATAACCTAGGCATTCATGTAATAGGATAACCTGGGCTGGGTAGTTTAAGATGAACACAAATGCATTTCTCACAGTTCTAGAGGCTGGAATGTCCAAAACATTGGTCTGGAAGATAGAAAGGTCTTTTTGCTGCATCATAACATGGCAGAAACGATGCGTAGAACAGTGGTTCTCAGCTTCCCCAATGCTGTGACCCTTTAATACAGTTCCTCATGCTGTGGTCACCCCAACCACACAACTATTTTTATTGCTACATTATAGCTGTAATTTTGCTCCCGTTAAGAATCATAATCTAAATATCTGTGTTTTCCAATGTCTTAGGTGACCCCCATGAAAGGGTCATTCACTTCCCCCTCCCCCGAGGGTGTCGTGACCCTCACAGGTTGAGATTCACTAGCCTACCGAGAGCAAGTGGTGCTTTGCACTTGGTAATGGCATCAATCCTGCCCATACACAGGGGACCTTCAAAGGTCCACCCCCCAACTGCAGTTGTAGAGTGCTTGTCTAGAGCACATTAGGCCCTAGGTCGAATTCACAGTATGACATGAACCAGATGTGGGAGCATGTGCCTATAATCCCAGCACCTGGGAAATAGAGACAAGGAGATCAGAAATTCAAGGTCATCCCTGGCTATTTGACGGTTCGAGGTCAGCTTCAGCTGCGCGCGCGAGAGAGAGAAAGAGAGAGAGAGAGAGAGAGAGAGAGAGAGAGAGAGAAGAGGAGGAGGAGGAGGAGGAGGAAGAGGAAGAGGAAGAAGATGACAGAGGAGGAGGAAGAAGAAGAAGAAGAGGAAGAAGAGAAGGAAGAAAAGAAAGAAAGCAAACAAGAAAGAACAAAGAGAGAAAGGAAAGCAAGAAAAAGAAAATGAAAATCCCATCTCTTAATATTGTTTGAGTACAGTTAAATATCATCACGGATTTTGGAGGGAACGACCATTCGAGTTATGGCAGTATATGCAACAGAGTTGACTATGCATGCAATGCCTGCACACTAAGAAATCAGGAGTTACCAGGAAGAAGATGAGGGCAGGAAGGGTCTTCCCCTCGAGCCTTTAGAAGGAGCATAGCATCAGACCTCTGACATCCAGAACTGGGAGTGGACTGCCCTCATCATCAAAGTTTTCGATATCCACTGTAAACTGTTAACATACACAGCTTAGGCGAAACTTCGTCACGTGCTTTCTGACTGAGAGAATGCCTAGATATCTGTTCGCTAGACCAGGGAATAGCCATCGTCCTACTCCCTGTGGTCATGCGCCCTGCAAAGGTGAGGTGCGTGTAACCGTTGTAGGGTTGAGTACTCGCTAACGGTCCCTAGGTCGTTGCCTCAATATCTTTTCCGTTTTCATACGCTACCCCCAAACCATGGATGAAGTCAGCACCCTGCCCATATACTGGTTTTATGTGGAAACGGGCATCATTTCAGTGCAGCTGCTGTACCTCATGATAATTAAAAGGTAGTTCTTTCTTGTCCACAGTGGAAGTGGACTTTTCTAGAAGACTGAAAGCCTCAAAATGTGACAAGTGGGACAGAGCAATGAATAACTGAACAGAAGTGAGTGAGCCTCACAACCAAAACCAACCTTTAGTGGGAGGATTTGAACCTTCCTGTCTTGGGTGTTGTTATGAAACATGCTATAATCCACAGCTCTGGTTTGGCATGGCTTGTTTCATTGTGATATGGATTGATTTGTGTACCTCTGAAAGTCACATGCTGAAGAACTAACCTCTAGAGGTTATGGGTGATGGTTGTACCATTATTTTATCAATATACAATTCATGACCAAATTTATACAAATAATGACATGCTTACACAGATTGCCAGGGGCAGGTTATTTCAGAAATAATACACTCCCTCGCTCTTTGATTAGCGTCAGAAGTACATTGTAATACATATAATCTCAAGGCATGTTTCCTGCTACTTCTATTGAGAGAGAGTGTTTGAGTAGCTCAAGTCAGAGATCACTTTACCAACCATGGATGTGCATGAGGAGATGGCTCAGTGGGTGAGCAGAACTGTGTCAGAACCTGTGGAGCCCCAATGTGACTGCACAGGACTGTAGCCTCAGTATTGAGAGTCAGACATAGGCAGATCCCAGGCATCGGTCCATCTGCAAGGGTCAGCTTTTGGGTCAAGGAGAGACGCCCAATGTACTGCTCTGGTACATTCAGGTTTACCCAGCAGCACAGGCACCTGTAAATTCATATACATGCAACACACACACACCACACCACACACACACACAAACACACACCACACAGAGGAGAGTGACATAACACAACAAACAAGTTACTTATAAAAAATTGGCTAGTTTAGAGTTATACTTATAAAAATAATTTAAATATAATTATCTTTGGCATTTAGCTCAGTCTGTCATTTGAATTTTAGTATTTTAGTACATTATAGTAACACTGCATTATGGAATCAAATCATTGGCCCTAACAGTATCTTATCACCTAATTATATCAACTTGTTTTATCACCATCATCCCAAGGGTAAATAACAAACTTTCACTGCATGCTCAAGTTCAGAATGTGGAAATACCAAGTCACTACGTAGTTCGTAAATGTCCCGATCTAGATAATGACATTTAATTTTCACTCCTGCAGACCACTGAGTGTCAAACCTCCGGATATCTTTTATTTAGCATTTTAGAACTTTAAATGTTTAAACGTGCATTTAGTTTTTATGCAGCAGTTTTGTGTTCTGGTCATGTCTTGATGTGAAATAAAGCACTGGACGGGTGCTTCCTCACGACTCCTTTCACCTTTGACCCCTGTGTACCTCAGATCAGGATGCTTGCTGGATAGCAAAGGAGATTAGAGGCAGCATGATTTCTGATCAAAGAATAAATATCTTTAACTATTTCTCATTAACATAAGTATCGGAATCTTAAACAAAGTGTAATTTCAGCGAATGCATGTAGAATAGCTAATATAAGCAATTATGCATTGCATTGGTGGTAAAAAAAAATCCACTTATTCTTCCAAAGAATGATTTAACTGCAATGCAATTTTCTACGATTGTGTAGTTTGAAGTCTGTTTAAGTATACCGTGTTTGAATTCAAGTGCGTTTTAATGGAATTTATCTGGACTTAAGGGCTTGTTAGGCTCCTTTTGTTTTCTTAGTAATACAGGAAAACATGGTTTGTTTATTTAAATTAGATTCCATTGGAAAGGGCTTTATATCTAACTTTATGTTATTGATGTAGTATTTCCAGAATAAAAGAAAGGCTTGAAAATTGTGAAGGGGCTTGTCAGTATCATAACACACGAGGCAGATTTCTCACAGGAAGCGAAGGCTTTCTTGTCACTCTACGGAAAGGATCGTGATAGCATTCAAAATGCTATTCTTTTCTGAATCTTTAGGTACAGGATAATACATCTATCTAATGGTAATGTCTTTTAAATAAATTGAGAATGGATAATTTAAAGGGAAATATTAACCTTGCTTCCCCATCTGAAGGAGGCTTTCGCTGTACTTTTCAGTACGCATGTTACATTAACATGAACAACGCACATCTGAAAATTTAAAAGCACTCAAAGAAAATATCGTTGAATGTTGTTGAAGTGTATTTCTATGCTTTTAGCGTGTGAATGTCATTCCGTACTAAGATGCTAATTTCAAAATCCGTAGAAGAAGTGGTTGAAAGGCTGACTATCTAGAAATATTTAACAGTACTTTATCATAACAGATGAAAGGCAGGTTTTTTTTTTTTTAAAAAGGGGGGAGGATAAATCCCTATGAAGGAATCAATCATGTCAGAAACAATGGAAGCATTCTTTTTCAAACCTATTCTGTCAAAACACTTTACTCCCATCCCTTATCAGGTGTTCAGTGTCTTACATGTCTGTGGTCATAGAAGAGGTAGAGAGACAAAGAAACCTAAATGGAGTCCCCAAATAAACAGAAATCTAGAGTTCAGCTCTATTGTTGGAATATCTATATCAGCAATCAATTATGTTGAAGTTATGAAACTGCATCCCACTCTAAACAGAATAAGAGTGTCTAACAGTCATTCAGACTCCTAAAGCATATCAACTTTAAAGGAACTGACTTCAGGTAGGCAGAGTAATAGCTGCTTATAGTCTACCAGGGAGGCCGAAAGAAAAGGATTGATTACTGAGAGTTGAAGGCCCTCCTGGGCTATAAATTGTATCTGAGGCCAGCCCAAGCTACATGGTGAGATCCTGTCTCACAAACAAATGAGCAAAAGGGGGATGGGGTGGGAGGAAAGAGAACCAAAAATAAACAAATAAGAAGTAAATAGGAGAATTTAGTAGCTCTCAAATCTCTACAGTTCATAGTGTGTGATGGGTTAACAAGAAGTGCTTTCTTTGGCCGATACACACAACCATGTATTTCATTGCAGTGGCATGAGTCTTTGGAAATAGCTTCATCCTTCAGGTCCTAGTGCAAAGAAGGTGTCTTGCTCTGTGTGATTTATCAATGATCTGTTGTCCACTGGCTTGGGTTCATGGACGAGGGATGAGGATAATTAGAATTCCACTTTTCTCAAAACAGCAAGAAAGCCAAGTGTCTTCTGACCCCAGCTTTAAATTTAACTAAAGCGATGGGGAGGATTTGAGACTGCTCAACGTGTTTCCCAAGCAATTCCCCCTTCCAGAACTAAATATCTGAATAGCCTGAGAAAATCTGCGAGAAAAGCCCTGGCGTTCTCTCTCTGGATCTGAGGTTATTCTCAGAGTGCGAACTGCAATGCTAGGACTTGTTTACCTTTGGAGTCAGAAAGATTGAGGCTTCTCATACATTGTTATGTTTGTGTTAACACAACAGCCTTAAGATTATGACTATTGTCTGTAGTGTTGTGTCTTAGGTGCCCAGGGTAGGTAAGGCTTGCTTACTAGGAATTTCAAGATACGTTCTTGACAAGTTCTAAAGACTATATATTCACCTGATAGTCAACAGTTAATACACAAAACATAGAATTTAGTTGTCAATTAAGCCACCCAGCACTCGATCATAACTAATTTTTGATCAATCATACTGACAATTGGAGATGTTCCAGCAGATTGTATGGGCATTAGGGGTCATTGGATGTGTACGTGTGCAAGTGTGGTGGTATGTATATGTTGGTAGTAGTTATGTAAGTGTATGCATCTGTGCATACTCGTGGGAAGGCCAGAGGTCACTCACAACCTTTTGCATAGGTGCCGAGTGAGAATCAGAGCTCAGGTCGTCAGGGTTGAGTAGCAAGCTCCTACCCACTGAGCCACTTCAGCGGCTCCTCTCTTTAAACATGCACCATTTTCTGTAAGGTGGGCGATATCATTACTTTACAAATGAGGAACCTGTCTTGAACTGAAAATAACCTGACACAAAGTCCTCCTGCTAACTAGTGACCTTTGACTTCTCATTTTTCTAGAAACAAAGCTTGGTGTTGGCAAGTGGTCAATAGAATTAACCAGACTAGCTTTAATATAAAATATTCAGCTTTAATAAGGGGAAGAAAAGGGGAACTTACAAAGCCAGAGTTCCTGCGAAGTACAGGAAAACAAAGAGGGAAAACAAGCGCACATCGATGGTTATATAGGCTATTTGGGGCCCCGGGGAAACACACCCCACAAACAAGGTGATTGGTTGAGATTCCCCATCATCTCCCCCTTTTGTCTAAAAAAGACAGAACCAAACCAAATACAACTATATACAATAAGAACAAATAATAAATAAAAAATTACAAATAACAAACAATATTAAGCAAGAAACATATAACAAAAGTTTCATTAAGCATTTTATTTCAAGGAGTCTAAATAATGTAGAGAGTAACTACTATTATCTAATCTTCAACTCCATCAAGGATCTGAAAAGGGAAGTAATATTACTTAAGCAACCAGGAAGTACAAACGAGAAACTTCCAAAATGTGCAACAAATGACTGGCATGATGGCTTATAGCTGAAATTTCAGGGCCTGGGAAGTTGAGAGAGGAGAGCCAAAAATTTAAGGTTATCATGGGCTACATAGTAAGTTTGAGGCCCTCCTGGGCTTTGTGAAACCATGTCTTAGAACACATACCCACACATGCACACACACACCCCCCAAACAGCAAACAATAGCAAAATGAAATTTCCAATAATGGGAACAGTTCCCATCTATTCACTTACTCGCTTGACTTTCCAGTGACGCAGGCCCGATCTAGCCTAGGGATACAATATGAGGGTGAAAGACTGCATCTCTCTCCTCCTGGGCTTGTATTTGCTTTATCCAGGTACATGGTTAGTTTTAGCTATGTGCTATGGAGAAAAAACATATAGGGAAACAGACAAGAGTTACAGGAATTTCACCTTGATGTATAAAAGAAAAGAGATGATCCCTCTGCTCAGGATGTCTTAGCCAACAGGAGCTCTTGACCCAAGTTAGGGAGGAGGAAGTCAAGTACACAGCTGAGCTGAAAGAACAGTCAGGGCAAAAGCCCCGAGCCAGGTGTGAACTTCTGCTTGAGGAACACAAGACCAGTGTGGACAGAAAGACTGAGTACGTAGGGGAAATTGAGCCAGGACACCAACCATGACCAACTGAGAAAGGCTTTGTAGCCTAGGATGACGTAAAATGTTTGCTTTTATTTACAGAGATGACGTAAAAGTGGGTGGAGGGTTGGGTTGACTGGGGAGGTGGGGGTCTAACTGCCTCTGACTGTGCAGAGCACAGGCTCTCAGTGGGCCACAGCAAAACTAAGGGAGAGGCGGATATAAGAAGGAGGCTAAGAGAGTTGGTGATCATAGCTGTAACACTTGGGAGCTATTTCATAAGTTATAGCATTATCTATTCTATGATAGGACTAAAACTCACGAGAGGAGGACTGTGGGAATAGCGTGCTCATTGTGTGCTGTGGTGTCCTCCTGTGTCTACCACTTTCTGTCTGGGGAAAACAGGGACGTTGACAATGGTGGGTGTTGTGATGTGGAGAAAACCGTTAGAGCCCTGCTTTCATCTGAGGGTGGCTCATTCAGTCACTTTGCCTTATTTATTAATTAATAAGAACATCATAATTGTAACTCCATGCAGATTTCATAGGATTAAATCCAAAGGATGGGGCTAGGAAATAGATCAGATTGTCTCTAAATTGGAAATCGTGGGAGGGAGAAGAATGGGAACAGGGAGGAAATGGGGAAAACAAATCTGCCTGAGTTGGGGAGCCCGCTGTGGTGATGGCAGTTGCTAAGCATGGAGGGAAAGCCAATGGAAGTAACATCTCTCCCTGGACCTGTGATCTGACTGGAAAGGATGGAGAGCTGATGGGGACCCAGGGGTGTAGAGGAGGGCATGGTTCAAGCAGGCAGATGGCTCTTCCCATGACTGCTTCTCCTCGGAAGGGGTGTCTGTAAACCCTGAATGTCTGCTAAAGGGTCAGGGAGAGCTTGCCTCCCCTACCCCCCAACTTCCAAAAGGCCTGTGAACTGTCAACTACCAGCTCAAGTCCATGGGCCTTCCTTCTCAGGGGATGATAAGCATTTTGTGTGTCCGTGTATAAAAAGTGGGGTTTGTCTCCAGTGATGATGGAATAGATGAGGGGTGTGTATAGATACTCACAAATCAGAGAAAATTTAAGAAATACTATCATCAAAGATTTGTTTTGCCTTTAAAATATGAGTAAATGTTTTCCGTTCTTATTTGCAATAAAAATGGGGTGTTAGGTGGTCTATATGGGAGCAGGGCAAATTTTTAAGAAAGAACCCCAGGATATTTGACTAAAAATCTTTGAAGACACTATTCAACATCCTCTACACATTAAGTACAGGTTAAGCACAGATGAATTGTGGGTTTTTTCCTTTGTTGTTGTTTGTTTGTTTGTTTTTGTTTTTATGAATCAGTGTAAAATCCCTAATAAAAATCTCCACAAATTAACTAGAAAAGGGAAGTTTTACTGACTCAACATTCATCAAGAGCATGTGAGCCCTTCTTGCCCTCTGTGCGCTCACTTCTTTCTCAAAGGTTTCTGTACCCCGATATTAGGTCTCTCCACTGATGCAATAAATCAGACCAGGCTGAATTAAAACCGAGGTTTTAATCTGAGCAACGTGTTCCTCAATGGTCCCAGGGGAAGGGAGAACTACCAGGAGTAAGCTTTTACATGCCCTGGGCGTGGAGTCTCTGAGGGCAGGCTTTCTCAGGGGTGGGGTCTGGAATGGTAGGGGCCGGGCTAGGTGGAGCTTCCTAACAATCTTTCTAAGCAGCACTTTTAGAGTGAAAATCGTCAGCAACATTGTCAGGCTGTTTTACTTCTCGGTGTGTATGGGTTACGTAGAGGGGTTTGTGGGTGCATACATGACACCACTTTTGTTTACCCAGTGGATAATCGCCTCCAAATGGGGACAGTTTGATGTAGGTGGAGTAGACAGAACAGAATGCTGGGAGAAAGAAAGCTGAGTCAAGCAGACGCTATAGCTCTCCTCTCCAAGATGGACGCAGGTTAAGATCTTTCCGGTAAGCCACCACCTCATGGTGCTACACAGATTATTAGAAATGGGTTAATCAAGATGTGAAAGTTAGCCAGTAAGAGGCTAGAGCTAATGGGCCAAGCAGTGTTTAAAAGAATATAGATTCCGTGTAATTATTTTGGGTAAAGCTAGCCGGGTGGCGGGAAGCGGCCCGCCAGTCCACACTACAACAGTTCTCAGTTTTTGTTGTAAAGCTTAGAGTTTGGGGAGCCCAACTGACTCAGAGATTCCTAAAACAGTGGTAGGAGCAGGCCTCACACTTCCTTAGCAATCTATGCAGAGCTGAGGAGAGTTTACCGGAAGTAGATCATCAATGCCTGCTCACAGGCCGAATAAGGCCTAGTGCCCACTTGGAGATAAACATATCTGGACGCACGTACCTGAACATTGTGTGTGTGTGTGTGTGTGTGTGTGAGAGAGAGAGAGAGAGAGAGAGAGAGAGAGAGAGAGAGAGAGAGAGAGAGAGAGAGAGAGAAAGAGGCTACAGTTTTATGAAATATGGTCACCTTCTTTCAGGAGCTACCCTAAGTACCCTATGTGGATAATGAGTACCCAGTTCTGCCTCGAGAACCCTCAGGGCTTCCCCAGATCAAAAGACCTGAAGCTCTTTGACAGATACTAAAACAAACAGCGCCAATGTGGTCTCACTCCCCCACAGGTAACTGCCAAACTTGGGGAGTGGGAGGGCTGGACTTCATCTCACAAGCTGTCACCTGGCCTCAGGGACTTTCTTCCCAAAAGCCTCCGACCCAGTGGTCCCAGAAGAGGCCCCTGTAATTCGGCACTTCAAAAACAAGGCTAGTCACAGCACACATCAGGAAGCTGACTCATGCTTTGAGGTTTACCTCTGGATTTGGGGAAAACTGCCTCAAAACAGGTAACCTGGTATTTCCACTCCTGCCTAAAGAAGCTGTTCAGGCTCCTTCTGTCCTTAAACTACAACTTTTTTGAATGCCTTGAATGCTTCTCCGAGGATAACAGGGCCTCGGAAGCTGGCAAGAAAAAAACCAAACAAACAAAGCCAGAACACCTGGGTCACTTGTAATGTTTTGAAGACATAGTATGCCAACTGGTTCTCCAGATCCATGTGGCTTTTGGTTGGAAAGTGTATTTGGATGAAGTATTTTTATGTGAAATAAATGCAACAGAATGGAGACTCTAGAAACACAGTCATAGAATCTTGATTTTAATAAGGCTCTCAAGACAATTCAGTGAAGGAATCATCTTATCAGTAAATAGTACTATGGCAAAAAGAATAAGGTGTGGGGCCTGAGCGTGTAACTCAGAATGTTTAATAAGTATGAGCAAATCCTTGGGTTTCTAGTCCCAGAATTACAATCAATATCAATCAATATTTTTAAATAAAAAGAGTACCCAACTTTATGCCATAAACAAAGTTAACTCGCAATGGAAGGAAACCCAAGTGTAAGAGCTAAAGCTCTTCAAAGAAACTGTGGGTATGAATCTTTATGACCTTGGGCTAGGCAATTGACTCATTAACATGCTCAAAAAACATAACACAGGAACAAACAAAACAACTAAATGGGAAATGTTGTGCTTTTCTGAAAAATATATACAAATTGCTACTATACATATAAAGAGGTGCTCATTAGCTTTGACCCCCAGAGAATGCAAATCAAGCCTACAATAGTCAGGGGCTAGAGAAATGCTTCACCACTTAATATAATAGATTAGGTACTGCTTTTTGCAGGGGACCATAGTTTGTTTTCCAGGATCTGTATCTGGCAGCCCTCAACCACCCCATGACTCCAGCTCCAAAGGACCTGACCTTATGTTGGTAGGGACCTACCCTTATGGCAAACACACACACACACACACACACACACACACACACACACACACACACAATGTTTCAGCTGCTTTGAAAAAACAGTTTGCAAGTTTCTTTTTTATTTTTGTTGTTGTTTATTGTTTAGCAGGGGTAAGTATAGAGTGCACCATGGTACAAATATGGAGGTCAGAGGGCAACTCCTGTTAAGTCATTTCTCCCCTTCTATCTTCATATGGGTGCCCAGGTCACCAAACTTGCCCCTACTGAGTGAGCCATCTCTCTGGTCCAGTTTCTTAAGCAATACATCAGAAAGTTACCGTCACATCCATGTATTCGCCAAAAATTGATCTGTGAAATCCATAGCAACATCACTCATAGCAGGCACAAATTTGAATAACACAAATATCTATCAAGCTGATGAATGGAAATATATGATATAGCAAATCCCTACAGCAAATGAATGAAGGACTGATCTGGGGATGCGCCATGAAGTACCACTGAAAACATGCTAAGTGAACTGAACCAGTGAGGAAAGGATGCGTGTATGATTCCATCTACATGAAATATCTGGGATAGGCATATTCCTAGAGAAAGGAAGCCTATTAGTGGTTTCCTAGGGCTGGGAAGACCGTGGAGACAAGTGATGGTCTGGACTCCAGGGTCTCTTGTTGCAGTGATGAAATATGCAATTGAGGGTAGTAATGCTTACACAACTTTCTACATACATGTGAAAGTATTCAATTACATAATTTTAAGTGACTGAGTCATAGGGTTTGTGAACTGTATGTCAACAATACTCCATGGAATTCTTAGTGAAATATGCGCAGAGCCAAATCTATCTACTGAGAAACAGGGTTCTCTTAAAATTGCTTCCCGTAGAATTGCTACATGAAAGAAAAGGGGTGCAGAGAAACAGCAAGTAGACTGTGCCCCTCTAGTTTGTGGTAAAAATTAGAATCCTAACAAGGTCAAAGAGTCTTGTGTAGTCTCATGTAGCACAGACTAGCCTCACACCTACTATGTAGACAAGGATAAGCTTGAACTACAGATCTGTTCTTCCTCTCAAGTCCTGGGGTTACAGGTGTTTGCCACCACTTCCAGCATAAATGGAGCCCTTCAATGACAGTGGAACTTAGTGTAAGGTAAGAAACATCAGTAGTGGGAAAGACTCCTGGATAAAGTATGGTTTTGTGTTTTTGTTTCCAAGTGAGGCTGCAGAGGAAACAACAGACACAGAACCCGTAGGAGGCATGCCTGGTGGGACATGCCTAAAGGTATGGGGTAAAGTCGATGGGACGTGCCTTAGGGTAAGGGGTAAAGTTGATGGGACGTGCCTTAGGGTAAGGGGTAAAGTCGATGGGACGTGCCTTAGGGTAAGGGGTAAAGTCGATGGGACGTGCCTTAGGGTAAGGGGTAAAGTCGATGGGACGTGCCTTAGGGTAAGGGGTAAAGTCGATGGGACGTGCCTTAGGGTAAGGGGTAAAGTCGATGGGACGTGCCTTAGGGTAAGGGGTAAAGTCAATGGGACGTACCTTAGGGTAAGGGGTAAAGTTGATGGGACGTGCCTTAGGGTAAGGGGTAAAGTCTACTCCTGTCTATATCTCGGCAACAGCGTGGATGGTCACCACTCCATTACCGGCAAAGCCAAACTCTCTGGTCAGCATGGCGAAGGATCTCCCAGGTCTTTCTGGCTATAATAGCTTGTGCTTGATGATTTTTAAATCTGATTGAGAATTCTCTCAGCATCCATGCTAAATGAGGATACAGGTAGCTGAATTTGTAATTGGATGAACTTTGTGCCCAGCCATACTGATGAATAGAGTCATCACACAAGAAGCGATTACATGCCTTTCCGTAGGCTTTAGAGCTACAACTGATTAGCATAACACTTTTAATTATGACAGTCTGAAAGGGCACGTCAATTGGATTTTGCAGTCCTCAGAAAGAGGAGCATAACAGCGCTGTTAATTTTAAAACTCAGGTTCAAACAACCAAAGAATAAAGGCTCGATGGGCCAGAGTGAAATATAAAAAAGTATGTGCATGAACATAAGTTCAAACCAAGTTTGGCACGGTTACATTTTCCTTAGTACTTTAGAAAAACCGTGGTCAGTTTTACACGCAGTAAAGAAGTGCCTATATTTTGAGAGAATACTTCTGTCTGTTTTGACATTGGCACACATCCATTCGTCCACACCCCATCAGGACACAGGCTATTTCCACCTGTCAGTAGAGTGCTCTGTCCCATCCCAGTCAGTCCTCTCTGAGCTTCCGACATCACAGTTTTGTCCTTAGCCTCTTCAAGTTGCTTCAGAGCCTTCCTTTGGTTGGGTTTATCACCCGATTCCATAGCTTGGCTTCTCTGCCAAGGAGGGAAGATCAGCGTGCTGGGGATTTGCTGATGAGGACCCTTGGAATCAGCAGCCTGGGAAAGGATGGAGGAGGAATAGGAAGGGGTAGAAAGACAGTAGGGTTCGGAGGTACCTGCCTCCAAACACCACCCACCCCCACTGACCTCACTCACAGGTTTGATGCTGGATGGTGTGTCAGAACTGCTTCAAGCTATTGTCCGTTGTGGCCCTGCAACCATGAGCAGCAGCCATGTGGGCTGCTTCCCTAAGAAGTCTGAGGAATTTTCCCTACCTCCTACTTCAGATAGTGGCTGATAGCTAAGGGATATCGCCAGCAATACTCCTGACAGCTGGGAGAATAAAACCTTTACTTGTGAGGAAGGTTTCAGGAGCACAGCAGAGCACAGCACACACAGCACACACAGCACAGGGTTTTATGGTTGAGTAGGATTCTACTACTGCATATGTGACAGCTGATTCAATCTGGTGATAGTTCTTTGACCTGTTTCAGATCTGGGCAACTGAAAATTAAAGCCGCAGGTTGCTGAGGAGTAGTGAGCTTGCCTAGCATGCTGACAGCCTGGGTTTGATCGGCAGCCCTAAGAAAACAAACAAACAAACAAAAACAAAAGCAAAACAAACAACCAGAATAAAGTTGTGGGGCACATTGCCCCAGCTACAGGGAAGCCTGCTGCTGTAGGTTGATCGCTTGACATTGAAACCAGCCTGGGCCATACAACAGGATCTAGGCCCCAAAATAAATGAAGCTATGATGAATATTCTTGAACAGGTCTGTTTATGGGTGCATGTTTTTATTTCTCTTGGACAAGTGACAAATAGAATGTATGAGTCATAGGCTAGGTGCATGTTTATAGAAACTGCCAGATAAATTTACAAATTCCCAATTATTCTATCCTCCTACCCTTGTCTAAGAGTCCTCGTCACTGTAGATCCTTAACTACACTTGGATTAGCCAGTCTTTCTGTTTTAGGGAAAACTTTAAAAGTTTGCCACCCAGTTGGAGAGGAATTGCACAAGGTTTAGGGTCCATGTCAGATAGATTTTAAGTCTGTGATGTAATGCAAAACATAGTTTCACATGCATGTCTATGCAACCGTCATACACGATCTGTTGACTCCATTATCCTGACAGTGAACTTCTATTTCTTTTTTTTTATTGATTTTATTGAGCTCTACATTTTTCTCTGCTTCCCTCCCTGCCTCTCCTCTCCCTTTCAACCCTCTCCCAAGATCCCCATACTCCCAATTTACATAGAAGATCTTGTCTTTTTCTATTTCCCATGTAGATTAGATCCATGTATGTCTCTCTTAGGGTCCTCATTGTTGTCTAGGTTCGAGCTTCTATTTCTAAATATATTTTAAAATAAGATTCTCAAAGCTCAGGTAGGAACTGAAAACAGACCCTGAAGTTGAACCACTGAAGTTCAAATGCAGGGTTCCCTGGATGAACCTAAGCTACAGTGCTAGGATGCTGTTTCTTAGTGTATTATTGCCAGAGAATGCATTTAGACAATGTGCTTTAATAAAAAAATACTTTGTTATTTATGTGAGTGTATCTCTGTGTATATGCATACATGTGTGTGTGCATGCATGTGTGTGTACATGTGTATGTGCATGCATGTGTGTGTGTGTTCCTGGATATCGGAAGAGGGTCTCATACCTAAAACTGGAGTTACAGAGAGCTGTAAGACACCTAATGAGAGTTGGGTGTTGGGAACTAAGTTCCAGTCCCCACGACAAAATTCACTAAGGTGCTCTGAACCATTGACCCGCACTCGAATAATCCTGCTGTGACTAAATGTTGTTACAGTGTTTAGTAGAAGGCTAAGTTTTTAATCCTTGTATATAGATCATATCGACTAATCTTCACCTAACCTAGCCACCTATCTATAGAGAACAATTTATTTCATTGTGGGGGGCAGAATTTAGTCAGTGTTTTATATTTGGGATAGTAATTAGGCAAATACGATATTACCACAAATTATGTAGTGTACAAGCGATCTCAAATTCTGAGGCTTAGAATAAAGTATAGTCTAACATTATCTTCTACTTAGACCTTCAGGACTGTCAGTTGAAGTCAAGGCAGGGGTCGATCAGGGCTGTGATTGACAGGTGAAGGCTCTGTATCCCAGCTCACTGACTGCGGCAACATTACGTTTCTTACAGAATGACAGACTGAGGACCAGCTCAGTTTCTTGCCAGCTGTGAGCCTGAACGTGCCACACTCTGGATCTCACGATACCTCCATGCTATAGCTTACCAGTATGATAACTTTGCCTCTTGCCAGAAGGAAGGTGAGCATCCTCTGGCAAGACAGATATCAGAGTGTTACAAAATACAACCATATGATCACACTTGCACGCATCCTTCTCATAGTGTGCTAGTTAGGGGAAAGCCACAGGCTTTGCCTGCTCACAAAGGATGGTGTCACACAGTGGTGTGGATACCCAAGGGCCCCTACTGTGGAGAAATACTTATTTATCTTAATGAGTCGACGCATAGGTTAGCTAAAGGCCTCTGTCAGGTTTGTTAATTTGTGCTGATTGCCAGCTAGTGAGTACCTTTGTTTAGCTTTAGTATGCTACATTTCACACTGATCTTTAACAAGGGAAGAGAAGAGAAACTGAACAGAGTTGTAGTGGGGTCTACTGAAAATTTAAATGTGTGGATTTCAGTAGGTGCATATTAAACGTGATTTTAGTAATAGCCAGATCTTAGGTTTTCTCAATCCCTGACCCAAAAAACTCATGCACTTCTATAAATGATGCTCTCTTGACACCTCGCTTACTGGAAAGCCTCCAGGGAAGCCAGTCCTCTGGCATTTCTTTGGCACCCTCAATTTCCTTTAACCATGGCTTCTGGTACTCACAGATGTAAATGGTATATTGATAAGGATCAATCATTGATTCTTCATTCCTGTATAAAATGCTGGGCACTTAACCATGTTCCTGTCCCGCTGCTATTACAAAAGTAAATGCTTTCTTAACCATTATAATGTCACTCCAAGTGATATTAAATCCAAGGAGCATGATAGATGAACAGCCACGGTATAAATGCCACTGAGGAGGTTACTATGGAGACACGAAGATAAGGGTCCAGGGGACTTCACCTCTAAGTGGCCTGCCTCTTAGAAAACAAAATAGCAGAGAGGTGGAAGGCAGATACTGACAATCAATTCAAGTAGACAGATAATAAAAACCCGAAGGAGGGGAGTCTTTTAGGAACTTCTAGAAGGTAGAAATAGAAGTTTAACAGTCAGACAGAAGATGGGAAGAAAATAAGTCATGAATTGTAAACAATTATAGTGCTGGCAGGCCGCATAATTGTCTTATTCTCCAGATAGCAATATCAGTTTTCAGGTACCAGATATTCCTATATTGACATAAATAATGGAACACAGCTAAAATATTCATAGGGCTTTAGCATAAAATGAAACCTCTAAATGAAGTGAGGTATTATTTCACACAGAAACAAAGTAAAAAATAATCATCTTAAAATCGCAAACCCAACTGGGAAATCTATGGCGTTGGTGGCTGTCTCTTCATTAAATGTAAATATTACATTCAGCACTGGTTCATAGACACAAATCAATGGCTGTGTCCCTGGTTCACAACACTGCCTACACGGCTGTGGAGAAGAAATCAAATAATTTGAAGAAATAGTACAAGCAGTGGACGTCCATGTGGCGTTTGCAATATTTATAGAACAGCAATTTCTGCAGCGTTTTCTACTGCTAAACAGAAAAAAACAAATAGATTCTCTAGGGTATAACAATAATTTCACAAGAAAAACTGCCTTCCCGGTGGTTTGCCACCCCCCCCTCTATTGGGCCCTTTCCTAACTTAACAGAACTTTTCCTGTATGTTTTCAAAATGGGAGGCCGTCTACTTGGAGAATTTGGGGAATAAAAATTGGATTTTAAAAATGGCTCTTTGCTGAGTGTGTTTTGCGTGCCTGCTTTCTAATCGTGTGACTATATAAATTCTCCCCAAATAAATCTTGTTTTGACGAAAGATTAA
This sequence comes from Microtus pennsylvanicus, assembly GCF_037038515.1. NCBI lineage: Eukaryota > Metazoa > Chordata > Mammalia > Rodentia > Cricetidae > Microtus > Microtus pennsylvanicus. Next base: position 198,720,619 of record NC_134579.1, read on the forward strand.
GTCAGAACACCTGCAGGCTCCAGGGGCACCTCTCTCCCCTCCTGCTCCTCCATTGCTGTCTTTGTCACCTGTTTGGAGACTGTGTCAACTCTCCCTAATTGAGAAGTAATTTGCAGTATAACTAGAATCCGCTCCATCGTAAAGAGCCTCTGTAATATGCGCACATCTCCCCAGAGGGCTGTTTAACTTGGAGGGATTCTTAGGCTTACATTTGCATTCTCGAAGAATCAGAGCATTTCTTCAGGAATTAAAGTTCTACTCCCTCCCCGCCCACCCCATTTCGAAATTCCTGGAATATGTGAGGAAGGAGCTGTTGAAGTTAAGCCCGCCGAACATAAGAAATTGCTTATTCTGCTCCCTTAAGACATCAATTGGGGTTTTGAAGATACAATTATACTACAAATAAAAAATATGGCAGAGATGTATTCACTCTACAGGGGATAAAAATAAGCAATGCGTAGTTCTTCATCTGTTTTTCATTATTGGATTCCGAGCTATTTAATAAAGTGGTTTAAATAACAACTCAAATTCATCCGCATCCCCCTCCCTCGAAATGCAAAATAATAACTTTTAAATTACCTCCCTAGTAGCAATGCTTCAGCTCTGCTAACTTCCTGGAAATGCTTTCATCTTAAATTACATTCACCTGCATCCCAATTACTTTTTCCATCTCTGCTTGTGGGCCATTCTCTAAGGGTATGTCGAGTCACATTCGCTTTCCACAGGGTTGAATGAGAGTCCTGACTTTACCAAGCAATGAATCATCCGTCTTGTTAAGCTCTATGTTATTGCTGCTTCTATTTCCCTTATTTCCAGTCTTGCTCCTTTCCCCTTTGCCTTTCCCTCTCTAGGGTCAATAGCTTGATACTTACCTAACTCGATGCGTGATTGAGTCATGTATTTCTGAATAAATCTTCCTTGATTTTTAATAAATACAAAACTATGCCTAGCATTCTCATCACCCGATTAGTTTCGTTGTACATGTTTTCCAGTATTTTATGATTGTTTGGTCCCGAAGAGAAATTTATAAATTGTAGTTTGATTTCCTATGTTACTTAGTGTGTTGATTTGGGTTTCTAAAAACATGTGAGAAAAAAACCCTCTGTTTCCTTTGTTGGTTTCTATTTTAACTGGACAATACGGATGTTGTTCCGAGGCTGAGGATTATGTAATATGAGTCCTTTTAAATTTATTGAGATTTCTCTTATCTTGCAGAACTTACTCAATGGTATATTTTCTATGTCTATCTGTCTGTGTGCGTATTGGTCTTTCCTTCTTTTTCTTTCAGTACTAACGGTCAAACCAGGCTTTTATATACTCGACAAGTGCTCTATCACTGACTGAGTTTCTGCTTTCTACTTCTTCTGTCCCTGTCTCTAAGGTTGTCTGTTAGTTACATTGAGTTTGGTCAATTGGACTATCCAGCCCCATAACTATAAAAATGTCCTGTTTTCTTAATCTCACGGCATTTTAGTGATGTGCTAAAAACTTCTCCACATTACTGCATACCCAGCCGCTTAGTGATTCCTTTTATTTTGACATATTTCAAGGTTATGATCTCAGAGGCACACAGGTTTATAGTTTGTATAAAAAACACCTTGTTGGACTAATCTACCATTATATAGTAGGTCTCTCTGCTCTTTATTATTGTGACTTAAATTTTGATTAATATATTATTAATGCTGATATACCAGTTTTTTTAGTTAGCATTTTTGATGTAGAGATTATGCTGGTTTGAATGAGATCCCCCCTTCCCCATAGGCTTAGGTATTTGAACACGTGGGTCCCATTTGGTGGCACTGTCTGGGGGAGGTTTAGAAGGTGTGACCTTGCTGACAGAAAACTGGAGTTGGACTTTGAGACTTTAAAGTCTGATGTCACTTTCAGTTCACTCTCTCCGGTTCCCGTTTGTGGTTGAGGATGTGCAGTCTCAGACAACTGATGAGGCTGCCATGCCTACTGCCTACTGCTATGCCTTCCAACTGTGCTGGACTCTCATCCCCCTGGAACCATAAGCCAAAATGAACTCCTTCATCCTTAAGTTGCTTTTGGGCATGGTGGTTTATCACGGCAACAGAAAGGTAACCAATGCTCTTAGCTTTGCTTTCAACTCTGGTGTTTTGGACTTGCCGACTATAATTCTCAAACAAAGAGGTTTATTTCTGTTTCTTTCCATCATTTAGTTTCCATGTTTGTATAAAAAAAGTCTATTCTGTTTATGTCTATCAAATTTACTAATTTGGACTGAATCATCTTAATATGCATGTGTATTAACCCCCCTTATTGTTCTTAATATTGGTGAGATTTTCTTTAATTTCTTTTTTTGAGTTTGGAATCCTGTTGCGGTTTTCTTGCTATTTGAAACAGTAATTTTTTCTAGATAAAGCTAAACGATTTAGTTTATCTGTCTTCCTTTTTATCAGAATCGGGACTTAAAGATGTTAAAAACTGTCTACCCCTATTTTGAACAGCCTATATTTGATCAAATTCACCACCATTCTATCGCCTTGTGTGCTAATGCTCTTTGCATAGTTCACTTATCTTTGGGCTCATTTCTTTCTTGCTAAGGAATTTCTTTCTTGCTGGAGAGATTAAATAATTTCAATGGCTGGTTGATTTAGCGCACACCTCCTTAAATTGCGAATTGTAACCATATGGGGGGGGTCACAAAACTGAATATGGCGGTTGTGAAAAATTTGGCAGTAGTGAAACTTTCCTGGGTGCACAATGACAAAAACTGGTACAAACTCAGATGTAATTGGTAGAAGTGCTTGTTGGCAGGGTTGGAGAGACTGACTCAAGGAGTAAGGGCTCCACGCCTCCCAAATCACAGCTGCCTGTAACTCCAGCTCCATGAGGATCAGTGTTCTAGACTCCCAAGGTCCCTTTACCCACATGGAAATAACCACAGTCACACCCCTGGACACACAATTTTTAAAAAAATTAAAAAGTACTTGCCACCAGAACTGAAGACCTGAGTTTGATTTCTGGGACCCACTTAATAGGAGGAGGGAAGTCACACCCTCGAGCTACACCTGTACACATGGCATACACATGTTCTTACTCACGCACTCACACACACACACACACACACTAATTAAATAAATAATTAAATGTAATCAAAATCAGATGCATACTAAGTCCATGGTAAATTAGAGAAAATGGTAACTTTTTAAAATATTCCTGCCAGCATTTTTCACCTTGGGAGTATCAAATTAGTATGTCTTCGGATTGTATTGTGCCGGAATGTTATATTTTAAAAATTACTGTTTGAGTTGTAGACTTGGGTTTCACTTTTTAAAAACAGTTCAATGGATTTTGGCTTGAGGTTAGGGCAAAATTTCCAACAAATTCTGAGCAAACCCTAAATATATGTCTGCCACTTTGTACTATGTATATATGTAGGCAAAGTATCAATCTAAGTCTTTAGGATTATAAAATCAAAATATTGATCAACTCTGAAGCCTGTTGTAGATGCACTGTGTCCTGCAATACCACGTTTAATCAAGATTTAATTCGGCGTGTAAAAATAGGCAAGTATATCCATATCATTCATGTGTAAATTTTCCATCTTTAATAAATGCTAAAATTATTTGTATGCCAAGTAATTGTTCTAAAATAAAGTTCTTTTTACTTTTTATTAGCAGCAATTTATAGACCTATTTTATAACTCTTCATAACTGAGGTCATGTAAAAATTTCTAGAGGGGCCGGGTGGTGGTGGCGCACGCCTTTAATCCCAGCACTCGGGAGGCAGAGGCAGGCAGATCTCTGAGTTCGAGGCCAGCCTGGTATACAAGAGCTAGTTCCAGGACAGGAACCAAAAGCTACGGAGAAACCCTGTCTCGAAAAATCAAATTTCTAGAGGGTTCCAGGGTCACAAGTGGAGAGAGTTCAGGAAGTCCTTATTTAGTGAATATGGACTTATTTGGATATAGGATTCTAAGATAATACTGATTTCTCCTTAGTACTAATAATAGACACGCTTCTCCTGACTTCTCCATTTATGATGATTAGTTAAAGAGGCAACTGTGTTTCCTACCTACTGTTTGAATTTTCCCTTTAATTCTTCACACTCAGCTTAAGTGGAATTTGTATAGCTATAGGCTGATTTTCTTTTTTCGTGTTGGTTGTACACTATTCATTTCATTTGGATAAACATCTTGAAATTAATGTTCTGAGTTTCCACTTCCAGCCCGTGGCACTCACTTCCTATTCTAGTTTTAATTAGAATGTCGGCTTGATCCTTCCAGTGGGTCAGAAATGCTCCTAGCTTCACCCCCACACTTAATCCATAAGGAAGTTTGATTCCACCTTCAAAATGTATCGGGGTCCAGGAGCATCTCACAAATCCCACTGCCGCATCTTGTTCTCAGCCGCCACCATTGGCAGCCGAGGATATTTTCACAGTCTCTCTTTTCTCCTCCATTCTCAATTTAGAAGCCACCAGGATATCTCCAGCCATGCTGCCCTGAATGCACCTGATCTCATCAGAAGCCACCATGAGCCTAACATATGTCAGATCACACTATTGCCTCTCTAATTGTCACCGAGTGCCTAGCCTATTTGTAATAAATAGCCTATTTGTAGTAAAAGTCACAGTCTTCCTGCTTAGATACAAGGCCCTACACAGCAGATAATTCCTTTTTCCTTGGGCATTGAAAAGTTTCTGCACCCCAATAAGCCTCGCCACCAACACAAACTGAATTAGAAAAAAGCCCAGGTTTAACGGGTAAACCACTCCCAGATGCTTTTCTGCCCCCAGAGAGGAAGAAAGACAAAAAAAAAAAAACAAAAACAAAAAAACACGTGTCTGTTTTCTGGGGGAGCAGTTTAAATACCCAGTGGGAATGACCTTGAGCCTCTCTGGTGGAGGAGTAGTATCTGGTGGGCTTTCTGAGATGAGGCAGGGTTTGGAGAGAGATGGGAGAGGGGGATAGAGTTGGAGCTTCCGCAGAACATTAAAGACTCTTTAGATATATGGATGCGAAGGGCTGGGATAGAGCTTCTACCTGAACAGCTATCACTCTGCTTGAACTCACGGGTCCCTTTAGACTCCACAAACATGTAAACCGTGTTCCTATACTGGCTTTATATTAACTATTGGTTTGTTGTTGTTGCTGATTTTAATCCTTGGATCACTCTTCTCCTAGATTGCCACTTGGCTAGGTCTATTCCCTCTTTCACGTTTTTCCATAAGCATCGTCTTATGGAGGAGGGGGACTGTTGTGAATCTCCCACTAGCCCAGGCTCTCTCAATCCCTTCTCTGGGGATTTGAGCACTTTTTATCTTAATATGTCCATTGCTCATTTTTTATCTTTTACTTAGAACACAAGCTCTATGAGTATGTATATATGTGTATATATAATATATAATATCCCCCCTATATTAATCTCCATCTAAGTACTTGGGATATGTGTGTGTTTGTACATACATGTTTATGAAGCAATAAATATAACATAGTGTAGTATAATTGTATTTTCATAATGACATGCAGTTTCAAGTCAAATAATCATTAACTTAAGAATGAATAAGCAAACTGATGTAGGTATATAATGGAACACATTCAGAACAAAAAAAGGGAAAATATGAATATATCGGACTGTGTGGACAATTTTTAAATTAAATGAAATAAATCAACTATAAAAACTGCTGTATATAATTTCATTTATTTGAAATTTCAAGAAATGAATCTATAGGGGTGGTATACTGCCTTTATAGTCACCGTGATAAAATACCCGAGGGAAGCAATGAAGGGAGGAAGATTTCAGTCCATTATCCCAGGGTGGGTCTGATGGGACCAAACCAGCTCATATCTTAGCAACCCAGAGGGAGACGGAGAGGGAGGGAGAGAGGGAGGGAGGGAGAGCAGAGAGAGCCTGTGCTAGCATGTATGTCCATGTGGACCTGTCTTGCTCCTTTCCCCCTTTTCTCCCACCCTGACCCCGGCCAATGGAATGATGCCCACAGTCAGAATGAGCTGTCTCATCTCGGTTAATCTTCTTTAGAAGCGCCCTCCCAGAAGCACCCAGGGGTGTGCTGTGCACACCTCTAGGCGCTCCTCTAACTAGTCCAGTTGGCAATTCTCACTGGCAGTCAAGGCTAGCCATCACAGGTGGATATCAACCCATTGGGTGTCTGATGCTAGGGATAAGCATGTGTGCTGTGAGACCGGGACCAACTTCAGGCTGTACGATGGGACTCGGCTTATGGCGTTACTTATCAGAACCCACAGGACTGTTTACTTGATAAAACGTGCATTTTAAAATTTGTAACATAGTCCTCAAAAAGCTGCAGCAGTAAACAAGTGAACATAGCTTAGTCTGATTGCATACGATCAGATTTAATTTTCCTGTGATTTGAGAAGTAGTTTAAATCATGAGGGGGGCATCTTCTCTGAAACGAGGCACCAACTCTGTGTGGGAACTATGCCAACTGAGAGACTAGGTTCGATCCTCCCTGCTCTGTGTTGTTGACACCAGGAGGAACTGACATCTATCAGGGTAGTCACTGTCAGGATAGGATGCTGCATCCCCCTTCCTGACACAGTACTCAAGTGGGACCGACATCAGAGGAGTGTCCCTATCCACTTGTCCTCAAGCCCATGAATTAAAGGCCTTGCTCATGGTAGGTATGCAATCTTTAGTAGTTCCCTGAAGACATGACTGTCCCATCAAGAAGTCTATAGAAGGACAGAGATACAGTCAGTGACGGACTTGCTATTTTCAGTACCCTATTAACAAACCATGCATGTCTTGCTGGCTAGTTTCATGTTGACTTGACACGGGCTAGAGTTGTCTTTAATAGAAACCCTAACTATATATTCACATACAGATGAGTTTTTGTCTATTGTTGGTATTAAGAAGATAACGTAAGTATTTATCCTGTGTGTATTAAGTGCTCATTGTCCCAAACACCTTGTTAGGGTCTGGGAATGAATACAGTAGTTATTATTATTGGACTTTACATCAAACTATTATTTTCTGTAGCCCAAGCAGTAAATTTTGGGGGCATTTTGAAGATTGCTTTCTATAGATTTTGGTTAGTGAATTAATAAAGATTTTGAATTTTATAGCAGAGTTTCAGATATTCTGGATTGGTTCTTTTTTACATCTAAGGTGTTTTTCCTCCTAAAGTCTTTGGAAAAAGACATTCCAGTCCACCCCTTGAGCGCTTTATTTTCTGAGTAAATCTTCCAAGAGTTGGCTCAGTCAGAAAGTAAGCACACAGAAGCCTCTCCATGCCTGCTGCGGAGACTAGCTCAGGGAGGGGCCCAGGCGAGGTATTTTGTTAATCCTGTTAGCTTGAGAGAGGAGAAGGAGGGAGGAGACTCCGGAAATAAATCATATAAAAGTATGAGAACAATAGGAAAGAAAAACTTGCCTTACAGGTTGATTTCCTGCTCGGCCTAGCATTCATGGAATGTGATCGCGTCTCTTTTTTCCCAATGCTTGATATAACTGGAAAGTCCAAACTTGTGAGTCTTAGCCTGGATTCTCTTTTCATTATGACAACACTAGCATTCTCTCAGAATTCTAGAGCTAAAGAAAATGGAGAAGAACCCACTGCCACCTCGACAGAGTAACATTTTAAGATGTAAACTCAGGTTAAATTTCCAGACTTCAGCCCAAATTATAAAATCTAGAAAGCCTTCTGTTTGCCTTTAGTGGCCACAACTTCCTAAGGACGCTGCCTTCTGAACAATGTAGCCACTCTCTGAAAGAAATAGAAAGTCGTAAAAACAAAAACAAACAAACAAAACAAATAAAACTGGAATGTTGTCTAATTAAATAAACTCACTTGAAAACCTGAAAATATTTGCTTATTGGTTTTAGTTTCTGGGGTACAAATACTTTTATCACATTAGTAGAATATCTGTGTTAAGGCATTTTTACCACTGGAAAAAGGTGTGCTCCAGCAACTCTTAGAGAGAAGGGAGAAAAGACAGTTCTCTACTTTTTAGGAATTCTCAACAGAGTAAGTACATAGAAAGCAATAATCTAAAATGACCCTTTTGGGCAATCTTTCAGTTTCCCTTGGTTTTTTTAAATAAACATTTGTACCTTGAAAACAGATAATTAAGGGAAAAAAGCTCTCCTTGGAAAGTCACTGAGTTTACATTCTCTCCCCTTCACGTTAGGAAGCCTTTGCTACAACTACAATTCCCGTTAGCCGAGGAAAGGCTACTAATTTGTTAAATTTTCACAGTCAAGTCCAAAAATAAGAATGTATGTTAACACACTCTGGAAACTCGTACATGGCCATTTCCGGTTGTTCCCCAGGCCACTGTGGTTCTTGTCACCCATCTAATTGTTTCTGGTGGGGGAGGGGAGCGCCCATTTAACTCTTCTTTTCACCATGAGCACCCACCTCCATGTTCCAGAGTCAGACAATGGCTATGAGCAGATCTGATGGGGCCAAGCAAGACAATAGACCCCGGACTAGGACTCAGGACATCTGAGTTCATCTCTCTCTATGCTTAAAATTCTCCCCTAGTCACCAAATTATATTTCTGCAATTTGGACCTTGACCTCCTAGGAAAGGACTTTTTGATAGTCTAGGTTGGTAAAGGTTAGGTTGACATCTGCTTTCATTTGCCACTGTCCTTTCCATTCGTGACAAGTGCAGTTGTCACTTTGGATACCCCAGATGGCTGAGTTTAATAACGCCCGTGGCAGACAAGTCAGGGAAACGTGAGTGATGGGGTAAAGTGTTTGAAAACCTCCTACGTACAAGTGCTTGCTCCTAAAAGCGCACTGTCTCCCAAGGGAAATTCTAAGTAAATCCCCTCGATTTCATTTCTTCCTGGAAGTAAATGAATAAGTCACAGTTCTTCTGAGGATGGAAACTATACTGGGCAATGGGGGGGGGGGAGAATCAGTAAATGCTCTTCTTCTATTTTCAGGGATATTTAATATAAAGAGCTTCTCGAATCCAGCGGTGGGAGACAAAAATGCTGAAGAAGGTAGCACTTTCTGGTTTAGAGTCAACTTGTTCCATTGTAAGGAATGTGGCAAACCAGGTGGCATCAGTTTTGAAGGTTCATAAATGGATCTGTGTGGCCCCCCTCCCTCCAAACCAGCACCCAAATCCATTGCTGTGTATCTGCCAGGCTCTCACTCCACAAGAGATCAGTTTAGAAATCCAGAATGGAGTTTGGGGCCAACGGTACCAATGTGGAGGAAGTGTATGCAGGTGACATCACCTCTTCTGATGGGCACTCATCTTTTCTAGCGTTTTAACCAGTTCCCTAGAATGAGTATTCTAGCAGAAATGCCTGTTTTTCTTGTGACATTAAATGTTCCTAGCATCCACTCTAAACCCATGAGAGCAACTCCCAGAACTGTCTGTGTAAGTTCAGTATGGCATGAGTGAGGTGTCTGGGAAGAAACTTATCTTAAAATACTTCTGTTCTTGATACAGTGTCTTACTTATAGCTCAAGCTGACCTGGAACTTACTGTGTAGCACAGGAAGGCCCAGAAATCATGGCAATCCCCCTGCCTCAGCCTTCCAAGTGCTGGGATTTCAAGTGTAAGCTACCATGTCCAGTTTGAAAATACTCTTGTTGTATTTCACTTCCTAATCTTCATGTTTTGACCTCAAAAGGAGACTTGGGATTTGCTATAGACTTCCTCTCTGTGAACTGGCCTAAGTTCTCCGCTAAGACACCAAACCCCAGCAGAAACGCTGGAAGCAGGATGCCCCCATCCTTGTAAAGGAACCTTGGGGCACACTTCCTACAATTCGGCTGATGTACTTCCTGGGTAATCTCACAGGACTGGGAGAGTTTCTGGGAAAGATGTAACTTGATCACGGGTTATTACAATTCCAGACGAGGCCAAGAATCAGCCATCGAATCAGGGTGAAAACAATCTTGAACAGGTAAATGTGGATGTATTAAGCAAATCCTAAAAGAAAACTAGAACCGTAGAGCACTCCTTTCCCCCATAATGCTTGAAATAAGACTTTGTAGATGGGGAAAACAAGCCTCACTCTCGTTTCTCAAAGAGAAGAAATAGTGATAGCAAAAACCATTGTACCACAGTTTGACGTTTATCATCCTAAAACGCTTCTATTATAAACTTTCAATGGGCAGAATTTACCGTGTTCTCCCTGAACAATGACTTCCTTTATCAGCGAAGCTCAGCCAGAAGCACCATGGTAAGATATCTCTCCTCTTCACTTCCACAAATATTTGGCTTGTTTGCTTCTTAAGGCAATTTAAAGCAAAGAAACCAGAGAGCAGCAAGTCATAGTTCCCTTTCACCGCTGAGAATGTGTTCTCAGAACACAATGCCGTGTGTGCTTCGGGTACCCCATGATGAGAGATGCTGTTGATGTTACTGTCCTAACTACAACTCACGTTTTCGTTAAGTTTTTCGGTTTCATTTTAAGAATTGGGATTTCCTGAGTGTGGTGCATACTTCAGTAGCAGAGGGCCCGCCTAGCATGCAAACAGCCCCAAGGGTTCAATTCCCAATACCCCCGAATAGTCACAGTTTCTTATTTCTTAAGAGCTTTTTAAGGAAAAGAACTTCCCACCAAAGGAGAGGGGCCACTTACTTGACTGTGATGTTAAACAAGTGTCTTTCAAAAATCAAAACAAGGTCTCACTGAGCTCAGTTATACATGCATTAAGGAAATGTGAATTTTTATGATTAAAATGCTAAAGCAGATGATCTTATAAGGTCTATAATGAACAATATTTTTATATCTCAGAGTTGATTAGGATAAACTAAAAGATGAAAGGTTGCATAAGCAATGTGGCTAAAATATACTTTTTAATGAAATGTATATATTCAGAAAGGGGTATACCATCATAGTTTGCAACTCATAACAGAATATACTCATGAAACTACCCTTCTGTTGGATATAGTACATTTATATATACATATACATTCATGCCTACACACACATATAGGTATATATACTAAATCTAGATCACTCAGCTTGCTATTCTCTGTAATAGCAAAACTTTTATCTGTATTCATAGTTTTTAGAAACTTGAGACTTAATAGAATATTATAGGGGTGTTAATTCAGCTTTGGGGGCATAATAGTTTGTCAAAGAAACTACTGTTGTTGTTATGTTACGTTGTTATGGTTGTGTCTGCCTTTGAGTGTTTTAAACACCTTACTTGACAAGTGATTCTTCTGAGGCGTAGAGGAGGCAAGCGAGCTAGAATTGTAGGTGGTAGAGTCAAGTCTGTATATGCTCAGTTGACGTCACACATAGGTCACTGTGGACATGACTGACTTGTGCTGTCTAACCCAAAGCCATTAATTTTGTTTTGTTTTTATTGCATTTGGTGAAGGGAAGATAATTGTTAACGAGAGGAAAACACTACGCAATGGCCTCTCTAACAGTCTGCAATGCTGCAAACAATATAAGGAAGGAACTAACTTTAAAGAAACAAATTTTCCTAAATTAAGTACCAGTGACAAAGTACTTTAATGTTTTTTTTTTCTTCTTCTCAGACCTAGAGGATCATTTGACATTGAACCTTGACAATTAAAGGGAGTATTTTGATAACTCTTCTGCCCCAGGGGGTACAGGCACCCAGCCCCCCGGGGTGCAGCTAGACCAGCACCCCCCCCCACACACACCCCACACCAGCATCCCGGTGTCCTGCTCTCCCCACTCCTCCGCTCCCGGTCGCCCTCGCCCCCCTCTTTTCTCCCGGTGACCCCTGACCCCAGCTAATCTGCATAGAGGAATGACAGGCATCCGCTGGGCTGGATCGGCCGCTGCCAGGGCTGGGCGACCCGCGCGCTCGCGGGGAGAAGGTGCGGGACAGGCGGGCGCGGGCCGCGATGAGCGCGCGGGAGGCCGGCGGCGGCGGCGAGCGGACGGGGGCGCGCAGGAGCGGAGCGGCCCGGTGAGGCGGAGGCGCAGCGGGGCGGTGACCCGCCATGGGCCAGACCTCGGTGTCCGCGCTGTCCCCGCAGCCCGGCAGCGGTGAGTCCCGGGCCAGGCCGGCGCCTTCAGAGCCGGGTCCCAGGCGCAGGCCCCAGCTCTGCGAGGGCGCGCGCCCCGGGCTTTGGTTTGTCTCCAGATGACTTGAGAGCCAGAAAGTTCCGAGAAGCGCCATTTGCGTGCGCACAAATCTGTTTTGCAAAGGCGAAACTTCGAGAGCAGGAGAAACATTCCCGCGGGCTCCCCCCTTTCCTTAGGCTTGGCTTTCGAACAGACTAGAACGGAATTCTTTCAAGCTTGTCAACTGATTTATGGTTTGTTATTTGGAGCAGAAGTGAGGCTTGCTTTCTCCTTTCCTGGCAGGACGCTGAATATTTAATAACCACCCCAAAATGTGTAATTGGTTCAGATGATACTTGTTTTGTTTATGTTACACACATAAGCCATAGCGTTTAGGGAAGTCTGGAGGAATAAAGTTAGTTTTATGGAAATGCGTGTAATATTTCTGAGTTACAACACCATGCTTCTCTTAGCCGTTTTCTTTAAAAAATAAGAAAAGAAGGAAGAGAGGAAGGAAGGTAGTAAGCAGGCTGGCGTTGTCCCCGTGTTTAGGAATAAACAATTGTTTGGCGACACATCATGTGATCGGATACGGGAATAAACCTACAAAGTATTATTTTGATATTTTTCCATCAATAGTTTCTGAACCATGACCTCGCAGAGACCATTGAGTGGTCTTGTGGACCCTTTGGTTTTGCAGACATCAACAGGATCTCACGGGAAGGAAATGGCAGGGCACAGACAGGGAAGGTTTAGAAGGTATTCCAGGATGTTGGAGTCAAGGGAGTTGACTGTCTCAGGCCCTCTCCACGGGTTTGCGCAGGTGCTCCAGCTTCGTCCCTTGGAACTTCATAAGCATGGCTGAGGCTTAGGTTAATGCCCCCAAGAATGACCCCTCTGCAAGGGAGAGTAAGATGAATGTGAGAAAGCTTCTGGTTTCCCTTATTAATAATGATACGGCCTCATTGCTCCGGACATCAAATGACTGCTTGTTTATGTGTGTGTGGGGGGGGGAGAGGGTTGATAGGGCATGCTGGTTAGAGTCCTCATTATAAGATGATTTGGCCCATATAAAACTGGATTTCTTTTGTCTCATTTAAAGTAGTGTGATAGCTTTCAATTAAAACAAAGATTTTTTGTTTGTTTGTTTGCTTCTTCACTGGCAAAGACAGAATTAACTCATTCTTCCAGTGCAGCTAGTACTCAGGAAGTGCCGTCGTGATTTTAGTTCTTCTGCCACAAGATGCTACTAGAGTCAATTTGCCTTTACACAAATCATGGAATATTACTTAAGCGAAGTCTAAGAAGCAACCAAAATCCTAGAATGCGGCTATTCTTCCTCCTTACTAGTATAAGAAAAAAGGAAAAAAAGGAAAAGAAATTCTGACTGCCTTAGCATCTATGCTGTGAGCAGTCGTAGCGAGAGAGCAGGCAGTCTGTTGAAATAAAAAGTTAGGCTTGGTCAGGAAAGGTTTTTTATAGGGAGCTCTCTTTGCAGGTTCTTGGTTCAGATTCACACAACTTGGTGTAGCTGAAATGACTGACCCAAGCTTTATGAATGGAACTTGTTTTGTGTGTGTGTGTGTGACTTGTCGGGGAATGGCAGCAGTTGTGGTGTGAAAGTGCAGTTGTTTTCTTGTGGTATCCACTGAAGATCTCTGTCAGCGGTACTTCATCTCCCAGTTGTTTCACCAGAACATTCTAAATGACAGCAAACAAAACAACCACAAGACACAACCAGGTTTTGTCTACTTTCTTCCGCTGTCTGCTCTCTGAGCCTGAGAATGGCAAGCGCTTTTTGCTCTTCCTCAGCTCCTTCCCCGACTTTGCAGGTGAGATGTGAGCTCAGTCACCAATGGTATAAGCTTGTAGTGGCCGCCAGAGACCATAGTGCCCAAAGTGATTCTTAGCATAAATGCAGGGGGGGGGAGGCAAAATCTGTGGGGGGAAATCTCTAGCACCAGGTTCCGGAGTTCATATTTATCACTTGGTTTGGGGTTTTGTAAGAATGTGCATCGTCACCAGAAATCAGTTTACCCCTCCCTCTTTCTGACTCCAGGCTCTCCTGAGACTTTCAGCTCTGGGCTACATCTGCTTTTGGGGCATCTAGAGGATTATTAATAGCTATTTCTGAGGGTAGGGAATTATAAATATAGTTTGATTGACTTGTAGTTCCCAAGCCATACCATTTTCCCACTGAAAGTGTATGGTTTACTGTTTTTAGTATATTTGGCTTGTGTAACCATCAGCCCCCATTCTCTCACTCGCTTTCCTGCTAATGAACGTGAATCTATTTTCTATCTCTATAGATTTGCTGATCAGGAATGTCTCATGGGAATTGAATCATAGTGTGTGTATTTTCTTAGGGCTGGCTCTTTCAAGTGGGCGTGATGTTTTCACGAGTCAACTGAGCTGTAGCATGTGCATTTCATTTCGCTTTATTGCCAAATAGTCGTATTAGCCTTTCGTCGTGGTTATTTCCACTTAGCCGGCTACTGTGAGCAGCACTGCTTGAACTTAGGTATGTTTTGACTTCCCTTGAATCTCTAAGTGGAAAGAATTACTGGGTCATCTTCTAGGTTTAACCTTTTAAGGGGCTGTGGCCTTCCAGGGCAGCTTGCTGCACACCTTCCCTTTAGCAGTGGGTGAAATTCCAGTTCCTTCACCCTCTTGCCTAACACTTCTTATTGTCCATTTTTGCGTTAGCCATCCTTGTGATACTGGCTTGCAGTTCTCTACTTTCTAAAGGTTCATGTCATGTGCAAATATTTTTCTTCGCCCCTCTGGCCTGCTTCTTTAAGTGAATGATATAATTAGAGTCTCATATTTTAAAAGGCTTGATGATGTCCCATTAACTTTTCTTTTGTTCTTGGTTTGTGATGTTATGTCTAAAACTAAAAACACTGTCTTATGAAAACCGAGAACATTTATGGCTTTGTTTTCTTCTAGGGGTTCTTGAGTTTTCACTCTGATCCTTAGGTCAGTGATAGATCCTGAGTTAATCTTCATGTGCCATGTAGTGTAGGATTCCAGCTTTATTCTCTGGCTTCTGGATATCTAGTTGTCTCAGTACTACTTTTCCGAAAGGTGATCCCTCCTCCATTGAACTGTTGTGGCTGGGGATATAGCTTAGTGATCAAACACTTATCCAGCATGTTTGAGGCCCCGAGATCTATCTCTAATTCAGGGACGAGAGAGAGGAGGGGGCGGAGAGAGTCAGGTGATGATCTGTTTTGGCATTATTGTAGGAAATCAGTTGACTGTGTATTTTATTTCTGTAACTCCGTTCCATCCAAATGTCTCTTCTTGTGTCAGTACCGCACTGCACTGCTGTAATTTTGTAGTAAACTTTTGAAGCTGAGAAACAGGAACCTTTTCATTTGATTCCTTTTCAAGATTCTTTTGTCTCTTCCATCTCTCTTGTCCTCCTTTGCATATGAAGCTCACAGTCAGCTTGTCAGTTTTCCTGTGAAAGCCGAGATTTTGATAGA
This sequence comes from Microtus pennsylvanicus, assembly GCF_037038515.1. Classification (NCBI taxonomy): domain Eukaryota; kingdom Metazoa; phylum Chordata; class Mammalia; order Rodentia; family Cricetidae; genus Microtus; species Microtus pennsylvanicus. Next base: position 198,736,087 of record NC_134579.1, read on the forward strand.
CGTTGTGTTGAGACTGTGACTCGGGCTCAATAATACTGCCATCTTAAAAATGAATGCTAATCTAATCCAAGCGAACAATGCCTTTTTAATTAATTTAGATAGTTTAAATTTTCCTTCTACTGTTTATATTCAGGTGTGTGCATGCATGCGCATGCGTGTACATGTGTGTGCTTGCACACATGCGCATGTATGGAGGCTAAACCTCAGTCCTCAGTTTTTTGGGAGGTCTGGCAATCTTCCCCCCCCCCCTTTTGAGACAGGATACCTAACTAGTCTGGTGATTGACAAGTAGGCCAGGCTGGCAAGCTGTTGAGCTCCGGAAATTCACTTGTCTCCGCTTCCTTAGTGCTAGGGTCTTACCACTTGGAACTTTTTATGTGGCTTCTGAGGATTGAACTCCAGTCTTCGTGCCTTTGGAGCAAGTACTCCATTGATGGAGTTGTTTCCCATGCCCCTCTTCCCACCATTCCGTAGTTTTTAGTCCACATTAATTTCTTCTTTTGTTAAATTTATCCTATTTTTTTGTTTCTGATGCTATTATAATGCTTATTCTTATTTAATTTAAAGAATTGCTAGGATTTAGAAATATAAAACTCTATCTTTGTATATATCTTGCACCTCGTTGAACAAACTTATTCCTAATGGTTTTTAGGTTCTCAATACTTTTCTGTACTTAAGTTTATATACTATAGATGAGGTCTAGATACAAGGTCATAGGTAAAGAGAGACATTTTGCTTTTTTCTTTCTGGTTTGAATGATACTTTTCTTTCCCATTCAATAGAGACTCTGCAGTCCAGTGTCAAAGTGAACATTGTCCTGTTGCTAAGCATGGGGTAGGGGCTAGTAGCTTGAGCCTTTCAGGAATAAGTGGGATGTTACAGACAACTCTGAAACATGGTGACTTTATCAAAAATTTCTCGCTGTTCCTAGTTCATAACTGTCTGAGTGTGTTCATCCTGAAAATGTTGGGTTTTGTCAACAGCTCTTTCTTTCTCTATGAGGATGTTTGTGTGAATTTTGCTTTTTATTTGTTGTATGTTAGTAATACCACATGTGACATTAAGTTGATATTGAGATATTGAACTAACCTTGTCTTCCTGGGATAAATTCATTTGGGAATAGTATATAGTTTCTTTTGTACCATGCTAGATTTGGTTTGGCAGTGCTTTGTTGAGGACTGGATTCTTTGTTTGTAAGTAGAGTTGAACCAGGCTTGTCTTCCATTAAAGTGGTTCCTGTACTCTGTGGCCCCGTGCCCAGAACAGGGCATGGTACACTGAACACAGGAAGTATTTGTTGGGTACAGAATCAACAAACAATATTCTCAATGATGAGTTTGATGACCTTAAGCCGGTGATTATATGAATGAAAGGTATGTATTGTTTCTTTTTATTATTATTCCTTTCTTTTTAACCTCAAAAATTATGATTGTCAGGCTCCATTGTGTGAAGGGTGGTGTCTTAATCTAATAACCATCTCTTCTCACCCTTTTTTTTTAACCTCACCCCATCTACATTGTACCATAGACCTGTTCGTGGTAATTCTGTCCCAGCCTTTTAGGTAGAAAGGTCAGGGAATGCCTCATCCCATTTTTAGGAGGCAAGAAAACAGATTAATAAGGTGTGCAGAGTCATTCTAGACGGTGGTAGAAGCTCTGTCTACCTGTGTTTGTAAGTTTCCAGGTTTAGTTGAGGCTCCTACTTTATCCATTCTTCATAAAGTAGATATATTAAGGAAACAAAAGGAGTTTGTTTCTTTAATGAAAATGACGTGGACAAGGTCAAAATTCAACATGACAAGATGATTTGATATAAGAATGAGTTCAAGTTCCTCCTAGGCTCCCCACCCAGTCCTGCTTTCTAATTATAACCCAGCCTGAACACTGATTTCCATTCCACAGCGTTTTTTTATGTTTCTTTATCAAAACAAACAAGGCTTATTGCACTTACTGCTGTCTCCTTTGACTTTTTCATGCACTATGACTTGAAAATTGACCATGCTAATTTCTTTAATCCTGCAAACAAATGATATTTTTTTTATAAAATATATGAAATTCCCCTTTAAAGACCACTGTATTTCTATATTATTGGGGGGTTTCTTTTTTAAGATTTATTTATATATACAGTGTTTAGCCTGCTTGTATGCCTACACGCAGATGAGAGCACCAGATCTCATTACAGATGGTTGTGAGTCACCATGTGGTTGCTAGGAATTGAACTCAGGACCTCTGGGAGAGCAGCCTGTGTTCTTAACCTCTGAGCCATCTCTCCAGCCCATATTTGGTGGTGGTGGTGGTGGGAAATTCTTTTATGTTCATGCACCATTATGAGAAATGTTGAACATCCTTACCCGAGTAATTTGAACTATAGGTATCAGTAAATTCCCCCACAAGAGAATGTCTTGCTCAGCGATATTTTTGGTGTGTTTTATTGTGACAGCCTTTATCAGACTGTTCCTGTGGAAGGTAACACATTGTAGCTACTCACTGTGAGAATTCTTTCTCTGACCACTCTCACTGTTCGGCCTATCCAGTGTGTCTTTGCCCACATACTTAGTAAGAAATAGAAGTCACTGTTTCTGAGTGGGACAGCCTGCAGGTTGAATGCATGGAACAGCAGATCAGAACTCAGTACCCACTGGGTCTTTATGTAGGTGTTCATATGCATTGGTGATACTAGACAACTGAGCTTGCCCACAATGCCCTGCACAGACAGTTTTGGACAGTGTTTTATAAATATCTTTGGGGAGTGGGGGAAATGCTTCTCATTTCAATAGTAAAGTTGAACATTTAAAATTCTTTGCTTCTGAATCACCTCTTTGTAGCTTCAGGGTGTTTTTATGATTTCTTACAGATTTAAGTATGAAGATGATTGATTGACAATGTGTGCTTCTTTGATTTGTTTGTGGTATCTGTCAGTGACTATTTTGAACTGGGAGCTTATTTACAGTATTTTTCATAGAACCGCTTTAAGTTTCATGGACGCAAATTGATAAATTCGTTTCTTCCTTTATGAATAGTGCTTCCTAACAGAAGCTTTCCTTTGCTACTTGATCTCTGTGATTTACTCTGGTGTATGATGAAAAGGTGTGCTCTTGAGAAATTTTTCAGTATCTGGAAGGCTGTCTCCCTTAACAACAAAAATACAAATAGTGTTATCAGCAAACTGAAAGGGAAGTCACAGAATTAAAGTCGATATTTGTATCATGTATGGAAAATCATAACAGTAAGAAAAACAAGTAAAGGACGCAGACTTTTTATTTTGGTTTGGTTCAGTTAGTTTTGGTTTGATTTTTCAGAACAGGGTTTCTCTGGGTAGCCCTGGTTGTCCTGAACCTCACTTTCTAGACTAGGCTGGCCTCGAACTCAGAGATCCACCTGCCTCTGCCTTCCGAGTGCTGGGATTAAAGCTGTATGTCACCATGCCCAAATGAACAGGCATTAAAAAAAATTACCCGGTATCTGAAATTACAGTCTCAGTATTGGTCCGAGACCTGTTCTCAACACTGGAATTAGCTCACAGTATCCATATGGGACAACTAACTAGTATTGTGTCTCATGTTATCCACGAGGAAAGCAGAAGCACGAAAGTTAAGTAACTGGTCTGTGATATTTATAAGAAGACACTGAAGAGATCAGTTTCCACATGAAAGTTTCAGCAATAAATGAAAGAACAAAATAGGGGAGAGGGGGCGGGGGAGTACCATTGGCCACCTAATGGATTGAGTCAAGATAAAATGAACAATTATAAGAGAAGGATTGCCTTGTGGTGATTTAAACCAGCACATGCTATCAAGAGAGAAGTCTGAGAATATGTATTTAACACCTTGCAAGGTGCCTGTGCTCAGGCATACCAGTTATACTTACAGAAGTATAAATTTAAAAAGAGCAAAGAAATTAATTGCTCACTAGGACAATCTGTCAAGGCTCCACCTTGGAAGTAGCAGGAGTCAAATGCTAAGAGATTTATAGAACTGCCTGAGGTATGGCCATGTTACCGAAAAGCCATTTATGGCCTAGAGAGATGGCTCAGTGGGTAAAGGCGTATACTGTCCAAGTACAATGACCTGAGTTTGAGCCCCAGAACCAACATACAGCAAGACCCACCATGTGAATGTGGCTGTCTTCAGTCCCTTATGCCTGTGCTGCGGTACACCCCTGCCTATGCCATGAATGTCCACATGCAAATACACACACAAGTCATTTTTAAAAGATCCTAACTGTACTTTTAAAATGATGATCATCATGATAAGTACCAGAATATGAAAAGCAATTTTCAAAGTAATCTGATACTTCCTGGTGGTGTTGTGACCTCCGTGACCTTTTCTCATTTAGACGTGGCCAAAGCCAAGGTTTCGTATCCGCTGATCGCATGCAATGTCAAGGAAATAGAGGCATAAATTGGCTGTATTTTTTCTCCAAATGCTTGAACTCCCAACTTGAAGCTTCAGGCACATTTTTCTTTTGTCTACCAGCTCACAAATAACAACATAGAGACTTATTAATTATGAAAGCTCAGTCTTTAGCTTAGGCTTACTCCTAACTAGCTCTTGTAACCTAACCCATTTATATTACTCTGTGGCCTATCATGTGGCATTACCTTTCCTCCATTTTGCACCTCCTGTCTCCTCTCTTCTTCGCAGAGTCCTCTCTGTCCCCAAAGTCCCACCTAACCTCTTCCTAGCTATTGGCCATTCAGCTTTTTATTACACCAATCACAGCAATACATTTCAAATAACCCATAACAGCATCTCAATGCTGTTTTGCTATCACTTTTAGTTTTCCTTGCAGATACAGTGATGAGAACATTAGGGGCACAGCAGCCCCTAATGTCTTCCCTGAGGTTTAGCCCTCTTCTTTCTCACTTTGCTTTTTTGTTTTTTAGTTTCTTTCCAGACTATAACTATGTAACTCTAGCTGTCCTGGAATTCACTATGTAGACCAGGCTGGTCTCAAACTCACAGAGATCTGCCTGCATAGAGATGTCCTGAGTGCTGGGATTAAAGGCGTGTGCTCTCAAGCCTGACATTTCTTTGTCACTTTTAAAGATCAAAAATAGTCAGAATTTGGTCATCACTTGCTCCACATAGGTCCATTGCTCATCAGATCTGGCCTTGGGTGACATCATAAATATCTATAGCTTGAATTTATTTTATCTTCAGCATTCTGAAACCATAATAACCAACAGATAAGTCCAACTTTAACTTCATCTTGCCTAATGCAGTAAGGAGATAAACTTACATTGTTGGTTCTGTGATTAAGCCTCTTTAATTCTAATAGAGGGAGGAAAAAAATGCAACATGCTTTCTTTCTTTGGAGTTCTTCAGTGTTAGCAGGCTAACAACTGGACTCTATTCTTAGGGGGAAAAAAGATTAACATTTACTAAAGACTCAACTGATGTAAAAGTGATATTGAGGTAAAAAATAGTCTTAAGAAAATAAACACGTCCATTCCTCTTCCATCCCCCATCTGAAGCAGAAGAACAAAAACAAATAACACTGTGGTCCAGAAGGGAACATGCAAAGAACATTACTTACCAAAGGGCTGCCCTATCCATTATCACTTACATTTATACTTAAAAATTACCTTTCCGTTTATTTTCATTTCAAGGGGTGGAGTTTTTTTTTTTTCCCTACAATGCTCCTGGCAAGGCTAAGACTGCAGTCCTTAATCCTAAGGAAATTGGGGTTGCCAGAGAAAGAGCTGAGGTGCTATTTTGCTTGAGTATCCTAGAACGCTGTGCTGATATATGCTTAGTGATAGATCCCTACAAACTAGCTTGTTTTATAAGGGATATTAAAGGGAGAAAAAAGTGACCCTTTATGTCGCCAGCCATTCCTGAACCAGTCGTTTTGTGAAGGTTTTTGCCCAGCTGTGGGGAGGAGCCAGAAACCTGCACAGACCTCCCCCTACAAGATACTTACTTAATGGAGCTATTCAGAAATGAAAGTGGAAGAGAGGGGACAGATTGGTAGATTGGGTACAAAAACCAGGCCCAGGGCCACAGCACTATCTACACAGGCAACAGGAACCACTGAAGATATCTTTTGTCCCAACAGAGAAAGTGGTACAGTGCTGTTGGGCTTGGGGCAGGGGCACCTGTGACTGCTGCCTATGTAGATTTCAAAAGGAGAAACTGAAGGCAGGACCAACAGCAGGCCAAGAATGATCCAGCAAGGTGGATAAGATGCTGAGATGCCTCATCCTGGGGGTAAGCTGGAGAAATGGGGCAGGAGTTGCCCACCTGAAAGTATGGCTTCTCTTACCCCAGATGTATGTAGTATGCACTGCCTACTTGACAAGTTTGCTTGACGACTTCATGGAAATCCCAAAGGGAGCACACCTAAACGGGAGACTTGATTTTATACTCCAGCCCTTCCCTGGACGTTCTGCATCTCATTAAATCACACAACCAACCACGTGTAGTGTTGAGTCTCTTTCATTCTGTCTCCCCTGCCGCTGCCTCCCGCCAAGCCCTAGCCTACTACCGTCCAGATAACCGCAGCAGACCATTCTTCTGCAGCTCGTTTGCTGCACAACAGCTAAAGTAAGTTTCAAAAAGCATGCTTCATGTCACTGCCCATCTCAAAACGGTCCTGTCTCGCTGTTGTACTTAGGGCCAAATCCAGATTCCTCCACCTGGCCCCCAAGCCTCCACGCAATCCTCCATGATCTCTGCCCCTTCTTGTCTGACCTCCTATCTCTTTGCCTGGCCCGTTGGCTCTTTTATGGTGCTGCTGGCTCGGACCTTTTCTATGACTAAAACCTGCTTTTGTCCCCGCCCCCCCCCATGGACCTTTGCAGCCGTGGCCTCCGCTCAAGGCTTTCATCTACTGGCTTGACGCGTCAGCACCACATTCCAGAATCTTCTCAGAGATCTTCCCTGTATATCCTTTTTTGGATTGGCCCACTTGCACCCTTTCACAGCCATAGGTCTCTTCATTGCACATAATCCTCATCTGGTCTTGCTGCTGTCTATTTGTTCAATGTTTTCCTTTCTCAGAGCATACAATCCCCACGCTGAAGGATATTCTCTGTCTTACGCAACAGTGTATCTCTGTATTCTTAGCTCCATGCCTGACACAAAATCTCTGTGAGGAGAAAGTGAGTAGCTGTTCTCGCAGGGTCATGTATTCCCAGAGCAGTAGGAACTAGGAAGGTACTTAGAAAGCAGCTGAGAAATGAGAGTGGCTTCCACCCATTCTGCAGGAGGTATCTCCAGCGTCTAAACAACGCCCTTACTTTGCTGCTTGACTTGATCCTTCCATTCCACACATCTCCTGACTTCCGCTCGCCTCCCTTCCTTCCCTTCGCCTTCAGTTGCTTTCTATCCTATCCTCCCGCTTTATCGTCTTCCCAGCAAGCTTATTTGTGCTTTCGATCAGCCCAGGAGTCCACATAACTTCAAACAAAACAACAAGGAAACAAAACCTAGTGAGAGCCAAGCGTTAGTTGCTTTCCCTGTCCCGTGCAGCTTTTGTTTCCCTCCTGGCGTTTTCATTTGCTATCTCCACGTCCAGTCCTGAGTTATGTAAATCTCTTATCACTGTAGTCAAACACATAGGGGTTTCCTCCAGTTTGCTCTGGAGAGATTTGTTAGTGGGTCTTTGCCTCCTCCATTTGGAGTGGATTTCGTCTAATCTTGATGTCCAGCTGTTGCTTCGAGATCTGTTGGCACCAAGCCCTGGAGTTCCTTCCCCTTCCTTCCTCTGCTGATTCTCTTAGATTGCTGGATCCCATGTCACCTCCCCTACATCGTCTTCCTGAATCTATTCCTTTATTTTGGCAGAGCGCACAGGCAGCATCTTGAGGAAGACTCGTGGGACCTATATTTTTTGGGGGGGTTCTTGTATTAGAAAATACCTTTCCTTTGGCTTCATGCTCGGTTGATAGCTTGGCTGGGACTTTAGGTAGCAAGACAAAAACTTGCTGCAGTCAGCACACACAGCCGCCATCACGCACAATCAGCCACGACCATCGCTTTCCCCTTCTGTAGAAAGACTTCTTTTTCTTCCTAGCAGATCCTGCTTGAACCTCTTTCAAAAGGACCTTTTGGAAGATTGTCACATGAAATCTCAACTCTGACCCAGCTTGTTGCAATGACCTTACAAACAGTTTACGAAAGTTTAAAAGTCTTATGGATAAGTAGAGTAATTTAATAAATGTTTACTGTGCTGACATTTTCAGATTCTCTTTTAAGCTCTGTGTAGGTTTGTTATAATTTCCCTGCACTTTGGGTTGTTCTTTTTTATTTTTATTTTTAGGGTACCATTGACTTTTCAGAGGCCAGGTCCTGACGCTACGTTACACCCTGAGGGGTGACATTTCATAAATTTGCCCGAGCATGAGATCCCCTACCGTGCTCAGTAGAAACACTGGTTTCTGGACTTCGTATGTCAGAATAGCAAAATTAGAGTCTTCCAGGGAGGAATCTCAGCGTGAGATTTCAACAAGCCTTCTGGAGACTTAAAGTGAGACCCACTCTCTGGAAAATAAATTCTAAATAAGACCACCTGAAAGGTGGCCTCAAGTAAAACTTCTCTTCCCTGATGGTGTCTCTGTCTCCCTTTGCATGAGGCAAAAGGGACAGTGTCTAGTATAGAGACTGTTATTATTTAAGCCATGTCCTGTTGAAACTGGTCATAAATCTGTACTATTCATGAACAAATATTCCCACTTGCAGGGACCATTTTGAGTTCTGTCAATAATCTTATTGCCAAAAAAAAAAACCTTCTTTTTCTTCTGTACATTTTGTTAAAATTACAAATAGCCAAGTAACTTATTTCCTACAACGACCAAGTTGCACTAACCATGTTCCATGTGAAGGCAAGGTGGCCGCAACTCCTCATGAAGAACACATTGTTGCCAGCTCAGGATGAGTCCTGGGAGCTCCCCCTGAGCTGCTGCACGACCAACCCATTACCAAGGGAACCCGCACCAGCGAGCAGGCCGGGCACAGGATGAGAACCGGTGTTTAGTAATGAGTGGGAGGAACTGTGAGGAGGATGTTTAGCAAAATGTATCTCGCAGAGGCTGAGCCCTTTGCCCTGTTCGAAACGTGGGCAGCGTTTTCTGAAAACCCCAAGAGGAAGCAATTATCTATTTAAAAATTCTTTTCATACGTTCCGTTTTAGACAATGTTTGACATTTTCATTTTCACCTCTCCCTGTGCTTCCGGGATCTTTCTGTTCACTTTGGCACCTATTTACCGTGCACCGCTCAGCATGCAGTAAATTCCATTCGCTCTTAATCGGGGCTCTTAAATGCTTTTTCTAAAGAATTTTTCAGCCTCCCAGGAGAAGGCCGTTTCTGTAGTTTAAATTGGGGTAGGGGGATAGAATACTGCTTGGGACCACCTTTTTGGTGCGACTTGGCCTGACACCAGCGGATGGTTGACTTGGTGGAGAGAAGCGCCATGTTGCCTGGGTTAGGATCGCTGCTGTACTAACTCCATCTGTTCAGGGGTTTTGTGCTTTTCAAAATGTCTTCTGCCCCTGTGAAACGGACTTGTGCCGACCTGCCAGGGTGTTTATGGAATTGCTGGGCGAGGACGGAAAGTTGGAATAAACCAGAACGAGTTAACTGAGCCCAGGCCCTGTGTTCCTGTTGGCCCGATGGAGCCACGCTTCATTTTCCTAAGGCTTCTGAGGAGGGATTGTATACATATGTACATGGCTAGTGTTCTGTTTCCTTGGAAAATATTTGACTGCGAGTTTTTTTAAAAGCAAACACGAAAAAAAAAGTAAAATCAAACGAGATTTTTTTGAAAGAATTTAGAACTGTATACTTTTAAAAACTGAATCCCCTTCAGACATCCAACCACAAAATGTCAGAATACATGTATACCTCATTACACAAACAAAGTTGTTTCAGTTTATAAAGCTGTTTACAGTGTTCATAGAGGAGGCCTTTAAAAGATTTTCTTGTCCCTTCTTTTCAGCGAGCTGAGGAAGAGGTGAGGTTGGAAGCGGTGTCATATTTTTGGTCTACCGTCAACATGTTAATGAATAACCTTACAGTTATCTGCATGTCTAGTATGGTTGCCTTGAAAAAATATTGCAGCCTCAGTTACCTCAACAACAGAAAATTATTTTCACATAATTCTGGACATCTAAAGTCCAAGGCCCACAGTGTCAACAGAATTGGTTTGTGTTGAGGGTCTCCCGCTTTGAGCTTGCAAATGGCGGTCCTGCCTCTGTGGCCTCCTGCGGTCAGTCCTGTGCTCACAGTTCTGCCTAAACTCAACTTTTCTTAGAAAGTCAGTCATTTTCGATGATCTCCTTTTATCCCAATTACCCCTTTACAGACCCTGTATTGAAAACTGTCACAGTCTGAGGTCCTGGGAGGTAAGGCTTACATGTAGTTACATGTAGGTATTTGAAGGAAAATACAGTTCAGCCCATGACAGTGCCCTGAAAATATGAATGTGGCTATGCTCGTTTGGCAGTGTCCTGCCAAGACATTGGGTCCGTTGACTTATTTCTAGTTTCCCTACTTTCTTTAAAAGAATTATTACATTTGTGTGTGTGTGTGTGTGTGAGAGAGAGAGAGAGAGAGAGAGAGAGAGAGAGAGAGAGAGAGAGAGAACATATACACATGTACCACAGGAACACAGTAGAAGCCAGAGGCCAGCTTGCATGAGCGGGTCCTGAGGATCGTCTTGAGTACTAAACTCAGGTGGTCAGCCTTGGTAACCAGTGTCTTTACTCACGGAGCCACCTCAACAACCTTGTTTCCTTAATTTTACTCTTTAACATACATAATCTCTTCCTCCTAACCCCTCAATATGTCAGGTATTGTGGAAGATTTGTACATTATGTGAAGATGTGTTGTGATGATTGGTTTAATAAGAAGCTGATCAGCCAATAGCTAGGCAGGAGAGATAGGTGGGACTTCTGGGCGGAGAGAAAGGAAGCGGAAGAGATGATAGAGGTGCAAGGAGTGACCAAATGGATGCAGAGAAAGCAGGACATGCAAGAAGAGAGGTAAAAGTCCCAGCTTCCTGGCAGCACATAGATGAATAGAAATGGGTTAGTTATAGAGCCAATTAGAGACAAGCCTAAGCTAAGACCAAGCTTTCCTAATTAATGAGAAGTCTCGTGTCATCATTTGGGAGCTGGTGGGTCAGAGAAAGACTTGGTACAGCCATGCACTCTGTAGATATGTATTATGTTAAGAAGATGCATTGAAGGTGGTTCTCAGCAATGGAAATCAGGTAGTGTCACTCAGAAAATCAAGCGTACCATGTCCAGCTTTGTGGATGCTGAGCATTCAAGGTCAGGTCTTTATGCTTGGAAGGCTGGTGCTTTTGTCACTGATCCTTCTTCCCAGCCTGGATGATTTAATCTGATAGACTTCTCTTAGACTAGGAACTTCCTTGAAGCCTATTAGACCTTGGGATGGCCGAGATGCAAAGCACTCCCCACAGCTCCATGTAGGATCCAGTTATCCTCGACCCTGACTTGAGTCTAGTCCACTAGGTGAGGTGAGCATCAGAGAAGATGCAAAGAAACCCTTACCCAAGCATCTGTGCTTGTTAATTGGATCTCTGTTGGTTTGGCCCTTTTAAGGCCCTTTGCAGATGAGAATGTGCTGAGCGCTCAATCTGAGGAAGGTTAGAAGTCACAGAACATTGGCGTTCTTCCAAGTAAGAACACTTGGCTCCAAGACTCCCTTTCAGATTCCAATCTTAGCATCCCAAAGCTTGCAGACGAAGTCCTACTATATACGGTAGAGAGAACTGAAATCTTAACAATTGCTTGTGGCTTTCCAGTGCTGATACAAACTTGTTTTTATTGCTGAGTATCCCAGTCTTAGGAACAGAGGGAAGGAAGTGTTCCAGAATTGTGTTAGATCTTAGAAAGTGAAGGGGACAGAATTAACCAAGGCTGAATTAATGATGGTTTTCTTATCCAGACCAGTCGATAAGTGTTCCTGTAATCAAGAGTCCTTCCAGACTTAGTCCGTGTGTGTCATCCTTACAGGTGGCGATAAAGTGTCTGCTGTTAATGAAATTGTGAAACAAAATGGAATGCATTTTTCCCTTTAGAGTTTGACATTAAACATATTTAGAAACAAAGTGAAACGCAACCTCCTATGTTTGGCAGCTGGAGTAGCACGGTGATAAGCTATAAGCTTTGCAGAAAACCCAAGGCAACAACAGTCTCAGGCTAGATGTAGACCGTTCCCGACTGGATTTTCAGCAGGGCTCACTCATCAAGCCCTCTGCTAACTGAGCAGCCAGTCGTTTGAACAGAATAACTTTCATTTTGCCGTTTTTCTTTTCTTTTTTTTTAAATCTTCTTAGTGTATTTATTTCAAAAAATGTTAGAAACATCTAAAAAAATTTTTTTCGAGACAGGGTTTCTCTGTGGTTTTGGAGCCTGTCCTGGAACTAGCTCTTTTTTTTTAAAAAATTTATTTATTTATTAAAGATTTCTGCCCCCTCCCCGCCACCGCCTCCCATTTCCCTCCCCCGATCAAGTCCCCCTCCCTCATCAGCCTGAAGAGCAATCAGGGTTCCCTGATCTGTGAGAAGTCCAAGGACCACCCACCTCCATCCAGGTCTAGTAAGGTGAGCATCCAAACTGCCTAGCCCCCCACCCCCACCCCCCACCCCGCGCCATGAGCATAACAATAAATTTAACAGCTTCCCAGCTGGTGGGAAGGAGAGCCAGCTCTCTCACTTCTGCAGGTGATGTCAACCTTCTTATGTGGTCCCTTTTTTTAACCAATGGCATTTGTTTCCTGTGTGTGATAGCTGGTCTCCACAGCTCACAGCAGTCATCTGGAGAACACTAGGGAATGCAGGGATCTATTTGGATGGGTGTGTGGGAATCTGTTTTATAGTGTGTTTTTGGTTTCCTGGAGACTTCTACAAGAGGACAGAAAACAAATATCTTTCAAAGAAATTTCGCTGCCATGAATATTCTGGGCCATAACCCACATTCTACTTTTATCCCCTCAAACTTTCATTGGCCCCATTTCTACTTGTTCACATTTATTATTTCTGTGAACTCTAGCCGTAGGAAGACTCCAAGAGGTTGAATTACTTGCCTAGGGTTAGCAGCTAGGAAATGAAAGATCAGATGATTCGATTGAAATCTTTCTGGGCCTGTAACCCCATGTTTTTCCTCTGAAGTACTCACAGGTCTGTGTTTGGACTGAGAGTGATTATCTCTTGGTTTTTAAGCATACCAAGTCATACTGGGGTGCCAAATAGCTAAAGGATTAAAGAAGGCAGACCATTCTCTGGCTCCTTTGGAAGCTCTCGCACAGAGCTACGTGGCAGCAGGCTGCCTTTCTCGATAGGAGAGATGGTGACTTCTGCTGAGATTATGTCAAAGTGCTGTGTTGTTGTTAGTCAAAAACAGTGACCTTGATGGCATACAGTGTATCATCAGCTGTCCCCCACAGCCCTGAAACAGCTCGCCTTACAGTGTATCATCAGCCATCTCCCACAGCCCTGAAATAGTTCTGCTGTGGAGATCTCCTAGTTCCTCAAGTACTCAGTAACTGAAAATCAAGTATTGACTTGAACCATCCATAATCACCGGAAAATGAAAATTTAATTCTAGGTTAAAATACAGTTTACAGTTTTGTGTTTGGTTTCTTGGTTGTCTGGGAGATGAAGAGTCTCATGTGTGATGCCTAAGAAAGGGAGAGACAAAGCAAGTCAGATTCCATTCCAGTTTATGTAGATGCTTTGCCTTTGGGTTGGTTGACTTATTTTTCAAGTTAGGAAACTTTTTTTTTCTTGTAGAATTTTATACATGAGTACTATATTTACACAGTTTCCACTCCTCCCTCCCCCCACTCCAACTCTTTATAGATTCTTTATCATGGAGATCCTGTCCTTTGGGATTTCCCCAGTAAGAAGGAAGGAGGTAAAATGGGAGAATCTGGGCTGTTTCGTAAGCGTGTTTAGAAAAGCTTGGAACTGTCAATGGGGAGGCTCGGAGTTTGCTCTTGAAGAAATTAATGTTTGCCACTCATCATGATGAGGAAGCAGAGATTTCTTAATAGAAATTCTTCTGGGTGTTCGTCAGTTCTTTGCCTTTGATGAAGTTTCTCCTAATTCCTTCCTGAGCAGCAACTGAGCATTTGTTCACCTGAGGAAATGTGTCAGCCAAGTTCTGGACCATTCTTAAGAGCATTTATCATCCTTCCTGCTGTCTCTGATAGTTTTCCAAGCTCAGACATTAGTGTTTGTTATATTATCTTTCAAAATATTTTCAATTCTACAGGAACACACGGTTGGAAATAATTTTCTCTGAGTTAAAAACCTGAAGACCTGCTAAAATAAATCACGATCTAGTTAGGCCAGGCCCTGGGGATTATTTGCAATATTTTCCCCTTATAATTTTCCCCATATTTTTATACATAAACCTTAACCAGAACTTTCTGCAGTATAGGGCTAATATGGAGGACCATAAAAAACCTGTTTGGTTCCTGACCTGACAGAATTTATAATTTAGAAGGTGTTCTTGGCCTGGGGAAATGGCTCAGACAATAGAGTGTTCTCTTTGCAAGCATGAGGATCTGAGTTCAAACGCCAGAACCCATGTAACAAAAAGTCAGGAGTGGTGGTGCCCACTTGTGATCCAAATGTAATCCAGTCCTGGAGAAGTAAAGGCAAGCAGATTTCTGGGTCTCCTTGGCCATTCCAGCCTTGCCTAATTGGTGAGCCCCAGAGTGGGAGAGTGGGAGCCCCTGTCTTCAAAAATAAAGTGGATGGGTTAGAAGCTATCTCCAACTGACAACTGCTCTCAAGGACAAAGACAAAACAGTACAAATGAACACAAAAATGCGGTTCTCTCCAGTGGAGTCTCACTGGTGTACAGACCACACCCACAGGGCAGGCCCCAGGGCCAGCGGTTGATGGCCAATACAAAGAGAACTTCTTAGTATTTTTTGGAGATGTTTTGTCTCATAATATTTCATCTGAGTATTTGTTTTTTGTTTGGTTGGTTGACTTTTTTTTTAACGTTAGAGGTTTTTTGATTAAATATTATGGTCTCTCCTATTATGTTTTTATGGATTGTGTGTGTGTTGTGCTTTTCTTTTCTTCTGTTTATTTTGTTTTGTTCCAGTTTGACTGGTTTTTTTATTTACCGGTTTTGTTTTCTAATGAAAGAGAATAAGAAAGGGTAGCGCTGGATGGGTGGAGAGGTGGGGCAGATCTGGGAGAGTTGAGAGATCAGAATATATTGTATAGAAAAATTATTTTCATTAAAAATGAAGTGGATGTCACCCAAGTATTGACATTTGAGGTTGCTCTTCCAGCTTACATATGTGCACATGTATGTGCGTGCACCTTGGCATGAACCTACGCACATATTTTAAAGAATGGGGGTGGCATTTTTTTCTTCTTACTCATTTAATAACAGTTGAAATTATTTATGTCTCTTTCGAATACATCAGTGAATTGCACCCAGCCACTTGTAGGCTTCAGTCACGGTTAGGGTTCCCATTGTTCTCATACACAGAGTGGTTTTCGTCTTGAAATTCTTCATGAACACGCTATGAGAGAAGAACTTTGGAATGAGCCGGTTGCCTGGATAGTGCCAAGATTGGATTCAGAGGCTTTAAGTTTGGGGTTATACCCAAGTGCAGCTGGTACAACTTGTTTCTCGAATGCTCTCTCAACGCATACATCATTTTAAAGAAAGAAACCCAAATGGAACATTTTGCAAAGAGAATACCTTCAATGGTTATACTGGGGAGAAAAATAAACAAAATCAACTGTAAAGGCAGCATTGTTGTAAGATAATCTTAAATTGGTGGGATTGTTTCTCTCTCTCTTTCTCAAGAGAACTAAATGTACAAACTATGGAATGTTAATCCCTTTCTGCTTCTTTTCAATAGCTTCCTGTTTCATTTCAACAGGGTATTTTCCCACCTGTTAGGCACCGTGATGAAATTAGGCTAAAATCCTTGAGTGATTTCACTCCAAATTTTGACTCACAGTTTGGAGACTACTTGTGTCTTGCCTGTCGTGGGAACTCTCAGTGGCATCACTGTGTCCCCAGCAGCACTGCCTTCCAACACACTCTAAGCCTGTATTGAATGACCACTTGACTGTCAGCATCCTTACTTTCTGACTCTCAGCTCCCCAAGGCAGAGATCCTGTCCTGGTTTCCTCGACAACATCATCCCCTCTCTACAACAGTTTCTTGATAAATGAATTGTGACTGAATGCTTGCATTCTGCAGCCAGTGCCTTCCTCCACATCTTCATCCTTTTGTAGACTCCCTCCTTTCCTGGTCAGCCTGAAACCTGGCTTTCCTTGGTAACTGCTTCTTAGAAATAACCCTCCCCCAGCGTTTTTTTATTATTATTATTTTGTTTATCTTCCAGGCAGCCTGATGTAGTCAGTGTTAGCCTTGACCTCCTGATGTAGCCAGGATGGTCTTGACCTTCTAATCTTCTGTGTTCTTCAGAATGCTGGCATTGCTGGTGGAGGCCACTGTTCCCGGGTTTTATAGTGCTGGGGATGGAGGCCACGGCTTTGTGAAAACTGGGCTGGCATTTTCCCAGCTGAGCCACATCCCAAGCTGCCCTCACCCCTTACAGTGCTCCTTCATGGCAGCTTTACACTAAAGGCAGGAGTGACCTCTCACGAGTTCTCCACCCTGCTTCCCACCATACTGCTCCAGGATGGCGTCTATCTTCATGTGGAGTTAGGTGTATCCTCCTGGTGAGTGTTCCTGACCGTGCCTTTGCCACCCTCCTCTCCTGACTTCCGGCTCACTCATAGTCACCAGATGAGGCTGAGAGTCTGCCTCACCTCTACAGGTCTTGTTGGAGTACATGTGGCTGGGCTGGCATTCTGGCTGATACAGTTCTGTCGCCTGCTTCTATGGACCCTCACTTCCCCATCCCTGTGAATGTACTTCTCCAGCCGTGAATGTACTTCAGTGTCCTTCACACGTAATGCATTTCAGCAAACAGCAAACACAAGTTTTCCTGGACTTCAATGCCAAGAAAAGTTCAAGGTTTCTTATTGCATAAAGTTTTCTGACTCCCAAAGTAATTGTTTCTCTTCGTTTATCTTCCTCTCTGCACAGCTGCTTTTGTTTGGAAGACTTCACCCCATTCAACTCCAACTTTTTGCCTAGTGTGTCAGTAATGCAGTTCTGACTGTCTCTGGACATCTTCCCCCAAATGTCCTGCCAACACCTGAAGTTCACGGGGTTTAAACATGTCCTAATGGTATTTCCCCCAAGCGCACTCTCCTCTTGACATCTCCCACACTTTGTCAAGGTTGGGGCCATGGAGATCTCAAGGCAGTTCCTCTTCTTCCTCTGCTGCGCCCCTCGGATCCATTCGTCATCTTCAGCCCTTTTCCATTTTCCTCTCCAAGTTCAAATGCCTGGCTTCTTAGGCTGAGCTACAAGGATATAAATCTGGTGCCTGGGGATTCTGCATGACTAATCGACATAAATTCTCTTCTGTGGGCTCTATCTCTCAGCATCCTGTTTTCTCTCTGTATGCCTGAAAAGTTCATGTCTGTCTCCAGGAAATAATCTAGTGTGTTCTGTGTGGCCACCTGTTTCTTTGCAGATACCAACTCTGGGGAATTGGTGGGGCTACTAGATAACAGTTATAGATGATAAATGGTAGATAGATAGATAGATAGATAGATAGATAGATAGATAGATAGATAGATGATAGATAGATGAAAGATAGATAGATAGATGAATGATAGATAGATAGATAGATGAATGATAGATAGATAGATGAATGATAGATAGATAGATAGATAGATAGATAGATAGATAGATAGATAGATAGATAGGTGAATGATAGATAGATAGGTAAATGATAGGTAGATAGATAGATGAATGATAGATAGATACATACATACATACTTACATATATACATACATATATTCAGTCACATTTTAAGAGATCTTACCTATTCTTTTGGCTGGTCCATTGATACTTCTGTCCTATTTATCCTCTGTGGGGAATTTTTTTTTTATGATTTTGTGTGAAGCAAACTTTGGCTATGGACTTTAAAGCGATATTATTTCACTAGATTTTATTTATTTATTTACTTACTTATTTGTTTATTAAAGTAATGGGGATTGAACCTTGGTCCTTTTACATACTTGGCAGGCATTCTACCACTGAGCTATATCCCAAACACACACGCATGCGCGTCTGTAAATGCCATTGCTAGGAGTTTTCATCGCTGTGTGTGCACCATATTTTCTGAGATAGAATCTCTGACTGAATCTAGGGATTACCAGTTCTGCTAAGCTCGCTATCAAGAGATCCACCCATCTTCACCTCTCCGGTGCTGGGATACACATGCTGCCACACCGGGCTCCTATGTGGGTACTGGCATTCCAAACTCAAACTAACTTGTATGGCAAGCACTTTAGTAGCTGGACCGCTTCCCCCAGCTCCTTCCCTAACCCTTTTTGTTTATGTTTTATTTTGAGATAGGGTTGCACTGAATTGTCCAGACTGGCATTAAACTCAGTTCGTAGCCCAGAGAGATTTGAACTTGAAGTCTACCTGGCAGCTTCCTGTGTATCTGTGATTTTATGCCCATGCCATCAGGGCTATGTTTTTTTTTTCTTTTTAACTTTATAATTTATATGTAAGACCTTTCATTTTCTCCCCTAATATTTCATCCATCTGTATGTGCTCAGCCTAAACAGGGTGGTCATTATCCCCAAACCAATGAGGTGAAATTATGTCTTACTTGGCAGATTGTCCACAAAGAATATGCAGAATTTTTCTTCTTTTTCCCAACCATAGCGACCCTCCAATTCATCCCAGACTCTGGGAGTTGCTGTGGGATATGGTGAGGGCCGGAGGGTAGCAAGGCCAGAGACTGGTTGGTTCCTGTGTTAGTTTTCATCCCTTTCGTTAGCTTCTTGTTCCTGCATCACCCCCCAGCCTGTACACACACCACCGTCTCTCTGCTGGTAGAGAGAACCTTCTGCTGACAGTGGTCGCAATGCTTTTCAAAACTTAAAATGCTTTTTGTTTTCATTAAAATTGATTTTTCCATTTGCAAAGTGACCCTTTGCCCACTCAGTCAGAATTTCTTTAATCCCCCCAACATGAATGACTTTATTTTATCTGTGAAATATCCTGTAGTGGGTCTGGGGGGATGCCGTGCATGTCCGTGAATCAGGATGTCACACAGCTGCACAAACAGACGATCCTACAGGCCTTCGGCCACAAGTTGAAACTCTGGAATTCTCTGTCGATGCTTACAGGCAGATGGAAGTCTTTAGGAGCATTTCCCTTTGGGGATTTCAAAGGAATGGCTGCTTCTGTTAGAAAAACAAGTTTAAAATTTGATGGTATTGAACAATTTTTAGAATTAATGTTATGGCAAATGAGAATTCCGTACAGTGAAATGAGTACACTCAGCTGAAAATGAGAATAAAATCGCCCACTAAATGAAAACCACTGTCTACAACACGTGTGCATGAACTATGGTGGCATGGGGCATTGTGCCAGAGACCGAACTCTCGGGACAAGCACACGGCCGAGGGGAGAAATGAGTTCGGATTCACTCATGAGTTTCATTTCTCTCATGTATTTTTTTTAAAACAAAGATCGACTCTTACCCTCAGCCTTCTCCCATTTTATGTATAGGGCCTTCTGGAGGGAAACCTAGCAGCTATGTGGCCATGGACAAATTGCTTGCTTTCCCTGGGCTTCACCTTCCCCCTGTACTGAATGGGACATGAATAGCATCGAGCACTGCGTTTTAATGATGAGCCATGAGCGGTATCCATGCTGAGCTGGTCTTCAGCGTGATTCAGAATAAAGCAATGTGGAGAATCAAGAGAACCATTCATAGTTGGAGAGGCGCCTAGAAGTCACTTAACCCAGTCTCCTAATTTTCAGTGTTGAAAAATTGGGGTCCTTGCTCAAGGTCACGGGGCTGCTGAAGTAGCAGAGTTGGTCTGGGATCCAGATCTCCACTTTCTGGCTTACAGTTCACCATCCTGATTGCGTGACCGGAATCCAGCACAGTAACTGAGATTTATTGGCTGTCCTGGTTGCGCAATGCCTGCTTTGCTTTCTGTCTTACAGTCTACGGCTGCTTTGGAGATACTAGGGGATGCTTCTGCTTCACTGCCTGTGCTTTGATACTCCAGTGCAGATAGCCTGGTGGAGGGGAAAGCCTCCTGACCAGGAACCGGATGACTGAAACTTTACATCTGCCACTTAAGTAGAGAAAGTTCAAAATACTCTTGTTTCTCCTTGAACATTTCCTACTTGGTCATCTCACTTGGCCGACGACATGTCCTTATAAGTTATTCATATTTTTTCCATAAATATGTTTCATGTGTCTATTATGAACCCGCCCAGCAGTAGCAAGAAGATTCTAATTTGCATTATGTTAAAAGCTCAGCCATCCTTGATTCATCCCCTGCTGGATATTTGTTCCCATTTTAATTCTCCTCGTCTTAATGACCCCAGGTCACAGTCCTTATTTCCTGAAACATATTCTTGGGACACTCAGCTGGAGTTTGTTCTCTCCTATGAGTCTACTTTCGGTTTTTGTTTGCTTGGCCCACTGGCCATGTCTGCTTCCCTGAGCAGAGTGTGAGCTCCTTTAGTGCTAGAAGCTGGCCCCGCTGCCTCTGTGATCTCCCTAGATTTGCAGGTACACAGGCCAGGCTTATGAGAAAGTCACTGAGACTGCCTTACGAGTCCTCCCGGACTAGTTTTAGAGGCAGATGGTTTCGACTTATAATCAAACTCTGCCATCTAACTCTTGTGCTACTTGAGGAGGGCACATTTTTATTACTTACTCAATAAATATTTAGTCTTTATCTTTGTGAATAAAGACATAAAAATATGTGCACACTGAATGCCTGACCCTACTAAATTAGGTTCTGTGTGTGTGTGTGTGTGTGTGTGTGTGTGTACGTGTGGTTTTTCGAGACAAAGTTTCTCTGTGCAGCCCTGGCTGTCCTGAAACTCGCTCTGTAGACCACGCTGGCCTCGAACTCACAGAGTTCTGCCTGCTTCTGCCTCCTGAGTGCTGGAGTTAAAGGTTTGCATCACTGCCGCTGGACTAATTCGGTTCTTAATATCTGTCTGCAGCTCTTTCATAATTGAATTGCAGAAACGTCTCCCTAGCTGTTGTGGAAATTAGCGCAAATTGGTGCGCACAGAGCACTTCGCTGAGCACATGGCTCATAGGAAATGTTCAAGAAATATGAACCACAATGGATTCTTTTATTAATAAAGCACCCAGTAATTTTGACTGTTGGGAGACCAAAAGAACCCAGTGTAGGCCAGTGATAGTTCGTGCTCTCAGTCTCTCACAGGGTTGTCCACAGAAGCCCAAGCTGCGGGGTTTCATTTCCTTAATTGTTCAATTCTTCTATAATCACGAGAAGTTCAGGGAAAAGGAGGGTGCTCGGTTACTACAGAATAAACCTTAGTCCTTTCAATTGACTTTTGAGCCTCAAAACTTTATAATTAAAATAATAGACCAGTGACTTAAAAATGAAGGACAGAGAACCTTTGTATACTGAATATGTCATTCTGTGTATCAGCTCTAACTATTCATGCATGCCTGGATGTGTGTGTGTGTGTGTGTGTGTGTGTGTGTGTGTGTGTGTGTGTGTGTGTGTGTGTGTGTGTGCGTGAATGTTGTGTGTGTGATAAGTTTGCAATATCTCTTGTGCCTGGTCTACCCATAACTGTGACTAAGTACTTCCTGATGTGGTGTCAACAGAAAACCCATTCTCCCCTCTTTTACCAGATGTTGACTACAGTTTAATTTGAGGAAGTCAGATGCTAAAACATGCTGAAATAGCAGGATGATGATCTTGAAATACCCTCGGATTGCCGAAACCTTGGGAAATGAAAAGTGTTCCTGCGGGGAGAGAAGGATGGATGACTGAAGGATGGTATTTCCCCCCAAGTCACTGGAGCAGAAATCTTCTTTGCACCCCTCCATGCCTCTTAGGACAGAAACAACCCTAAAAATCCAAATCTTTATGTTGATTTACCTCAGTGGCTACTCTGCTATATTTAAAATATGAATTGTCTTTAATAGTTCTGGACTTAGGGCCCAGTGGGTCAGAGTGCTTGCTGTATGAGTTTGAGGACCTGAGTTCAGACCTCCAGCACCACTACAAGGAGGCTTGGTGGTTTGTGCCTGTGCCCCTAGCACTGTGGCTAGCAGAGACCGGAGGATCCCTGAGGCATGGGGGTTGTCAGTGGAGCACCCAGGTTCAGGAAGAGACCCTGCTGCAAGAGAATATCTAGAGAATGATATAGCGGGGCACCCAGTGTGTACCTCTGATTTGCAAGTGGGTACATGGGTGTGCACACCCTCACACGTTTAAACATACAGACACGGAGATTTATTTTTTAAAAATAAAAGACTATTTTCTAGATCTGCAGAAAGCTTGGAAAGATAGCAGTATTCTTATATGCTGCTGTATTTATTGTCTCCTGTTCTCGGTATCTTGTGTATGTGATACATTTGTTACCACCAAAGGGCAGACAGTGGGACCTTCTTATAAGATGCCCCTGCGGTTTATTAGAATCCCACCAGGTTTTCCTTGATGTCATTTTGTTTGATCCAGGATCCCATTAAGGGTCCGTGTCTTGCCCCTCTTACCTCGTCTTGACGCTGTCATTCAGACACCACTTGTTTTTAATTACCTTGATGGTTTTGAGATGCGGTAGCCAGACATTTCAGTCCCGTCCCTCAGCTTGGCCTTGTCTGATGGTTTCTCATATTGTCACCAGACTGTGGGTGTTGACAATCCAGTTTCATCACATCAATGAAGGATCCTACTGTCAACAACATCTGTGACAGACGACGTTGACCTTGGTTACCTTGGGTGAGGCGGTTGTCAGCCTCTTTATTATAAAGTTACTCATCCTCCTCTCCACACTTCAACTTTTTAGAAGGATCAGCACTGCTGTAGTGTTTAAGCCGCATCCTGATCGATACGCGCCTGTTAATTATCAGAACTCATTTGTACAGATTTCTTTGTCACAAATTTATTTATTTAGTATTTATTTATATAAATATGGACCCATAGATATTCATTTTATATTTTGGGTTACAAGTTAGTATTGTATTAATTTTTTTTTACCCAAATCGTTCCACCATTTGCCTTTGAGGATTCTTCGGGTTACCCCCTGTGTCCCTCTGGCATCCACTGTTCCATTTAGAGTTCGTCCTTAATTTCTAGTGCTAGAAAATGCTGAGGATTGTCTATGTTCCAAACCCTAGAACAAACCACTTCTGTTAGGAATACACTTTCTGGTGTTCCCTTTATTGAAGAGCACTATTAGAAACCAAGAAAGAATGCAGGGACATGCCTGGCAGTTTGTATGTCCATGCCGGTCATCTATCTACTGTCTTCCTATCTTCAAAACCTGAGTTTACAGAGTTATCTCCAGCTGTCATTGGTGTTGTGTGGAGCATTCTGGATTCCCACTTCCACCATCAGCCATTCATTTGCCTACCTGTATAACATCTCAGGCTACAAATACAGGGGTTTCTAACCTGTGCCCAGATGGGGTGACGTGTAGTTGATTCTTTTTTTTCCTTCTCCATTGGTCATCCATCTTACTTCCAAAAAGGAAGATATTTGGCTCCAACTGTGGTTAACAAGGTCAAGGATGTCCACTGGCTACCTATACATTGTCATCAGTGATTGATATGGGATTCCCCTCTCTATGCTGTGAATACCATTGGTTAATAAAGAAACTGTCTTAGGCATGTGATAGGGTAGAGTAAAGCTAGGCGGGGAAAAATAAACTGAATGCTGGAAGAAAGGAAGCAGAGTCAAGGAGAATCCACTGAGCCGCCGCCAAATACAGACATGCTGAAACCTTGCTGGTAGGTCAGGAGCCTCTTGGTAAAATATAAAATAATGGAGATGGGTTAATCCTAGATGTAAGAGCTAGCTAGCAATATGCTTAAGTAGTTGGCCAAGCAGTGATTTTAATTAATACAGTTTCTGTGTGGTTATTTTGGAGCTGAAAATCCAGGAGCAAACAAGCTGCCTCCTCCTACAACAAGTGATAGTTTGTAATGCTGCTTGTCTGTGACCTTTTTGTCTACTTTGTTCTAAATGTCTGCCCTCATGCATAAGAGGACATACACAAAGCTGTGGCTTCAGTTGAATGGAGGGGCTTCAGTTGAATCTTCCTAACACACTATGCTCATATTTCCTTACTGAATGTCCTATGGCCTTAAAGGTTAGTGATAGAACTGTAATGAAAACAAAAAAAATGGTAGAAATCTACAATAATAACTTTGATATAATCATAATGATTGAACAATCATACATGTGTATAAAAAGGGAAAGATGGCTCAGAAACCATATTTTAAGGAAATAAAAGTTGGTTTGCTTGTTTTGTTTTGCTTTTTAGCTTCCTCAAAGCAAGGGTTTTGCACAATGTGTTTATCACACATGATCTCTGTCTGGTTTTGTTATTATTGGACTTGAGAAAGGCATTCAGTTTCACCTGCAAGTATTTAAAGATATTTAAAGAAAGTTGAGACCGTCGTTCTAAACAAGTTTTTCACAGGGTGGCTGCCAACTTGTTCAACACCAGGAGGTCTTTCATGGGGCTCTCTTCTAAGTGACCTTTTGGCCACTAGATTTATGAATGGAATACTGTGCCTCCTTTTCCCAGTGACTGAAGTGATTGTACGTGCAGGAAAATAGGTGTCTTACATATCATAAAACATGAAATATTGTTTTTCAAAACCTATAAACTCTCCTATTAACGAGTTGACCTTTTCTAAGAAGCCCTGTCTGTTCTTAGCTCTCAGAGGAAAGAGCACCAAAGTTCATAATTTTAATGTACTAGTAATCTAACTTCATTTATTTTTTTGACCCTTATGGTTACTTTGTACTGAGATTACTTGGGTTCCTGTTTAAATTAAAATAAGATCTGCATGTACGCCTTGAAGTCTTACCAGTTGGCAACATGAAGAAGCTTATTTCACTAGGAAAATACATTGAGCTATACTGTGTAAAATTTCCATATTCAGGAAGTCCAGGACCGCATTTCAGAATGCGCCATACTTAAAAATGTAGGTCTCTAGTATGAACCCAAAGGTAATGATGAACAAGAAAGTGGATCACTGTTGCATATGATAGTGTGGCCCCATAATCCTAGCACTTGAGAGGCAAGGCTGACCTACATAGGAACATACGTTTCATAACAAGAGAGAAAGAAAGGAAAACAACATGAAAGTAGATGAAAATTAACATTGAAAACAGAAGAAAGAAACCTTTTTTCTTTTCTGTTGGGCTTAGAAGGCTTTACAGAAAATGTCAAGGGATTTTTGGTGGTAAGTTTACTCAAAAGAAAAAAAAATCAAAGAAATATCAGTGGTCTATTAATTTCCAGGTATCTGGAGAAGTTAATTCTGCCTATACCTCTCCAAAGCCAGTGGCAGTACTCCCTGCATCGTGGTTTGAGAGAATTACAGTGGCACTGGCCAACTGTGGCATCAGGCAGTCGCTAACAGCAAGGGTGGCTTTCAGTAAGAGTCTACCAGTTCTAAAGCCACAAGGAGATTCATTCAGCCAGGGCAATGCAGAAGCACACGTACGCACACATACCCCGATTCTGCAGGTACTGAATCCGCCTTTGGTACTTTAGATAGGATAGTACTGACGGCACAATAAAAAAAGACCACATCATTCTGTGTGCGGTTACTAATTTAACTCTGAGTCATTTTTCACTCAACAACTGTCTCCCTCGCCCAGTGACCACTGTGTCATTAAGGAAATTGCTGCAATTTTTTAAAACTTGGTTTATTTTTATTTACAAGCACAAACAGCCTAAAGCATCACTGGCTCATGTAGAAATCACAATTTTCGTGGTGTGTCAAAGAACCAGGTGTGTGGTCTGGGTGATGACGTTCCATTTCCAGTGCAACGAAGTAAGAACTAGATGTTGACCTGTAGTCATAGAGACGAATTTCAGATGTAAACGTCACTTCCTCTGTTTGCAGTCCTTTTATAGTTTACCATATTCAGCTATTCAAGAATTAACCTTTTCGGTGGGATCTCAGTATAAAGTCTCATGAAGAAGAGAAACCACACCCTTGCTTCCTCCTTGGGTTTGTCCTGTAGTTCACCGTAAGCAGGTGAATGGGGTAGAAGTGAGGTTTTCATTTCTCTACTGGGCTTTCCCTTTAACTCAGTGTCCAGCCTGCCATTCCCATGGCCCTTTCTGTTGTGTCGGGGCTGAAAGTGGCGTGAGGGCCACTCGCACAAGCATACAGCCTGGGCTCTGCCTAGCTGGCACCTGTGAGCACATGGAAGAAGAGTTGAAATGACCTACCATATGCATTTGGAAGGAATTCACTCGGTACATAAATGTTGGTAACTATTGCTTGATGTTTTTCACTCAGTGTGAAATTTTCTTGGCTCTTGATATGTCAGGGGATTTTTTTTCTTTTTTCTTTTTCTTTCTTTTTTTTTTTTTTGGTTTTTAGAGACAGGGTTTCTCTGTAGTTTTGGAGCCTGTCCTGGAACTAGCTCTTGTAGACCAGGCTGGCCTCGAACTCCCAGAGATCCGCCTGCCTCTGCCTCCCGAGTGCTGGGATTAAAGGCGTGCGCCACCACCGCCCGGCCTCAGGGGATTTAAAAAAAAAACAACCCAAACTGGAACTTTTTATGTATTATGTCATGAGACTCCACATCTTATTTAAACCTTCGGCTTCCACTGACTTCACCTAACACTGCCAGCTTGCCACTCTTGCCCAGAGGTGAAAATCCAGGTTCTCTACTTACGTTCTTGTTGACACCCTACGTATGAAGGTCCTCATTAAAATTGGCCAGAGCTAAAATTCCCAGAGGACAGGGGGTTGACAAAGACCCAGTTGCTGGATGGGGTAAACGTCTAGGCTTCACACACAGTCTCCCCTGCCTTATGGGGGATGCTTGTTAGCCCCACATAGGCAGAAGGTCTTCCTGCTTTGTCTTCTGTTAGCATGACTCTGGCAGCGGCATCAGGATCCTCTCTGAAGGCTCATGAGAATGAAAGTCTCATTCCTGCATTCAGCTTTTGCTGGCAGGTATGATCACAGTTTCCTCTGTGGTGCTTGGCCAGAGCAGAACAGTTGTGCTCTAAACTCTTCTGTCTTTTCAGGTTGTCTTTTTTTCCGTCTGATGGCTGGAAAGAGGAACTTTTGTTTGAGGCTCTTTTGGCCTATGCCCACTAGTCTTTCTGTTTTCTTTTCTTTTTTTTATAGCTATAAGAGTGAGAGATGTGGAAAAAATAGAACCGATGGGTTCCTACATCATGTTGTTTATTGGTTTATTGGAATCTGAGATCATGGGGTGGTCTGCTTTCTCTCTATTTCATGGTCATCTGTTTTCACAAATCTGTAGCATGCAGGGCTGTTGCTGTTTTCCAAGCTGTACTTAACAAGAGGAATAGGAGTAAAAATATCTTCCCTGAAGTAGCAGTGCCTGCTGTTGGATTTTTGTTATTCATTGTTCCTTTCCCAGATATTTTTATTAGAAACTTTTCAAAAACATCTGTGGGATAAAAGCATTTCCTCATCCCTTGCGTATTTACCCCGGAGTTTCAACAACTGCGCATTTTGCTATGTTGGGTGTTTATCCAACTACTCATTCCATCCATCCGTTCATTTATTCTTCATGGATATCAGCACAATTCACCTATAATCACTTCAGCACATATATCAATTAGACTTCACGCTATGAGTTTTCTAAGATTAATTTTACATAAAGGGGAAAGCACAAGAGTAAAGATATGTAAGAATGCAAGTGATGTTGGGGTAAATTCTGTCTCCCCTAGCTCTCCAGCCACTCAGTTCATCCCTACCCATTTCCTTTCTTTCTTCTTTTTTTATTTTGCCTATTGTTGAATTTTATAAAACTAGAGCTATACAGTGCATTCTCTCTTCTATGCGGCCTTTTCATCTTGGTATTTTCGCAATCCACTCATGCTGTTTGTATGAATGGATTTATGCAATGGTTTTAGCAGGAGTAACAGAAAAAGAGTAGGTCTACCCTATCTCCTGCCAAGGGGAAGTCTTCGTCATACATCTTCTCTTTGTATTTGTTTTTCCCCTTCATATTTATTATGAAAATTTCCAAAACTTCAGAGAAGAGGAAAAACTTGAACCTGCATTTATCTGCCACCTAGATTCAACACTTAACATTTTGTTGCAATTATGTATTTGTCCAAAAACCCATTTTATAAAGCAAATGAGTGCTGTTTTAGTAAATTTAGTAATACCATAGTTCGTCATTGGGCTGCTTCTAGGATTTGTCATTGGAGTGATATAAGTCATGATTAACTCCTTCTGTTTAGAACATAGAGTGTAAGGCAACTTCAGGATGCGCTTTTCTCCTGAGTGAGAAAATCCTAAAAGCCTATGTGGATAATATGTTGTTGCACGCCATCCTCATCTTTCCCACATATTTCTTCTTGGTAGCAGTAACTGTCAGCTTATTCGAGGCTGAAAACCTTGTTGTGGCATAAGCCCATGATAGTGTTAGCATTATAAAAATAGAGTTTAGCTTCTTGGCACCGAGCTTCCTTTTGTAAAGGAGAAACCATGGTTCTCACAGCACCATAACTGTGAAGTCCTTGTTGAGAGTTCCAAAATAGCCTTGGAGGAGCATCCTACTTCTGGGATACTGAGAGTTCTGGATTGATGTGTTGCTGCAGATGGGCTCTGCTGTGGTTCGCGGGGTTTTATTTGTCTGGTTCTAGCTGTTGTGTAAGTCTCGCACTCCTTTTCTGTTTCCCCAAAATGATTACCTACGGGAACTATAGCTTATGATTGATTGAGTCCCTGATCGATATCAAGGGAATTCTACCGGCTGCAGAATGGGACAAAACAGACTTTATGTGTGAATCCAAAGAGAACAGGCAAGGTTGCTGTTAATAGTCCAAGAAAAGACAGATAGTGTTGTTTCAAGCATTCACTGAAGCTTTTCTCTAACTTGATTTTTCTTTATACAGTTGATGGACTAGACAAGGCCTCCATAGCAAACTCGGATGGCCCCCCAACAGGTTCCCAGACGCCTCCCTTCAAGAGAAAGGGGAAACTCTCGACCATTGGGAAAATCTTCAAGCCTTGGAAATGGAGGAAAAAGAAGACCAGTGACAAATTTAGAGAAACCTCAGCAGGTATGATTGCTACCCCAGTTGCAAGATGGATAAGCAGTTAACATTGTCAGTCAGTTGACCGTGATGTTTGATTGTTTTTTTTTGTTTCTGAAAGAATAAGAATTTATATTTGAAATGAAATTATTTCACTTTAAAAAAAATTCAACAGTTCTGGCTGTCCCAAATTTGCTCTGACTTTGGCTTTCAAGTGTAATTGTACATTAGAATGCATTTTGTAAACTCATAAATACTACACGTGACAGAGCAGAGGGAAAGTAAGGGTTGGCGGTGGAGATGGCATCTATCAGTGTCATGGCATCAAGTACCTGGTTTTGTTTTTGTTTTTTATACATACAAAGTCATATGCTATCTACTGCTACTAATAGAGAAATATTTGTTGATTAAAACTTTACATTTCTCTGGGCAGTAGTGACATATACCTTTAATCCCAGCATTCAGGAGGCAGAGGCAGGCAGATCTCTGTGAGTTCAAGGCCAGTCTGGTCTACAGAGCAAGTCAGGACTGGCTCCATAGCTACTGGGAAACCCTGTCTTGAAAAACAAAAAAAACAAAACAACAATAAAAAAAACTTTTATTTTTCTTTGAGCAGGCTCTTGTTCAGGCTGCCCTTGAACTACTAATCCTCCTGACTTCACCTCTTAAGTGTTCGGATTATAGATGTGTACCGCCACACCTGGCTCAGAACTTCTTTTTTAAAAAATATCTTCTTCATTGTGGTTTTCTCCGAAACAGGATTTAAGTGGCTGGATGAAAGGAAGGGTTAATGTAGTTGTTTAACTTTAAATTCCCATCATATTATTTTTAATATGTTTAACTTTAAATTCCCATCACATTAGAACAAACCAATAGTCTCTGTCTTAGAAAAGATGTTGGGAAATTATTTTGTCATTTACTTTAGGCATTTATTGAGCATCTAGAATTCCATTGGGGTGGGTGTGCACAAACCCATCAGAGGGTGAGGCGGGAGAACTCTGAGTCTGGGTTGTATAACAAGGCCCCATACCAAAGGAAAAGAATGGATGAAAAACAGATCCTGTATGAGAAAAAATAAATAAATCAAAGGAATGTCATTGCTTGGTGTTAGCATTCAGATCTGTACGGGACTGCCCTTGGGTCCTGACAGGATACATCCTCAGCTGCAGCCACTGAGAGCATCACCTTCTGCTCACATTTGCCACATTCCCCTTTAAAAAGTGACTCTTCCCCGCCTCCAGTCTCTCTCCCTCTCTCTCTTCCTCTTATTCCTCTCCCTCTCTCTTCCTCTCCCTCTCTCTTTCTCTTCCCTCCTCTCTCCTTTTCTCTCTTTCTTCTCTCTCTCCCTCTCTCTCTCTCTCCTGCCACTCTTGTTCCCAGGGACCAGGCTCTGCCCCCTTCTCTGCCCCTTCTCTCTCCTCTTCCAATAAACTTCCTGTGTGAGCTTGTTGTATGACATTCCCCCTTCATGCGATTTTTTAAATAAATGAAAAACACTTGGTATCTTGCACATGGATTTTTGGGGGAAATTGGTTTTCATTCTAAGCTTAATTTAAGCAAATGCTAGGTGTCCATAGAATTTTGTTTAAGGCCAAGTGGCATTTATCTCTTGATATAAGTTCACTTTCTGTATGCTTACTATCTAAAACAATTCCTTTAAATACCCCACATGTGCAGAATCATAGGGCAGATCTGATTGGTCTATGTAAAACTACCTTTATGTCTTTGAGCTGTGAAACAGAAAAGAAAATATTAGACACCCACAAGTGTGTGCAACAGGGAAACCCAGGATCCCTAGAGGAAATTGTCTCTGCTTCATGCTCAGGTAGAAAATTTAAGTGTTTGCTGTCTAATAAACAATAATGATGCCTGAGAATTATTCCAGAGTTGTCTTGAAGAAGGGAAGTTGTAAAAGCATGGGGGGGGGGGAGATTGTCAGGAATTGACATTTGTAGACAGTATGTCCCAGAGTTTATTATTTTTTGTTTCTACTGGTTGATATTTGGAAATATCCACAGTGAAAACAAGTGGGGAAATGATAGAGCCCTGATTGGCAGAAAATGGATGCTGAGATGTCTTCTGTGTCTAGGGGCTTCCTGGACGGAAAACCAGCGGGAGATGGTGGGCGGTATGCTGAGAGAGGCTCACTAAGTGATTTCTTTTCCTACCAAATACTAGATGCCCCTGATCAAACTGGTCAGTCTCCGGGCCTCATTTGCTTTGTTAAAATCAGGGAATTAGATGAGCTCCAAGTCCAAGGTTCTTTTCTTCCAGATGCTCTTGGTGGACTT
This sequence comes from Microtus pennsylvanicus, assembly GCF_037038515.1. Classification (NCBI taxonomy): domain Eukaryota; kingdom Metazoa; phylum Chordata; class Mammalia; order Rodentia; family Cricetidae; genus Microtus; species Microtus pennsylvanicus. Next base: position 198,767,508 of record NC_134579.1, read on the forward strand.
CAGGGAGACTCTTGACTTTCTAGTTTCTGGCTAGGCATCTTGTTATCCCTGCTTCTTGGGAGTAGACTGAACCACATTGCCCTTCTGAAGTACCCCTTTTCCCGTTTTCCCAAGCCTTACTAGCATCTGGCTCTGCATGTTACCATGGTTACTCAAGATGGGAGTAATTCTCTGGACTATAATATTAAGATGTTGAGAGAAGACAGGCTTCAGTTATCTCTGCTGCCCTTTATGTAGGGCTGAAGCAGCTAATGTCTCTCCTTGGAGAGAACAACTACAGAGAATCTCTTCTTCCTTTTTTCTCATTATTTATCAGAATTACAAAATAGTTTTCACCATACTTGTATGTTTATTTTAAGACTTTCATTTCTGTTGAGGCCTGAAGAAAGTATCCATGAAGCTTAAACAAAAACACCAAAAGGGCTGAAAATATAACTGGCTGGTGGAGTTCTTAGCTGGCCTCATACAGGAGGCTGTAAGCTCAGCTCTTAGCACTAAAAATGGGGGAGGGGCTTTTTTTTTCACGTTGAAGAAAGATGTAATAGAAAAATGGAAATAACCGAGGAAATGGTTATCTTCTTTTAAAAAGCTATTTCAAATAACGAAACCAGGCTGATTGAACATGATCTAGGCCACAGGAAGTCTTGGCAAGATCTCTCACAGTATCTGGGACTAGGAAAGAAGGTGAATTTCTTCAGAGAAAACTAACTCTGCAGTATGAGTCCCTTCCAGTTCTAGCCTGGCATTTGCTGTGTTTCAAGGTCATGGACAGTGTGTGCCTCCTTTCCCATACCGGGGAGTTATTTAGTTAGCAGCCGACAGGCTGTAAGATAAACTTCTAATTGCTATTTCCATTGCACGTGGTAGCAGGTACCCCCCAACCTCGGTCTGTTTTAGTGGCCCTGAGTCAGCGATGCTTCAGGATATCCTCGAAAGCTCCAAGAAACATCCTAGCTATGAGGCCAACTGAGTTTGTACACAGACTTCCATTTCTTTGCTGTTGTTCCCAAGTAGAAATTTACCCGTAGCTCTGACTCGTTCCCCAGGCCAGGAGATCACCCTGCTTTTCCATCCATAGTCATGTGTATTTTCATGGCACGGCCCATTCTGAGAATGTGTCATTAGGCTGAGATAGTGTGTGTGCATGTCACAGCACACACAAACTGGAATGGCAGAGGTGTCCCATGCTTTCTCCCTGCCAACCCCCCTGAACACCATCCCTACATCCATACCTTTTCTACTGTGTCTCATCTTGTAAATGAGGCCTTCCTCCGTCTCGCCTAAGCTAAAAATGTCTCCCTTCCCTCCCTTTAGAATTCAGAATATCATTTATGTATGTTTTCTTTTCTAGCTATTTCCCCATATTTTGTCTTAAGGTGAGGGCTATAAGTATGGGCCTCTGCATCTTTGTTGTTTTGTTGGTTTGTTTCAGCACCGGGGATTCAAACCAGGCCCTCCCAGGTGCTAAACAATCACTCTACCACTGAGCGACATCCCTAGCCCTTGGCTGCTGAGGCATTTTGTGTCTCCCCAAGGCTAGACGTGCAGGCTTGCCTGTCTTTCTAAACACAGTTATTCCCCCTGATTGCAGCATCATCTGTTGCCATCCAAACCAAATGTTTTGAAAACAGCCTGCACCTGCTGATTCCATTTTTCTCCCCACGCTCAGCATTCATCTGGAGAGAAGGCACTACTCAGTGCCACAAGGAGACCGGGGAAGCAAGGGGAGGGGACGTGTGAAAGCATTGTGCACGTGTGTGTGGCAGCCTGGGCACGAGAAGAAGACCCCATCTCGAAAGACACACACACACAGCAAACAAGCAAAATAATCAGGGGAGATTTTTCTTTCTTAACTTTTACCCTTAGTTAAAAGTAGACTGTGCTCCTCGATGAAGAAAATCAAGGCTTAATCTCCCCCTGTGTGCTGTTGAGTAATGGCAAAGGCACGCCTGTTGAGATTTTTAGATAGTGTCATTGTACGCTGCAGCCTTCTAGGAATCAGACTAACTCAGAGAGAGCCATCTGGCAAAAACTTGTAAGTCGCTGAAAATGCTCTACAGTACCCAACAATAATAATCGCTTTTATTGAATGTTGTTACGTATCACACTCCGGCCCAAAGGACTCCATTCAGATTGGCTCGCTGAGTCATGCAAGTGACCTTATGAAGTTCAAGTGATATGTTACCCACTTCTACCGGCAAGGAAGTCTTGGCCCAGGACAGTCAGCCCCGTGGAAATAGAAATCTGGAAGCAAAAAAGGCCTTGCAGCCCAGCACTGTCAACAGCTTCATTACTTTGTATCCCTGTAAGGTAGCTTCCTGCACAGTTCCGTAAGGATCAGGCCTGGAGAGGTGTCACTAACACACAGGTTTGCCTCTTTGGTTAGCTTTTCCTGTAAGGCAGATTTGGTCCAAGTAAATTACTTTGGTTCTGCTTGGCCGGCCTGATTTCAGCAGTGCATGTTCAGAGGCATGGTTGGCAAGGATCAAAATTATGTTTGGTCCTAGGAAAGCATAATAGTCTCTGTAACCATGGAAGCATAACATTGCTGCCTGGGATTATTTTCCATATCTGCAGGAGAGGATGAACGCGAAAGAATTTCTCATAGATGGTGCTTGTTAAGGCCTGCTCTGGCTGTATAAACACCTGGAAGCCTTTGGATTCGGACCCCGCTTATTCCACTAAGAAAGTAGCTGTGCCGCCGTATAGCCCTCATCTCCACACCATATTAAAAGAGCGAGACAGACTCTGCCCTGCTCCCCAATTAACTGTGACTGAGCAGAGTTATAGAAACAAGCAGTAAACACACAGCCACCAGGTCCACAGATCACTGCTTAGGCCGCGCTCATTGTCCTTGCAAAGAAGGGTCACTGAACGTCTCCAGCCATGACATGCCTGCCTCCAGGAAGGACCACGGTGGCGCTCTCACAGACTTTAGTCCATCGAGGCTCCATTCCCTTCTTTTCAATTACCATCTTGTAGGAGGTGGAAAGTAAACTCTAATAAGTATGTAGACTATCGGAAAGTAAATAGAGAAAAATACAACCAAGAGCTGAAAGAGGAGCCAGGCAGTAGTGGTGCATGCCTTTTAATCCTAGCTCTCGGGACGCAGAGGCAGGAGGATCTCTGTGAGTTCAAGGCCAGACTGGTCTACAAAAGCTAGTTCCAGGACAGCTAGGGCTACACAGAGAAACCCTGTCTCTGCGGATAAAGAAAAGAATTGGAAGCGGAATCATTAAAATGGAGTGGCCAAGGAGACGTCACTGGCAAGAAAAAGGCCCTTGGGAAATCCTGTTGAGGAATCACGGAAATTTTAGGGATCACACACACCCTTCCATCACCAATGGTGTTAACACGCGATTCTCATTCTCTATACATCACCATCTCCAACAATTTCACAACATAATGCTTGACGCTCGTGCAGCTCCTGGCTGTCACTCATCCGCTACCAGCCTGTGCCTAGGAGATGGATATGGGTTAGGGATAGCCTGATGACTCTGCGGTGCCTGTCTCCTCTCCGTTGGTGTCGTTCACCTGTTGCACGTGCCGCAGGAACCTGTCCATGGGGTCTCCTCTTCAGTGTGGCCTCTTTCTCTTGTCAACTAGGTGACTGTAGATTGATGGACACTTTCATCTGTGGACCCTTCTCTTCATCATGCCTCGTTTACATAATTTTTCTACTCCTAGATGTCTTTCATTTTTCCCAATTCATAACAAAGGCTTTTCCAACTTCACTCACTTTCCCTACTTATAATGGTAGATTGAATCGTGGCTTGGGGGGAGATGTAGCTGTCATAGCCGAAAGAAGACTTCAGTGATCTCCAAACTGGGGATAGTTTGGGCCATACCTCTTGGAAGCATTCCCTGTGAATCACCCTTAGACAAGGGGTCTTTCCTTTCTCTGAGCACTGATCTGGGCCAGCCTTGTCAAACCCTTATCCTAGGAAACACATAATATCTTGCTTTGTTCAGAAATGTTTTTCTCTGCTCTGCCTCTTGGCTGCTGGTACAGGTCAATAGACCTTGAATCCACAGGAAAATATATGTACTCCCTGTGGCCATGACAGTCTGCCCCTCTGAGATCTGGAGCATGGGTTTGAGAGCACAAATGCACAAAGGTTCCTGACAATACTCATGGTCAGTCACCGAGTAGGTAACCAAGGCCTTTTCAAACAGGTCATTCATTGTAGAACTTTTCTTTTGGTGTGTGTGTGTGTGTGTGTGTGTGTGTGTGTGTGTGTGTGTGTTGCAATTTTAAGAATTTTAATATGTGAATAGTTTTGTTCAACCACTTCCAAAGTTAGGATGCATCACTGCCAGCTCACTGCTCCACAACCCAAATCTTCCTCTTGCTGGCTTTTATAAGTGTGACTCTCCCACTAGACCTTGGCTATGGTAGGTCAGTTCTTTATTGTTCTTCACTCTAGTTTTAAAAAGAACAGCACTAAAGCGTTCTTCACAAAACTTGAAAAAAATAAAATTCACACAGAAGCACAAAAGGCCCTAAATAATGAAAACAGTCCTTAACAGAAATAACAGTGCTAGAAATGTCACAGTACTTGATCTGAAATGGCAATGGAGGGGGCAGAAGAAGTGACTCAGAAGTAAGAGCATACGCTGCTCCCGCAGCTTGCAGAGGATTGCAGTTCGATTTCCAGCACCCACATCAACTGGCTGGCAACAACCTCTAATTCCTGCATCAAAGGATTCAGTGCTCTTATCTGGCTTCTGCAGGCACATGCACATACCTAAGTGCATGCGCGCACACACCTGCACGTAATTTTAAAAATATTTCCAATTATATACGGCAAGCCAACAGCCAACATCAAACTAAATGGAGAGAAACTCCCAGCGATTCCATTGAAATCAAAAACAAGACAAGGTTGTCTACTCTCTCCTTATCTAGTTCTTGAGGTCCTAGCTAGAGCAATAAGACACCAAAAGGAGATCAAGGGGATACAAATCAGAAAAAGAAGAAGTCAAACTCTCACTGTTTGCTGATGATATGATAGTTTACATAAGCAATCCCAAAAATTCTATCAAAGAACTTCTAAGACTCATAAACACTTTCAGTAATATAGCAGGATACAAGATTAAATTAAAAAAATCAGTAGCCCTCCTTACACAGATGATAAAAGGGCTGGAGAAGAAATCAGAGAAACAATGCCCTTCACAATAGCCACAAATAGCATAAAATATCTCAGAGTAACTCTAACCAAACAAGTGGAAGACTTATATGACTATAACTTTAAATCTTTGGAGAAAGAAATTGAAGAAGACACCAGAAAGTGGAAAGATCTCCCATGTTCTTGGGCAGGCAGAATTAACACTGGAAAAATAGCAATCTTACCAAAAGCAATTTACAGATTCAATGCAATGCCCTGCAAAATCCCAGCAAAGTTCTTCACAGACCTCGAAAGAACAGTATTCAACTTCATATGGAAAAGCAAAAAAACCCAGGATAGCCAAAACAATTCTGTACAATAAAAGAACTTCTGGAGGCATCATAATTCCTGACTTCAAACTCTACTACAGAGCTACAGTACAGAAAACAGCCTGGTATTGGCATAAGAACAGACAGGAGGACCAATGGAACCGAATAAAAGACCTGGATATTAATCCATACTTCTTCGAACACCTGATTTTTGACAAAGAAGAAAAAAAATAGCAAATGGAAAAAAAAGCATATTTAGCAAATGGTGCTGGCATAAATTGGATATCAACATGTAGAGGAATGAAAATATACCTATATCTATCACCATGCACAAAATTCAAGTCCAAATGGATCAAAGACCTCAACATAAACCCAGCCACACTGAACCTCATAGAAGAGAAAGTGAAAAGTACACTTGAATGCATTGACACAGGAGACCACTTCCTAAATATAACCCAAGCAGCACAATTAATAAGTGGGGTTAATAAAACCCCAGAAACAATTAATAAATGGGACCTCCTGAAATTTAAAAGCTTCTGTAAAGCAAAGGACACAGTCAACAAGACAAAATGACAGCCTACAGAATGGGAAAAGATCTTCACTTACCCCACATCAAGGTCTGATTTTCAAAATATACAAAGAACTCAAGAAGTTGGTCACCAAAAGAACACATAATCCAATAAAAAATGGAGTACAGACCTAAACAGAGAAATCTCAACAGAGGAAAGACACTTAATGAAATGTTCAACATCCTTAGTCATCAGAGAAATGCAAATCAAAACAACTCTGAGACTCCATCTTACACGTATAAGAATGGACAAGATCAAAAACACTGATGACAACTTATGCTGGAGAGGTTGTGGGGAAAATGGAACACTTCTGCATTGCTGGTGGTACAGCCCCTTTGGATGTCAGAGGGGCGATTTCTCAGAAAATTAGGAAACAACCTTCCTTAAGACCCAGTAATACCACTTTTGGGTATATATCCAAAGGATGCTCAATTGTGCCACAAGGACATGTGCTCAACTATGTTCATAGCAGCATTGTTTGCCATAGTCAAAACCTGGAAACAACCTAAATGCCCCTCGACTGAAGAATGGATAAGGAAAATGTGGTACATTTACACAATGGAGTACTAGACAGCAGAAAAAAATGACTACATCTTGAATTTTGCAGGAAAATGGATGGAGATAGAAAACATTATTTTGAGTGAGGTAACCCAGACCCAGAAAGAAAATTATCACATGTACTCACTCACAGGTGTTCTTTAAACAAAAAGGAAAGAAAACCAGCCTAGAAACCACAATCCCAGAGAACTCAGACAACAATGAGGACACTAAGAGAGACATACATAGATCTAATCTACATAAGAAGTAGAAAAACACAAGATCTCCTGAGTAAGTTGGGAGCATGGGAACCTTGGGGAAGGGTTGAAGGGGGAAGGGAGAGGCAGGGAGGGGAGCAGAGAAAATGTAGAGCTCAATAAAAATAATTTCCAATTATATTACCGAGCAATAATAACAAATACCATGGTGCTGGCACAAAAACATACTCAGACCAAAAAGAGCATAAATAAACCTATACAGTTGCAGCCAGCTAATATTTAACAAGACTGTCACAAACATACATTCCAGCGGTTCTGGGGAAACTGGATTTTCATATATGAATATAAAAAATTAGATGAATATCTGTCATCCTGCACAGAATGGATTAAAGATCTTAATGTAAGATCTGAAATATTGAAGCTGCTATGGAAAAATAGGCAAACACTTCAAGATATACAGGCATAGGCAAGGGTTTCCTGAACATACTCCAATAGCACAGAAAATAATCTCAAGAATTGACAAATGGCACTACAGGAAATAAAGAGGCATCTACACAGCACAGGAACCAGCCACCAGAGTGAAGAAGCAGCCTACAGGATGGGCAGCAGGGGGGGGGGGGGGATGGGGGATCCTTGCCGGCTACATGTCAGCTAGGGATCAATAGCCAGGCTATATAAAAAACAACAAAATCAAACATCCAAAGCACAAATGTTCCAATCGAAAGCTGTGCTAATGAACTAACAGTTCTCAAAAGCCAGAATATAAATGTCCAGTAAATACTTGGAAGATGTTCAACATCCTTAGCCATCAGAGAAACACAAATGAAAACTGCTTTGAGATTCCGTCTTACCCAATCAGAATGGCTATCAAGAAAACCAACAACAACAGATGCTGACAAGGATACAGGGAAAGAAGAGCCTTATTCTCTGACGATGAGCATGTAGATCTATATGGCCATTACAGAAAGAAGTATGGAGGTACCTCAAAAACAAACCAACCCATCCGAAAGTAGGACTTCTATGGGACTGAGCCATACCAGTCTTGGGTAAGGGCTCTTAGTTAACACATCACCAAGTCTTGCACATCCACGTTTACAGACACACTATTTACAGTAGTCAGTAAGTGGACCCAGCCTACCCATTCATCAATGGATAAAGATATGCAGCCCTAGAGAGGAATACCAGACTCAGAAAGACAAACAGTGTGTCTTCTTCCCTATAGGGGAACCTGAATTTTACACATTGTGTGTGTGTGTGTGTGTGTGTGTGTGTGTGTGTGTGTGTGTGTGTGTTTCAGAAACTAGGAATTGGTTTGTGGCGAATCTCAATGGACGTCTGAAATACAGAAAGTAATAGAAAGGAAATACATACAGTAGAAAATTGAAAGGAGGAGACTAACTGAGGGAAGAAATGGAACTAGCTGGGGAGGGAACACGAGAGAGGACAGTGAGGGGAGGGACAAATCAGAACACAGTGTATTAAATATGTGTCCAAACAGACCACGAAGAATCATACTGCTTTGTAAAGTAACCTAAAACGTTGGCAAGAAAGCCAAACAAAGCAAAGGACCCTGTCATTCAGTGTTAAATTAGGAGAGTGACAGCTGTCCTTTGGCACAGCCCCTTAGGAGATTGATCAGTGTGTCCTGCCGTCGGCCGTCTTTGTGTTGATAAGACATATTTCATGGTACAATTCCATTCTGTAATTCACCTGAGGAAGAGCATAGCAGTTGGTTCCAGTTGGGAGTAAGTGTGGCTGAATCTACTATAAAATTCCTATAAAAGTTCTGTGAACGAGAGTTTCCACTTGTTGATGGTGGGGAAAGACGTTCTGTGTTAAGTGTGTTTAACATTAAAACAAATCCCAGACGTTTTTCATTTCTGCCAGCACTTTAAGACAGTTCCAGTTGCTCCATATCATTGTCAGAGTTTGATACTGTTGTTATTATTTTCTATTTTACTGAAAAATAATCACGTATCACTGGGCGTGACGATGCTCGCCCATGAGCTTGCCCACAGGGTGATGATCAGGAGTAGTTAAAGCTGCAAGCCAGCCTGGGCTACAGCCCAGCCTGGGCTACAAAGCAAGATATTGTCACGCATGGATGATCAAATTTACTACGTTAACTATTTTTAAATATATGGTTCAGTCATATCAAGTGGTTTTACACAATAATTGAAACCATGTCTCCGACAATTTTGTCTTGCAGAACTGAAGCTCTGCCTATCAATGACGTCTCCTTCTGGCTGCCAGCCTTTGCATTTTCTCTAAGTTGTTATTATTGGTATTTGAAATGAGATCTTACTGCATTGCTCAGGGCCATCTTGAACCCAAGGGCTCAAACCACCCTCTGAGCTTCACTTTAGGTCACAAAAAATTGTCTTGTTACGTGTTATTTTGTAAAACTTTATAATTTTATGTCATACATATTTAGGTCAGTTTGGGGGTGGAATAGTCACGTCGGGTGTGAGGTTTGATATGCATTTCTAGCCCTTCGCTCCTATTTGCCAAACGAAACAGTTTTTCCCCCATTGAATTACTTTTCTGCAACCTCAGTAATCCTCTTTGAGAAAGGTCAGTTCTAGTCTTCTGGCCTGTGTTTATGGTTCAGTTTGTTTTCTCTCAGCTGAGTTTTAAGACTACTTTATATTTGCTAGAGACATTGCCCTGGCCGGGCGTCATTTGGAGATACTCCCTCCAGCCTGCAACCTGCCTTTCCTTTCCTTTTTTTTTTTTTAAATGGGGCCTTTTGTAGATCTTGAGTTCTTCATTCTGGCGGTGCACTTTTCCTCTCCTCTTTGAGGGCTGTGTTTTCGATGTCGTAGAGGGGCTGCAAGCAATGTTCTCAGGAAAGGCTCCCCGTCTCCACACTGACTTGCTTTTGCACCTTTGCAAAGTTAATTGGCCACATATGTGGCATCTATTTCTGGACTTGCTGTTCTGTTCTCCTAATCTATGTCTGTTCCATCACAAATACCAGGCTTTCTTCGTTACTGTAGCTCTTAAGTCTGAAAATTAGTGACTGTGGTTTCTCTTAACTTCATTCTTCATTTTACAATTATTTTAACTAGTCTACTTTCTTTGCCTTCTCATTTAAATTTTTGAATCAGCTCACTTATATTCTAAAAATGTTCTTGATGGGATTTTTGTTGTTGTTATTGGAATTGCATTAACTGTGTATCACAATTTGGATGTATTTGATTGAGGTCTTTTCTGTGTTGAATCATCTACTCTGTGAACTGCGGAGCCTTTCCATTTAATCAGCTCCTTTATTTCTCTCGTCAGCATTTTGGAGCTTTGAGAACTTCATGTTCAGCTTATAATTATGTGTTTTCTTTTCTTTGGCGATTGCAAATGATATGTATTTTAAATGTTTCTAAATGTCGATGTCCATTGTTCATTCGAGTCTATAGCTACACAATTGTATCATACTCGCCTTTTGAGGGCTCTGTATGGATAAGCCATCTGTGGATTGAAATGATTATCTTTCTTTCTTCCTTGTCTGTGTGCCTTTTCTTGCCTTCTCCTCCCATAAGCTAACATTTGTGCTCTAATAGGAAGTGAGTAATGAGAAAGGGCATTCGCGCCTGGCTCCCAGCTGTAAGGGGAAAATACTCATTAATTGTGTTTGCTGAAGTCTTACTTTATGTGAACTTTATCAAACTGAGGAGTTCTTCATATTTCCTGGTTTGCTGAGATATTATTGCATACAAATAGATATTGGATTTCTTTTCTTTAATTAAAAAACGATTGTTTGCATGTAAGTCTGTGCAGTGTGTGTGTGTGTGTGTGTGTGTGTGTGTGTGTGTGTGTGTGTGTGTGTGTTTGGTGCCTGCAGAGGCCAAAAGAGAGCATCAAATCCCCTGGGACTGGAGTATAGAGAGTTGTGAGCCACAGTAGGGAGCTGGGATCAAACCCAGCCCTTCTAGAAGAGCAACAGCTGCTCTTTACTGAACCATCTCTCTACCCCAATACTGGATTTCTTGAATGCTCTTTCTGCATTAATTAATATGATCACTCATGGGCTTTCTTTTTTAAAATAGTATTGTATTTAGTTACACTGATATCTTTTTAAATATATCAATGATATATTTTTAAATATTGAAATCAGTTTATTTTCATTCCTGGAATATGACTTCACTGAGTTATATTCTCTCTCTCTCTCTCTCTCTCTCTCTCTCTCTCTCTCTCTCTCTCCCTAATTTTTGCCAGATTTTTATTGGGTAACTTTTTAGCTATTGGTGATAGTGATCTCTAATTTTCTTCTCTTATGTGTGCAACCCTCTGGTTTTGGAGTGACTCTGCTTGCATAAAATGAACTGGAGAGTGTCCCTCCCTTCTACTCCTGGAAGGAGTTTTATGACCCTGGTGCTATTTCTTCTTCTGATGTTTGGTCAAATTCACATGTGAAACAGTCAGACCATGAAGGACGTTAAGTCTGCCTATTCACTTTCTCCATTAGTAAGAGGGCCAGGTATGTGTCCTCCTCCATCTTGGGTGGGCACTGGAAGGCACACTGCTGCTTGCCAATGGGAGCAAAGCGAGGCTCTCTCCGTGCCGTTCCTCTTGACTGACTTCTTCAACAAGCTCAGTAGCGCCTGCTACCTTCGCAGTGGGATCCGTCTGGATCATTTCTGTTTCTCTCCAGCACCTGGGTTTCTTCCAAAAGCCTTGATGAGAGGTGATTCACCCACCACGCGGTTCTCTCATCTAACATTTGCAACAATTTTTAGTCATTTTCAAAAGCTCTGTAATCAGCACCACAATCATTCTTAACATTCCATCACCTTGGAAAGGAATCTTGTTCCCCCTATCATTCCTCCCTCCCTCCCATCTCCCCAGCTCTGCTCTCTGCCTCTTCTTGACATTTCATGTAAACACCTAACAGTAAATGTGCACTATCTTGGGACTGACGTTGCCCACTTAGCATAATGGCTTCAAGACCATCTTTCTAATAACAGGTACCAGTACTTGGTGTTTTTCCACTGTGGAATGGTTCCCAGTTGTACTGATATAGCGCATTGCATTCGTTGGGTGATAGACTTAAGTTGTTTCTGCTTTGGGTTATAATGGATAATGCTTAGATGAGCATGTGTATGCAGTTCCTTGCGTAGGTACATGTTCTCACTTCTCTTGGTTGTTTACCTGTGAAACATAAGCTGAGTCTTACGGCCATTTGCTGTTCAATACGTTGAAGGCTGTTGTCCAACTTAGCCGCACCATTTACTCTTCCCTGTATGTGGTGCAACCCGGTTCATCTACATCTGGCTGACACTTGTTATCAGTCTCGTTTTATCCTTGACATCATGTGGAGTTATTTCCCAAGCACACTTAGTTCTTTTTCTCCCTTAGGACACTTTAGAGCAAAAACTGCCTTCCCGCAAAGACTTTTCTTTGAAGTTTTCTTCAAGTCAAGGCCTCACTGTGTATATATAGCTTGAGCTGGTTTTGAATAAGATCCTCTTGCCTATCTGACAAGCGCTTGGATTACAGGCATACACGTCATGCCTGCCTAAGGGCAGGGATTTTCAAGTTCCCTGGCAAAGTTCCTAAGGCTACTAGAATAGTCCTTGGCTTGTGTTAGACATTCAGTAAATGTTTGTGGAATGAATGAACGAAAGCCCTGATCCCATTCCACAAAGAGCGTTTTCAAACGAACCTTTTTGGCTTGGAACATTTAGAGGACAGGAATCATACTTATTTTCAACCCTTCTTTACTTCATATCACAGGGTTGCCCAAGAAAGACTGATGGAACCTGAAAAGGCCATGAGGAGTCAAGTGAATATTTCATGAGCTTAATCGGTAGAATGGGACCTGCTCTACCATTAATGAATAAAAGACTTAAACATATATGGGTGCTTTGTATGGCAATATAAAAGTCATTGTGGAGACTGGTTGGCCAAAGGGAAGCAAGCTGGGATTTTATTTTAGTTCAATCATTGCTTACCTACCTTGTATGTTATAACTGAGTCTCATCAGGAATGCTGTGGCTCAAAGAGATAATGTATGATAATTTTATCATATATACTTTAAAAAACTTTTATATTGTGTTGTAAAAGGAGCGGCAGGCTCCCGGCTAGTTTACACCAGAAATAATTACGTGGAAACTGTATTCATTTAAACACTGCTTGGCCCGTTATATCTAGCCTCTTCTTGGCTAACTCCCACATCTTAATTAAGCCATTTCTGTTAAATCTGTGTATCACTACCTGACTGTGGCTTACCGGGATGAGTGTAACCTACGTCCGTCTCAGAGAGCAGAGCCATGGCGTCTGCCTGACTCTGCTTTCTTTCTTCCAGCATTCTGTTCAGTCTACTCCACCTATCTAAGCTGCTGTCCTATCAAAAGGCCTAGGCAGTTTCTTTATTTGACCAATGAAAGTAACACATAAACAGAAGACCCTCCTACTCCAATATTGTTTTCATAAAGATAAATGATTTGCTAAGGTAGATGCTTTCCATAGCTAATAGATATAAAATATATTATACTTACTCTTAGTTGTTAACTTGATGGGATGTAGGGTCATCGTGGAAATAAACCTCTGGCCATTTCTATGAGAGACTTTCTCTGCTGAGGTGGAAAGACCGACCCAAAATGTAGGCAGCACCATTCCACAGGCTAGGGTTCTGGGCTGGATAAAAGTGGAGGGGGGAGCTGAGTACTAGCATTCATTTCTCTTTGCTTCCTGACTGAGAACTCAGCAGGGCAACTGCCTCCTGCTTCCGCTACCAGGCCTCTCCTGTCATGGTGGACTATCCCTCATAGTGAGCAATTCCTTTAGACATTCCCTTTCTCAGTAGGAGTGTTTTGTCCCACTAAGAAGAAGAGTTTTGGATTTAGCATATGAGGGAAAATAAGTATTTATTACTCTTTGGGTTTTTTTCCTCCTTGATCCAGCTTTTCTAGGCATAGGTAGGTAGGAGGGATTGTCAGGACTTCACCTTTTGTTTGCAGACCACACATTGTTTATGACCGCTCTCTTCTAGTGGGAAAACCGACTTATGAGAAAGTGTAATATGTGAGATTCATGGGTATGCATTCATCATCATTGAAACCAGTGGCTTCATAAATAAAGGAACCTTCCTTCCATCGCAGGTTTAAAATAGCCAGCTGGACAATGGGCTGGCCAACCATCAGAGTTTACCTTCTACCTTTTAATGTAAACTATGACCTCTGTTTCTAAACAGAGTAAAGGGGCCTCTCTTGCTTCCGGTGCATCCTGAGGAATGGGATGTTATTTGTTTAATCCAAACAGAGGTTTGGATCTACTCTTGTGGCTGAAGAAAGCTGACAAGTATCTCAAAGACTCAGTCTGTTCTGGTTTGGGGAAGGCAGTTATTTTTGCTCAAGCAAGAGAATTCAGAGAAGCAAAACCTCCCTTCTGGGCATTCTAGGAAGACGGTCACAAAGAAGCCATTGATCCTAGTGCTTTTTCTAAATTCTGATTTTAAGTGACACGCTGGAAAAAAAAATGTTCACTAGATTGAAATTTATTGTTGTTAAAGAGAAACTTTCTCTTTCATCACGTTTGTTTCTTAAGCAGTAGGATGGAAGCAGGTAGTGTTCCCATCAACCTCTTCAGTCAAAGGAGGCTTCTGTTGGAGTTTGCACCGCTTTCAGAGGGTGTCTGAATGTAGCCCTTGCTGCAATAGATAGCATTTCAATCTTGTTGGTGTTTGGAGCAGTGCCTCTTCAAGTACTTTGAAAAGTGTAGCAGAGCTCCTTTTAGCCAGGTCTGAGGACTCAGATCAGGGGAGTCCATTATTTTCTTTCCTCTGTGTATTATTTCCCATTGTGGTTTTGTTTTGCTTTTTTCATCCTGTGATACAAATCTGGTCCTTATCACTAGGGCTAAATCCTGGAAAGTGACTGGTTTTTGGCTTACATATTTTCCTGATTTGTTTCCCATTTGGAATTGGTTGTCTTCTTAATTCTCGTTTCTTTTGTGGTAAGTGAAAAACTGTTACTCATTTGGGCTTCAGACACTTCCTATCTCAAGTTTTTCTTCGACAACTTCCCAAGTTTAGACTGTCTATGGTTTGAACCTGGCTCTTATGCGGGTTTTCTTTTTCCAAAATATAAGGGCTTAGTAATGCTTATAATCGGAGAGAGGCTATGTAAGAAATATAAGAGAACAGAAAACATGATTGAAAAGAAGAATGGACTCAAGAAAATCATGCAAAAAATTACTATGCATTAGTGTGTTTGAAAAAAGAATTTTTTTTAAAAAATGCCTTATGTTTCATCTCAGTATTTGTGTAGAGTTCTATAGTCCAAAAATGTTTTGAAGTTTTATTTTTTTAAATCATAATGGAAATATACATGCATACATGCATATATATATATATGTATCAGCCACTCTCATGTCCAGGTCTGTAGGGTTAAGTGTATGTACATGGTTGTGCAACAGATGTCATGAGATTTTTCAGGAAGTTCAGACTTGTTCCTCTTGGACAAGTACTCTCCATTTTCCTTCCCCTTCCTCCTCTAATTTGTTTTTAATGTTTTGGTTCAGACGAACCAAGCGCAGAGCCTGAGCGACAACTGTAGCGACAGATCCGGCATCTTGAATCAGCTGAGCTTTCCAATTCAGCTCAGCACTCAGTGGGCTAAATTAGTGGTACCTCGTAAGATTTGAATATGTCCCCAGGGGGTATTTTGCTACATATGTAGCCTTATGTTTTGGTTTTGAGGCATACGCTTTTGCTTCCATCCCTCGTTGGAGGCTTTTCTGATGAGGTAGTGTAGAGGAGATGTTGATATCAATAACAATGACAGCTAACCCTCATTTTGACTGTATTCAGTGATGTTTTTATTTGTTTCCTGTTTGTTGTTTTGCGTGTCGCGGCATAAATGTGGAGGTCAGAGGACAACTTGCAAGGGTCAGTTTCCTTCTGCTGCTCTGCTGGTCCCAGTGGCTGAACTCGGGTTGTCAGACTTAATAGCAAGGCACCTGCCTTTACCACAGAGCCATCTCCTCACCCGGGCAAGGCTGCTGTAAATGCATGTAATCTTCCCTATTGTTCCGCGAGATGTGTTATAATTATAATCCTAATTCTATCAATGGATGAGTAATGAGGCACAGAGAATTTAAAGAAGTTGATCTCCATTTCGGTGCTTGTTTATCAAAAATGCATGTTTGAACACTGTCAGTGTGGCTTGAGTCTTCATTCTTCATTCCTCATCTGTGATGCCTTCAGGTTAATAACCATATCAAGCTGATCGTCTCAGTGGGATAAAATAAAAGGGATAGACAAAGGTATTTGGGAGGGAGTGGGAGGTGAAGAAAAATGTAATATCTAGGTGATCCGTGGTTTGTGCCAGTCAGTTTATGTTTTATTCATCCGGTAGGCTCTAATTGTCGTTTCCTGCCCAGGGACACAGCCCTGGGAGAGCGTGGGAGCTTATCTCACCTGCTAATAAATCATAAAGTTTAGATGTAGAGGCAGACTTGCTCATAGGAGGTTAGACTCTGTCTTACGCAGAAGTGTTTTGCCATGCAGAGGTCTATTAAATTCCTTCCTCATCTTGGAGTCTTGCCTGGTTGGATCTGTATAGAAAAGGGGTAAACATTGATGAAGAAATCCCTGAGCTAGCCTTCTAACTTGGGTTGGTTATTCTCAGTACTACCTGAGTTGCATTTTAGTATGTTTTGTTTGTAACTAAGCAGAACAAGCTCCAGAACATATAAACCTCCCTCTGTAAAAGAATAACCTAAGACATTCCGTTTTCACACTTCACAGTACAGACTAGATGCTTACTGAATGTGAGTGTCATAATCGGGATAGACTAGTGTGACTCAAATCTCTCTCATATCTAATCTTGCTTGCTATGGAAACTGGTTCTAAAGGAAATAGGACAGCTCACATTGATGAAAGCTCACAAGTCTCTGAAACATGTGAGTCTGTCTGTGCCCTGACCTCAGTAGTGGCATCCGAAGTTCAGGGCTGTGCTCTCTGCTAGTGGATGGCACTGTCAACCGTTTGAGAAGAATTATAGCCCTTCAGAGCTGAGTCTCACTTTCCAGTCGTTTCTCTGGACAGTTCTCCCTTACTGGAGGCCATAACACAATTATCTAGGGGCGTCATCATCTTTATGACAAACACGAGTCCCCATCTTTGGTTCTGAAGGAACGAGAAGCAGAAAACATGCATTTCCTTAAGCTTTTCATGAAGCTGAATGAAGCCCAGAGCACGTATGCTAGTGTTTGTGTTTTCCGTGGGCTTGGAGTGGAAGAGGAAAGGACAGCAGCAAGTGGCTCACGTAACACATGATTCTTGGCCTCTCATCACCTTCCTGAGATTGCTAATACTTCCGGGCCCATTTGGAACAGACAGCTCACTCATTGTTTAGGCCTGCACTTCTGTCCCTTGAGAATAAGAAGTGTGGGTATTAAATTGGTCTACCACAGAGGTTCCCAAACTTGCATCCTGTAAGAATAGCAGTGAATTTTTGGCTTCTTGGGTTGCGCAGGTCTTTCCTCCTGCCTTAGCCTTTTCTATCAGCATTAGCTCTTGAGTTTTACAAATATTTGCACACACTTGTTCAATGAAAAAGGACAATATGCAAAGCCATAGGAAGGGATCGATTAATTTCTGATCCCATTCTCTTAAGCCTCATGGATTTCAAATGTCTTGAGTGTCTTGATGGAAGCCATAAACTAGTAAGTGGTTCAATTTGGACTGGGAGGGGTGGGGAAGGAGTATAGGGGTCAAACAGTGTGGCAAAGACTGTTCTAGTTCCTCGGGTGTCTAAAATTTCCTTTACACAAACAAACTGGGCTGTGATTCCTGTTACATTGTTGCAACAGGTTTCTTCTTCATGTCTGCAATGGTTTTAAAAAAACCATTTGGAATATTGTCAGAATATTTTCTTTTTGCCATTAGAACTATAGCTAGCCAGACTTTGCACAGTTAAATTTCTGATATTTTATGTTAAGATATCAAATCTTAAATATAATTCCAATGCCTTATCATTCCACAGATATGATATAGCCCATTTTTGGCCTCTATCCAGATATAATCCTAAACTGATAATCTCAAATAATTTTGTGTTGATATTATTTTTGTTGTGAAGGCGTTCCTTCACAGTTTGCTTTTTCTCACTTCGAAACCCCTTTTCAATTCTGATCTTTAATTAACAAGTACTTGAGTTCAGATGTGCCTTGAGGACCTGAGTCATGTCTCCAGAGCCCACAAAGGAATGTCAAGTCCTGGGGAAGCAGAGATGAGAGGATTCCTGGGGTTCTCTTGCCAGCCTAGCCTAATTGTAAGCTCCAGGCCAAGGAGAGACTGTCTCAAAGGGCTTAGACGGCGTTGCTGAGGATTTCACCTGAGGTTACCCTCTGCCTTCACAAACATATGCACAAAAACGCACACATGCATTTTCAAAAGAAAATTAATTGCTTGTGGAATTAGGATGGGATTCAGTTGGAATGGGGGCAGGGACAAGAAATAAATAGGAATTTAATATAGTTATTATTTATTTATGTATTGGGGGAGGAGGAGTTCATGCTATGACGTGCATGTGAAGCTCAGAGGACAACTTGTCAATGCCCTCCTTTGCCATGTGGGTCTGTCTGGTGCACAACAAGGTTCCTTGCCAGCTGGACCCTCTCACCAGCCCAAGAGAGCATTTTCACCTTGGCACTTTGTGATTTGAGGTATGATATTGTCATGGTGCCTAAAATGTATCTTCTTATAGCTGATGTTTAGGAGCGCTTCTGCCTGATACCTTGAAGGAGAATGAGAAGGTACCACCCACCCTTAGGGAAGCTGAATCTTCTGTAGCCATCACTGCAGACTGGGGAATGTAATAATGGACTTTTGTTAGGTGCACCTGAGTTCAACCAGATCCTGGCGACAAGACTGGGAAGCATGTTTAGCTTTTCCAAGTCTCTAACGCTCATTTATAGGAGGGAGATAAAAGTATCTGCTTTGCCCATCCTTCTGGGATACTGGGCAGGGGTTAAAAATGTTCTCTAAGTGACGAATAAAATAGATGATTATGATCAAATTTCTTTGGGGGAAATTGGGACACAATTTCCCAAGAGAAGGAAGGGACATAGATCTCTCCATCTTCCTCTTTCTTAAGGCCTTTTTTCCAAGTTGCAAACTAAGGCAGCAAGAGAGGCCTACTTAGCTCTTCTTTCATCTCTCCCTCGGAAAGCAGAGAGAGTCTTTGGTCTCTGCTGGAAGGAAATTCAATGTAAAAATCTTCTGGTTGGGTAGAGATCTGTTCTGTTTCTGAATCATAACAGCTGAAGGAAACAGGGAACTCATAACTGATGCCTATGACAGAAAAATCCCAGGAGAATACAGCCTGTAGACCCAATGGGATACTGGTACTTACAAGCGATGCTTGGGAATCTCTTTCTCCCTCTTGGAGGCTACGCTCCTGTTTTGTTTTCAAATTTGATCTCTTTTCTTGTGGAGGCGAAGCAGTTAATCAGCAACTCTAGCATCATAGTAGGCCAGCTGTTCCAGCTCCAGAAGAAAGGTAAAGCCTGTATTTCTTATTGTTCCAACCAGTTTCCCGGGTTTGGATCTTACGGTCCAGCTTGAGTAGGTACCCCTTTCTGAACCATCCACCAGAGTGCCATCGAGCCTAGAGCCCGGGCATGGCAGCATCACAAATGATGGACTATAAAGAATGGGAGCAGGGCGAGTAATCTCCCAAATGGGAGAAAATTGGCGACAATTTATAAAAGAAATAGAAAAATATGCTAGACACGCCTTCCCTCTCTCACCACCCCTTTCCCCTCCCTGGCCCCAATAAAAGATATTTAGATTCTTTAATAACTACACTATGCAGTCAGTATGGGTATTTTGGGTATTCCATGGATGAAACATCAGGTGCCCACTAGAGTTGGGTGAATACGAACAACACACACACACACACACACACATACACACACACACACACATACACACACACACACATACACACACACACATACACACACACACACACACACATACACACACACACACATACACACACACATACACACACAGACACACACACAGACACACACACACACACACATACACACACACATACACACACAGACACACACACAGACACACACACACATACACACACACACACATACACACACACACATACACACACACATACACACACACACATACACACACACACACATACACACACACATACACACACACACACATACACACACACACACACATACACACACACACACACACACGTTTAGCAGTGACTAAGGTACATGTGGCTCTAAAGCATGGACATCAGTCATAGTTTTGTTTGTGGAGAAATCTAGATTCTAGGTGTTAGCCTGTGCTCTTTGCTTGGTGTAAGCCATTGCCTCCAAAGGAACCTAAAGAGCAGCAGCTATCACACCATCTTGTCGGTGAAAAGACCTAAGCACCAAGAAGTTTGTTGAAAGTATCTGAGGTGGTGAGAGGGCTTCGCACAGGGTGCCCTTTGGAAATGGCTTGAAAACTTGAGGGCTGATCTCACCACAGAGAGATTAGGGAATCCGTCTGGTGTAGAAAGAAGAAACAGTAACTACAGGAATGGAGCTGAAGAGAATAAAGATGCTTAGAAAATGATAGGTAAAGCTGGACCTTAGTTTTGGTGAGGGGAGATGAAGGGGAGGGAGGGAGGGGGAAGCAGGATGAATGTGACTCCAGTGGACAGTGGTTGAAGACAGCTCCCATTCCAGGGAGATGAGCCCCTTCTGAGCTCTGAATTTTGAGTGCAGGAGAGGAGTGGCATAATTGGACAAACAAGAAAATATCCAGGCCCCTGTGAGTTTTTAGGTGGGGAGGTTGGATTTCTTACTCTACTTTACATGCTTAAGATGCTTTGGAAGGTTTTTGCAACTGTGTCTTTGAATAGCATAGGTAGTTACTTCTTTAAACAGGCTAGCTACTTTCGTCTTCATGAAAAGTCTTTCAGAAAGGAGGCCATTTTCCACCATCCTATTTCCCCTCTCTGTTACTGAAGAGAAGCCAAGCCAAGCCAGCTCTTATAGAAGACTTCCAACACAGGACAAATGCTTTCTGTCTTTCTGTCTCAGGTTTACAGCAAGACCATTCATGACTCAGAACCGAGAAGATAACAAGGAATGGTTATTGGAGTCTCCTGTTTGCGCTTCTATTTTCTCCAGTCGTTAAGTGGGGTTAGAATCAAGAATTAGGACCTTCTTTCTCTGCCAACTGGAAACATAAGTGACCTGTTGACACACAGTTCTCTCTCCCATATACTTCCAGAGCAACAGGAAATCTTGGCCAAGTAGGCCCTGAAAGGAGCTGGTGGCCTATGCTCTGGCCTCACTTGAATGCAGACTCCATGTCTGTCACGCCGTGCCCAGAAGGACATCATAAATCATTTATAATTTATAAGGAGCCCGGCCAATCCTGTGCTACACCCTGAGAGCTGCTGGTGTCTGTCCACACACTGTGGGCTCCCTTCTCTACTTCATACAGAGCCTTTTTCACATGATCCATAGGACTAAAGTGGAAAGTTTCCCCCTTAGCCTGGCCCAGCCAAAGCGGAAAGGCTAGAGGAGACAGAACACCCTTGTTTCTTGAGGCTGTGCCATGAGCCTCGCTTGCTTTCTCCTTGACTGGAAAATGAAAAGGGACAGAAAACAAGACTAGGACCAGGAAAAGACTGTTTTCTCTTTAAATCATACTTTCAACAAAATGTACGTATATTTTGAGTGGCAGTAACCAGTGTGTCACCACTGGAAACATAACATCGAGCACAACAGTTTGGTTTTTGTTGAGATGACTGGAAAAAGGGAATGGGCGGGCGCAAGCTGTTCACCAGGGGCTTCAGGCGAGATGACCCTTGATCATAACATCAAGGCCGTGACAGGGTGCACTGAACTGGGGAGTGGAATCCCGATGAAGACAGGGTACTACTGAGCTAAGCAGTCTCTGGGGGGAAGCATCGGGTATGGAAGTCTGTGTAGTTGGACATTCCCAGGATCACGGCAGAGACCCATACTAAGAAGCTAAGATGCTATCCAAAGAGAGATGAGCAGTCCCTGTATGTCCTTGAAAGACCATTTTTTTAAAAAAAAATACTGGAAAATAATAGGAGATCTGCAAAATCAGGAAAGTCACAGGTAATGTTTCTTTCACACCCAAGAGAGGATGAGAAGGTGTGCTATCGTGATCAGGGTGGAAATGTCAAAATATTAATTTACCCAGGGCGGAAAGTGACACAGAAATTGTGTATTTGTTTGATCTTGGCGTCGTGAGTCGCTTGTGCTTTTGCAATCAGGATAAAAGAGAGCGCTCGTAGCCCATTTGTTAACTGAACTGGCATCAGTGCTTTTCATGGATAGACTTGGGAACTGTATCCAATATCCTGCCCCCCCTCGTCTCCTGGCAATGTGTGGTTATGATATAGTTGTGGGACTAACAGCCCTACACACACACACACACACACACACACACACACACACACACTGTATTTTCCTTCTTGTACACATTAGTGTGATCTTCAATCCCCAAGTCCCTGGTGTGGTCCTGGGAGCTAGACCTCTGGTGATTTCAGTGGTCTCTCTTGCTCCTGGTGAGCACTGTGGAACAGAGTCTTACTGCCCTCTGTTCACACGTGGCTTCCTACAGTCCAGTGACAATTAGGGCTTGGGTTTGAGTCACATGCAGAAGTCCCAGGGAGAGAGATCTGGGGGCTACCTGGGAAATTTCTCCTTAAAGATAAGGCTCATGCAGAGCTGAATGGGCCTCAGAGGCATGTATTTTTGCCTCCAATGATTGAAAAGCAGGCGAACAGCGTCAGGAACATTCCCATGATGCTCCTGCCCTATGTGGCATGCTGAACTAAAATGACCTCTCAAGTCCGTTCCAATGTAAAACCCCTCAGAGTCCATGAAAAACGTCCAGTGGACCGGCTCCGCAAACACACAGACACTGTATAAACACAAGGCAAATATTTTAAAAGGTGAAGAATAAGATTCTTGTACTTCAGGGAGAGCAGGGCTTGGAATTTTGTGTCCAACAACATACCTTCCATACCCAGCAGCCTGAAGCTTGCCCACACTGGCCCTCACACAGTTATCTACATTATGTGTTTAAAATGCTCTCAGCCAAAGACCAAGCAAACAGCGAATGGTATTTTCCTATCAGGGCCCGTTTATGAGGCAGAGAAAAAGAACAGAACTGTTGGTTTTGATTGCTGGTAGGAGCCGGCACGGAGCTTCACGGAATTCATGGGAAGAAATGGGAAGAATTTTTGTTATACAAGGAAGAAAGAAAGGAGACTTGTTTAAGCCAAGGTTTAACTTAGAATTAAACCAACAAAAACTCAAAACTCAGACTAAAGAGCGGACTGGGATCTGCAGTAGAAAAGCCCATGTGTGCGTGAGTTATGTTCTAGTCTCTCAGACGAAGAAAGAAAATTCTTAGTAAGGAATAAAGGTCTTTAAAGATCTACAAGACAGGAATTTTGGAGTGGCCTTCATTGTTGACACAGAATCCCACAGTATTTGATTTAGTGACCACTGACTGAGTCTTGCCTCTCATTTTATAGATGATAGATTAGAAGCCCAAAACTTGATGTAGGCCACCCAGCATCACTTGACTTGTTGCCAGTGTTCTGGGACCAGCACCCGGGACTCCTGGAAAACCACGTGACGTTTAAGGCAATGTTACAGAAGTGGTAGTTGTTGAAAAGTTCTGTTTCCTATTAGCAAGGGGTGGCCGGGCAGAAGGTAGGCGGTGCAAGTGGCTGTGTCTTGGATTGACAGTGAGTTGGGGTGGTTTGATTGTGAAGAATCTGGCGCCTGGTAGTTGCTGCGGCCTTGGGGTGTTAGTCTTTGGACCTCTCTTCTCTCCCTCGAGGAGAGTCTAAACATACTGACACTTCACTTAAAGAACAGTGCTCTTTAATGCATTCCCAGAAAAGAACTCATCTGTGCCACACCTAGTTAACCTGGTTCACTGCAATCACCAGCCTTTCTGTGAGCTGTGGATACTGGTTTCTGGAATTGAGAGTGGAGACCAGGGCTGGAGATGGGAAGGAAGATGTGTCTCCACTAGAACAATAAATGGGTTCTTTGTCATCTTTTTTCTTTCCTTTAACCATTCACTCATTCATTCGTTTTCTTCTTTGTTTATATCTCTATTCCAAAAAGCTGACAACTTAGAACAAAGAGCACATATACTATGCATAGAATGAAACTGAGTTCAGGTTGTATAAAGGAGAAAACATGAAATGTCGCTTGAGGTCTGCGTTAAGTATCAAGTTTCACTCTGACTTTTCTAGTAACCAGGATTTAAAAAAGCAGCACACAATTCCTAGCTATAAAGAAAGGGGGAACCCCTGTTTCTTCAAAAGAGGCTAAGTACTGTTATTCTAAGAGCTCTTGCCTTCAGTAGACACTCATAGAAGAAATTCGTGTAGTCAACCAAGGTCAATGTCTACCGTTCATCCTCCTCCACCTACTGGGCCCTCAAGTGGGAAGTGCAGCTGGTAGCTACTAGAATTCAGATATGCAGGCTCAGTGCCACGGAGGTCCTGCCTTCAGCTCTGAAGTGCCATCCTAAGTGATATCAGAAATACAGATTCTTTCCAAAGAAAGAAAGAATCCCTGTAGAGATTCCCTTCCCTTGACTTGGTTCAAAAAACTGCCCGTTCTTAATTCCCTTCTTCATCCTCCCTAAGGTTTGTCAAGGGATGTACCAGAACCTCTAGAGTGTATGACTGAAGAAAGGAAAATTTACAGAGATCCATTGTGTTAAACTTTTGAGTTGATGGTGTGAAAGGGGGGGAAAAAACAAAATAAATAAACATCAAACAAGAAACCAGTAAACGTTATCCCTTCTTATCAGGATTCAGATAAAATGTTTACAGGAACATTGTGGGTTGTTTATGATTTGTGGCTTTTTGTTTTGTGTTGTATTTGTTTGTTGTTTAGATTTTTTTGGCATTAAGAACTAATTTAGGAGGGCTAGAGAGATGTCTCAATGGTTAAGAGCATTACTGCTCTTCCAGAGGACCCAGGTTTAATTCCCATACACACAGTAGCTTACAACTTTTGTCTATAACTCCAGTCCCAGAGGATCCAATACCTTCTTCTGGCTCCTCAGGCATCTGTATACATAAAATAAATAATAATTAAAAAATTAAATTGTAATTTTAAAAAAGAACTAATTTAGGTATGGTGAGACGGCTTAGCAGATGGCTTAAAGACACCTGCCACAACACATGATGAACTGAATTGAATTCCTGGGACCCATATGGCAGAACTGACTCCCGAAAGTGTCCCCTGACATCTACATATACACGCGTAGCATGTGTGGAGGTATATGCAGTCACAAATTAATGAATTGATTGATTGATGTAATTTTAAAGGCTTTTGAAAAGAACTAACATTAAATCTTCTGAAAATCCCTACACTTATCTGGCTTTCCAGCCTTCAGGCTTCTATTCTTCTCTTTTTACTGTGTGTTTTCATTCTACCAGACACTGATAAATAAGGATATTGTCATACAAGTCTATATTGTATATTCTTCTCATGCCTGCTACCATCTCCTTTCCCACCAGTCCCTCCTCCTATTAATCCCCTTTTCCCGTCGACAGCCTCACTTCTATACATACACACCTTTTATACACATGCATAGACCGTGTGTGTGTGTATACATGAACATTATCTATACATACATGGTCTATGCATGTGTATAAAATCCAGGAATCACTTATGCTGAAAACACAGAGATGAAATCACTTCATATGACTCTCTCCTGTTGTACACTTGGATATCTCACTGCAAAGGCCTGTGTCGGCATGCATTTCAGAAAGCACTATTATCAGAGAAAAAACACCGAGTGGCCTCTGTGCTCCATAGCCGGTATACGGTAAAATGTCTGGGTTCCTTTTCAGACATGATCATCCTGGCCAGATACAGTGACTGGGCCTCAGTCATGCATGGACTCCTTGTGTCCTTGCTGTGCTAACAGTACTGTGTAGACAAGTGTTCTCGATGGGCATAAAACCAAACGGGGCTTTGAACCTTCATGTGGACAGAATAAATGTGCTTAAGTACTTTGAATACTGTTGATAATTTTGCTAAGCAATGACTTGATTCTTACTTGTGCTTATTCTTTTCCAGTGTTAGAGAGGAAGATCTCCACCAGACAGAGTAGAGAGGAGCTGATAAGAAGGGGCCTGCTTAAAGAACTGCCTGATCAAGGTGAGAAAATCCATCTTACATTTAAACTAATGGATTCTTCATTCTTTGCTTTGTTATTTTCTTTCGGGATTTAAAGTGACCATGGTCACTGTCAGATAAAGCAGCCACAAGTGTATGCCCGGAATCTTGCCTCGACCTGGGATGTCTCTGTGGGTGGCCAAGAACCTGAGGTGTTATGGAAACCTGAGGTGTTATGGTGACTTTTCTGGTCAATCCTTCTCCAGAGGTTGCTTTATTAACTGTGCTCTTCAGGCTGCCGCGCCAGTAACTAGAGATACAGGTCACGATGCTTGCCTGCCTCCTTCCCCCGCAACCTCAAGCTTTGCTCTTCTAATCAAGTTAAACCCCATCGATTGAGCGAGTTCAGTTTGGGTTTGTTTGCGCCTTGCTTGTTCCTAAACTCTGCCAATAAAAGAGATAGCAGCAGCTTCATCCCTCGCGTTGTCTGAGAGACTCACCCGTGTTCACAGATCAATAAAGCATGACTGAATGACTCAATCTGCCTTCTGCTTTCTCCCAAGAAATCTGTTCCTCTTGTGTTTCTCTTAATCTTCTTGCCTCTCACCTTGTTAAGGACAATTCTCTCCAGGAGTTTTTTGTTTGTTTGTTTCATTTTGTTTTTCTCTTTCCTTCCCTCTTCCCTGTTACCTCTATCCTGTGAAGGAGGGAAGTTGATTAGAAAAGACAAGTATTGTGTAGAAATTAAGACTGACCCTCGAAGAAGACACCCGCACTGGTTATTTTGCCAAATAAATAAGTCCATAATATTTTCTTTGCTCCTACCACTGTTAAAACTAAAGGGTATTTTGCTACAATGCTGGTGATTTATCTCATTCTTCTCCTCATTCCCCCAAGTTTCCTGGGGAATTATTATTATTGAGAATTTATGGGAAGAAATGAAATAATATTGATTTGTAATTTAAATAATAATACTTCCCTCTCTATAGCTTGATAGAAGATAGATAGATGATAGATAGATAGATGATAGATAGATAGATAGATAGATAGATAGATAGATAGATAGATAGATGATAGATAGATAGATCATATATGTTCCTTATAAAGAATATAATAGTTTGGGGCATACATTGTATATTAGTTAAAATGTCATGTTTTTTTCCAATACCAGAATAATCCCAGTGTACAGCTAAGAATTGCATAGCTGCTTCAGAAGGAGTGAGGAAAATCTAAATGGAATAATATTATTTTGATTGAGCAAGCCATCACAATTCTAGAAATTTTCCTTCCATTTCTGACTTGTAAAAATTTTCCCACTCATCTTTGCCAATGACCTTTTTGTATTTTTCAATATGCTATTTCCTTGAAGTTATTTGTTTCCTGCCTCGGAGCTTTAAAAAATGAAAAGTGCTCACACTTCCCCTTCCTAGCAGGAGGCATACATGAGGTAGGCATGCCAGAGGTAGGCATGCAGGAGGTAGGCATGCAGGAGGTAGGTATGTAGAAGGTAGGCATGCAGAAGGTAGGCATGCATGCAGGAGGTAGGCTTGCGGGAAGGTAGGCATGCAGGAAGGTAGGCATGCAGGAGGTAGGCATGCAGGAGGTAGGCATGCAGGAGGTAGGCATGCAAGAGGTAGGCATGCAGGAGGTAGACATGCAGGAGGTAGACATGCAGGAGGTAGGCATGCAGAAGGTAGGCATGCAGAAGGTAGGCATGCAGGAGGTAGGCATGCAGGAGGTAGGCATGCAGGAGGTAGGCATGCAAGAGGTAGACATGCAGGAGGTAGGCATGCATACAGGTAGGCATGCGGGGAGGTAGGCATGCAGGAGGTAGGCATGCATGCAGGAGGCATGCATGCAGGAGGCATGCATGCAGGAGGCATGCATGCAGGAAGTAGGCATGCGGAAGGTAGGCATGCAGAAGGTAGGCATGCATGCAGGAGGTAGGTATGCATGCAGGAGATAGGCATGCAGAATGAGCAACTGAACCCTGTGCAATCAGCTTTATGGAGTGACGCATTCATTTGTTCAGTATCCCGTATTTGAAAATGTTTTAAAGAAAGGAAAGGGGAGCTGGAGGGATTGCTCATCAGTTATGAGTGCTTACTGCTCTTGCAGAGGATATGAATTTCGTTCCCAGCACTCTCATTAAAGGCTCACAACTGCCTGTAACTGCATCTCCAGGAACTCTGATGCCCTCTTCTGGTTTTTATGCATGCAAGTGCACATGTCTGCATGTAGATACACACATGCACAGAATTGAAAATTAAAAATAAAATCTCATTAAAAAGAAAAGGGGGAAATCATGGTTGAAACTTGTTATTAGAATTGATGGTAGAGCTTACGGGCCAGATGCATTTCCAAACTCAGAGTTTTGGTGGAGACTGCTAGTTGGTTGAATTTTACTTTGTACTTTGGCACGGTTTTCATCTAAAATACCAGAATTGCTAATAGTCGAAAGTGCCTAAGGATGCCCGTTGGAAATCTCCCAGTTTTTAGCCAAATGCTAGAAAAAATAGTTTTCTATTTTCTCATTTTAGCTGTCACCGTCCCCCAAAACAATTACCTTGAGAATCCTGTCTGAGAGACTGGATGCTGCCATTCTCTGACAGCCTCCCTCCGTCAGTGAAGACGCACTCCTGGCCTCTGTCTCCTTGGTATCACTGAAACTCCTGACAGGGCATGTCAGTGATGAGCTTCGTTCTGTGGCCCAAATAGACCCCTAAAGTCCCTGCAGCTGCCATAGCTGTGACCTCACCCCACCCTATCCTGTACCCTCCCTCTTGACTGTGATTATTACTTCTTCCAGATTGTGTTTTTCCACACCAAGCTTAGCTTCAATCTGAAAGTTCACCAAATGACCTCTGACCACATGCTCTAATCCACGTTCAGTCCACATGGACGACTTTGCCTTCATCTTCTCTCGAGGCATGCAAGTGTCTCACCTGCTTGCCTGACATCCTCTTTCCATATATTCTAGTGTGATTCCCCCTCCCCCGAAGAATCACTTTTTTTTTTTTTTGCCATACACGATCTTCTTCATGTAATGATTTCCCTGCTTTTACTTTGAGCTGAATGTGATTTGGTGAGTTCCCCTTCCTCTGCAGGCACAATCTCTTCTAGGGTTTCTCACCTGTCCCTAGAGCCTAGGCCTGACTCAGCACCATCTTCTCTGACTGGGCTTATATTTTGCTGGCATTGTTTCCTATACCAGGGACTGAGTTTATTTTAATTCCGAGAAAACTTCCTTAGCACAGATTTCTATGAAAGCTTTCAAGATATAGATGCCACTCACTTAGTTGGCTTTATAAACTTCATATTTCCTACGAATCCTCTTTTCTCTGCCACTGCCTTTTCATGCACTGTTTTTATTTCAGGACTCAGTGTAGGTACCTTTCCACGTGACTTTCTTTTGCTGTGCATACTATTGTGGTAACATTCAAGGTTTTCTATAGTTGTTTTTTCCCAAATAAGTTTTTTAAAAATAAATTTTTTAACCTAATAAAAATATGATCACTTAAAGTAGCATTAAGTTATTGTTGATATGACTTTAGGACTCTACTAACTATAATCAGAAATCCCAAATAAAATCTCTATCTGCATTCTTTTAAAAGTAAGGATTTATGTATAAAGAAGTGAAATTTTTTTGCTGTTCATTTTACAATACTTTTGTTTTGTCAGTGTATTGTATGTTCCTTATTCCTCTTTTTAAAACTAGTTGCTTCAAGTCCAATGTTTTATCTACTAGTATCGAACTTGTGAAGATTCATTTATAATGGTATTGCCTTG
Organism: Microtus pennsylvanicus; assembly: GCF_037038515.1. Lineage (NCBI taxonomy): Eukaryota > Metazoa > Chordata > Mammalia > Rodentia > Cricetidae > Microtus > Microtus pennsylvanicus. The sequence continues at coordinate 198,797,234 of NC_134579.1, forward strand.
TGTTATTGTCTGTTTTACTTTTCTATAGGAATCAGAATAAAGGTCCTTAGAATCCATATGACTTAGTGACAATTCCATTTCGTTTTCAACATGGCATCATTCCTATTTACTTTATCTATGGAAATGTCATGGTCTTTTTTTTCTCATTTTGACAAAAAGGCCTGTGAATTTTATGAAAAAAAAAGTGAAAATTTGAGAAATAATTTTTTTTTCAAGACAGGTTTTTCTGTCTAGCTCTAACTGTCCTGGAAATCACATTATAGACCAAGCTAGCCTCATACTTAACGATCAACCTGTCTCTGCCTCCCAAGTGAAGGAATTAAAGGCATGAATGAGCCACCACTGCCCAGCTATGATCTCTATTTTTAATGACTTCCAAGAAATTAATTTTAAAAACTGTATAGAAATGACTCTGTTAATATATTTCTTCAAATTAGTTTGAAATCAAAACTTGGATTCCTTAATTTTTCTTTTTATGGTGGTAGCAGAGTCTCCTAAATATTTCTATGCATGGGAATAATTACTGGGGTAATCTCTCCAAACACCACTGAATTCTGAAAAATCCTTGAATTTTAAACACCTCCAGGACTTACAACAGTCCAGGAGATAAAATTAGTCTTTATGATTCAGAATATGTGCGGAATTCTACTTGAAGCAGTAAATTTTTTAGAATTCTTCTCTAACTTGTTTTCTGATGTGTATTTTTAGCTATAATTAGCTTTTGTTCTTTTCATAATGAAGAAAGTTTTTTTAAAAAAATGAAATTAGCCTTAAAGCCATCTTTTCCCTGAACAAAGGTCACAGTTGATTGCTCTGTAGAGTGTGGACATTTTCTAACATGCCCACAATTAAACGCCGCTGTGTAGAACGTGGACACTGTCTCACGTGCTCCGCAGATGCTGGGGCCTGGGCCTGGTCCATCATCCCACCCGCTGTCTGTACGTGTAAGTGCATTTCATGTTATTTGTATATTTGCATTCACCTCATGGTTTTGACATGTTACAATGTTTGTTCCATTTTTCAGATCATTCCTTCATTCAGTTTCTGGATGCAAAAGAAACCCTAACTGTTTCCTTCAACCAAACCTAAACACAAGGACAGAGGAACGCTGCTGGTCTGGGGTACTGTGTGATTTAAGACACTAGGCAATACCTAGTGTCTTAAAATGGCACAGGAATCTCCCTTCATTGTTGCTTTCCCTCGAAACCAAAGATTTTCTACCTCTTGCCTTTTAAAGAATTTTGCTGGGGAAACGTGGTGATTTGGTTCCCGGGGACAGAAACAGGAACCCAGACCCTGCAGTCCTAGTCCCCGGGGAAAATGACTTTTGAAGAAAGCCATCAAGTTAGACACCGAGGTGTTTCTTTCCGATTTTAGATGGAGATGTAACAGTTAACTTTGAAAATTCAAACGGGCACATGATACACATCGGAGAGGAATCTACCCAAGAGGAGAATGTAGGGAAACCCGAAGAAGGGGATGGCCCTGTGAGTGAGAAAACACCACCTCGGGAGGAAAAGGCAGAAGATAAGACAGGTAAAATAAAGAGAATCCCCTGTTATCTCCTGGAGCGCAGCCCAGCAGCCCAGTGTGGAGAACTAGAGAGAGCCTGCAGAGAGGAGGAGGCTTGCAAACTGGGAGAAGAGAGGAAAGGAAGCTAGGAAGGAGAGACAGGTGGCCTCCTCGGGTGGACACATCTGTTTGTAACTATGCTATTTGCTTTGTTACAAACACATCTGTCTGTAACTACGCTTTTGTGTTAATAAGGAGAGCTAATTAATGGTACTGACCGCAAGGACTGGACCCTTCAGGCTTTACATTTACCTGGAAATGACCTTTTCATAACTTTCTCTCAAGGTGGAAGACACAAGCAGTCAGAATGTTGTTTTCCCCTGTATCTGGTCCACGTGAGCTGCTCAACCTCTCTCAGTCTAGACTCTCTCTCTGGCAGCAGGAAGTAACTGATGCACCCGTCCACCCCAGTATTTTAAGGGCTAGACATTTCTAAGCTACGCCAAGGAGGAGTTCCCTAAGGAGCCATGATTTCAATGCCACTTCCTCTGCTCTGTGATTTACATGTGTGCTTGGAAGTTTCAGAATATACCATAGGCAATTATGCTGGTTCTCCCAGGATTCTCTTTAAAAACTCCCATTTCTTGAGTGTGCTCGGAATCAGATACTGTAAATACATGTCTAATGGGGTCCGCCAGAATGTTCATGAATATGGAATGGCGGATCCATCACAACGCCACACAAGCCTTATACTTACAGAAACCCTGAGCTGATGAAACCTTTGTAACATAGAATATTCATTAGCTTATACAAAACCCAACTTCTCCTCTTTCCAAATCCAAATTTCTCAAAAGAATATGTTGACTCCTTTATTCACTAAACTACTGGAGCCCGGTGTTATGCAGAAGGCTCTGGACCATGCCAGGAACTGAGATGGAGAGGCCCCATCACTCCCAGTTTCCCTGGTTGACTTCACTGAACACTGAAGCTACTTCCTGCTTCAGCCTGCTTCTAGTTTGCTTGCTACATCCTATAGGGAAAGGTTTAGCCAAAAACTTCTGAATAAATTTTTCCATGTGCATAAGAAAGGATCCTCAGGAAACATCTCCAGTATGTTCCCTAATTTCTATAAGGTTTGTCAGATTCCCTTGCATTGGGTAGATACTTTTAGAACTCCTAGAAATTCCTTTAAGTGGATCTCTTCTCTTGATCCAGATCCTCCTGCAGGCAGGAGGGAAAGGAGGCCTTTATTAAGTTCCCTGCTACTAGAAAGTCACCTTTGGAAGACTGAAGCCCTGTGGTCCTTTGCATATGCAGCAATCAGCCTTTAAAAGCTTCAATAAGCTATTGGAAATTTAATTTGCTGTCCTCGGAGATTAAACATAGTTTTTATAGGACCTTCTTTAATTTCTCCCCCAAAAAACATCTAGTTAAGTTTATTAACACTAATTATAGGACATTAGCTTATACTTTTAATGATAATATTTCTGAAACATAACAAGAGAGCCAACAGATTATAAGGAGATTCAATGGCAAGGAGTGAGTTTGGTTGGGTAGGGAACAGATACCTGTTTTTATTCTCTTCCATTCCACCTCTCCTGTCTCAACAACCTGTTAGATGTCTTATCAATCTGTGGTTTGTCCCTAGTCCCTGTGGGTGTCATTGCCACTCAGTGACTGTCCAGACTAGAAAGGAAAAATGTTTCTCATATCAGCATGATAGAGCATTGCTGACAGTTTTATATTAGTTAAACTGGCAGGCCGTGGTGTTCTGCAGAAAAGATGGCAGATCTGATAGGTCAAGGAATGGCTGAGACAGGGTTTGTTTTCGTATCCCTCAAATTAGTACATTGAGTTCTTTCTAGTCAAGTAAATTCCATGATAGCATCAGTACACGAGCAGAGGGAGATGCCGGGAGTGCTGGTGTGCCACCATGCGGCTGCTGGAGCTCCCTCTTAGGTAGACAGATCCCACGTGGTGCTGTGCCATGAGCCGAGAGAAGTCCTGAGAATGGGAGCCATTTCCTGAAGCTAAAAAGATTATCACTCATGAGTAATAGCACAGAGAATAAGACTAAATAGAAAGTGCTTATCGATAAAGATATGAATTACTTCTTACTTCTTTAGTCCTATATCTTTTACTTCTAAAAAAAAAGCCTGATTTACTTTTGACTCTGTCTAAGAAAATATTCAAAAGCAAAGCACATGCCAGGTGCTATCCACCACCCTGGCTCTGTGGATGGGTTTGGTTTAGGCTATGAGGGTATTTCTGGGATTCTGAAGGAACCTGATTCTACAGTTGGTTTAGCAACCTTGGGCCTTTTTGGCGACACTAACCCTCTTCCTCAACATTTTCTAGGTTCTTATTCTCCTGCTATTCTTTCTTAGTAGATGTCCTTAGAATTTTGAGACACAAAATCAGATCTACACTCTGTTCCAATCTAACCACATGAAATATGCAAGTTTTTCAGCATTGTTTCCATGGTATGATTAGGGAAGGCCTTTGGTGAAGGAACACTGATCAACACTTACTTGTTCCATAAACAGCACTGAAAGACTAGCCTGAGTAAAACTCTAGCAGAGGACACAGAGAAAATAAAGAGTGGCCTCTGTCCAAAAGCAGATCCCCCAAAGAGAACAGGTGGCTCAGAGGCAATAGTCAGGAAGCTCTGAGCAGGCTGCGGTACCAAAGCCAGGGAACTCTCAGCGGAGACCAGAGCTGATTCCCTGTGCCACATCTTTCCAAACAAAATCCTAGGGGAGATGGGGAGAAGACAGGCAGGTGAGAGAGAGGAGCTGGACCCGAAGTGCATCTCAGACCAGGTGCAGGATACACCTAGTCCTGGATTGCTCTAACACTGGACCTCAGCCCTACACATGAATGAGAGAGCCAAGTGGAGTTGACAGCGTGTTCTCCAGACTCCTATCGGGAAGCCAGAATAGACAGCGCTCATAACATCCCCTTAAAAGGACAATGTTCCATTACTCCACCACCAATTTGCACAAAGCCTTTGAATCGTATGTTCACAGTCAAAATAGAACCTAATTCCTTACCACCCACACACAAGTAAAGAGTGTTTTCTACCGATTGCCAATACTATCAGCCAGTCCCATTCAAAGAACAGACGTAACCTTTAAGACATTGCATTCGATTAGATACAGATTTTCAGGTAGAAGACAATTGTAATCCACTTAGAAAAACCTACCCTTTGTGTATTCACCTGAGCACACACAACTTACCCCGAGGTTGTAAGTGGTAGGCACTGACAGGGCCCTGTCATGGCAGAGTTGGGAGGCTAAGGAAGAATGCTCCATAGTTTCCAAAGAATTGCTCATGCTTGTGTGTGGTGTAGGAATCGGCACTTTCAGCTGTCAGAGAGCTAGTCCACCTTTTCCTCCCAAGCACAAAGTTGGACTGTTTGGGAATAGTTTATTATTTATGCTAGGGGTTGAGCTTGGGGTCTCACACTGGCTAACTATATGTTCTGCAACACTAAGCATCAAGCAGAAAGACACAAAATGTCCCATTGGGTTCAGAAATATTTAAACAACAATCAAGACTCCAAGTGCTACACCAACCAGCACTCTCTAGGGGACTGTACTTGATCTCCATGCAAGGCCATGTGATAGAAACTGAAGTCACAGAGATATGATAAAGAGTAGTCTTCTAGGGCTTGGGGTGTGGCTCAGTGGGTAAGGTATCTGCTACACAAAGAAGAGGATCTGAATTAGCACCCTCAGCATAAAACCAGGTATGGTATTGCACTTCTGTGTTCTAGCATGGGGCGGAGGGTGTGCAAGGACAGGAGGATCTCTAGACCCCTGATTCATACCCAGTGGACTGGAGGCAGCACTGTATGTTGAAGGATAAGGTTCCCACCTGACCAGAAAAGCAGAATTACAAATTTGCCCCTCAGAGATGTGAGGTGGCTGGACTGTAAGGCCGGATCCATGCAGAGGTAGAAGAGGTCAATCTGGACAGCCACATTTGGTGAAAGTCAGGGCTAGGGCAAGGACAAGGAAGAACTTTACAACATGAAGGTTTTATTGATTAACTTCTGTAACTGAAATCACTATCTCAGGAAGACACATGGTTTGATTAACAGAGGGTGGGATTTAAAAGGGGGAAGTCCCTCCCTTGTTGGTTACTAGGATAAGAAACAAAACAGAAGAAATGGTAACGGCATATGACGTATGGCATGGCCTTCTTGGTCACTAGGAAAGACCTAGTCAGTAAAGGCTGACTAGGGTTGTCACTGTCTTTAGTTTTGATTGTGCTCCATTTTAAAAGAGATGCCACTTAGTTCTTTGGACTGGAGCTGTATTCTAATTTATTTCAGTCACGATTGCAAATAACAGAGACGTGGGGATGCAATCCACTGTCAGCGTCCCCAGAGCAAAGCCTGCTTCCCCTCCAGCTCTCATGGGGCCTCCCTTCTTCTGTACAACTTCTGTCTGTAAAATCTCTGCTCTGTCTTTTCGAAACTATGATGGAAGTGTGCCAGATAAGACATAGCCAGCTTTTTTATCCTGCACTCTGTGTGCCTATAGTCATGGCTCAGATCACTGTAGAAACTGAAGCTGCCATGCCCCGCTGGGAGAACGAGAAAGCACACTGATGTGTGACTGCCAAGCGCCTTGTGTCGAAAGCCCCCAGAGTCTCCCAGAGCGTAGCACATACGTGGTTGTTTTGGCCGCACTAAGACTTCTGGTGGATGGGGGGTGAAGTTTTAAAGATAACCGGAAGTGCAGTCATTACTGTGGTTATCGGTCTCACCTGTGGCAGTGTGTCCGTTGCTTTCATCTGTCACTCTGGAGGGTTCTCCACTTTTCCTATGTTGGTGATGGTGTTCCGTTTAGCACTCATTGCCCATGTCTTCATACGGCAACAGCAGAGTGCAGGCTGGAATAACGGTGTTGGCTAGCGCACACAGACACTAATCCTTCATGTAACATCATCGAAGTAAGTTGTGTCGCCTTTTATCAAAGGAGTGATCGATGGGCCCAGAGAACCCTCCCCAGTCTGTCTTTTAGTTTTTGTTTTGCCTCCAAACTTTGCTTCCTCTGATGCAAACACTGCCTGGCTCCCAAATGTCATAAAGCCACCTGTATGTATCACTCCCGCCATGTCTTGCTCCTTGCTTTCCTATGGTGTGTGTCTGTATCAGTCTGCTCTGTTCACTTTCTCATTTGTAGAGAACCCTGAAATCCACTCTGAAACACCGGCTGCTCCTGCTCTACCTCCTACAGCTCCTCCTAAGCCTAAACCTAAACCTAAACCCAAAAAATCTCCTGTGCCTCCCAAAGGGGCCACTGCTGGGGCCAGCCACAAAGGGGATGAAGTGCCTCCTAATAGAAAAAATGTCAAGGCTCCCAGTAAGCAGGCCCCAACCCCTCCACCCAAGCCAACAAGCCGAAACACTGCCCGGGAGGCTGGTGAGTATGCCCTAGTGCATAATTGGATAGAGTTCAGCATGTTGGGTTCTGGGATGGGGCTGTAGCTTCTTCCAGGAGTGTGGTTTTTTTCTTGTCTCAGGGCACAATACCAATGAGCACAAGAATGTCTCAGAGACTCCCCAGTAGTTATCTCCTAAGAAAAGTTAACGTTGTTGTCTTTGGAGTAACTATGAACTGTTAGTCTTGGTTTCCACAGTCAATGCATAAGACTCACTCCTTTAGTGTGCCTGGGAGTGAGGCTGACCTGATGAGCCAGTATCCAGACCTGTCCGTGAGAGTTTGTGGTGACCTGTTACTATTCCTCTTTTAAAATACACTAGACTCGCATGTTAAAATGTGACATGGGTGTTTGGCAGGTTTGCCGGATCATAAAGTCTTCACCTTGCAACATCCATAGTCGTCTGTCCTCTGATAAATATGATATGGCAAAGGCTCATATACATGGTCAGCAACATCCCCCTGTTTCCTACTCCACTTAACATCATTTTGATGGATTTGATTTGATGCTCGGTGATACCCCCTCACTACTTCGGCAGACCAACAGGTCAAAGTGTCCTAGTGCATTGTGATTACATGTTGCCATTACAAATCGTGACTGGACATTTGCAACTTCATATGTTTCTCAACCTTACAAGTTTAATGCGAAGTGCCGCTTCCATTGTCTCATGGAATCATGATGCCTGCTACCTGTGTCATCTGTCTTTTAACACCACTCAGAATTCCCATGCTCGATGACGTTTCCCCATTCACGTGTGCATACAGTTCTTTTGTATTGTAGCACATCTTATTTCCCTTAACCTCGGCAGCAGCTTTCCAGAAATTAACTGCAAAAACTTGCCTTGGCGTTGATCTTTTTTCTCTTGTCATTTATACTCGTCATACTGAAATTCAAAGACTGGTCTAGTTGGCAGTGTAGCAGTTCTCTGAGTGCAAGTAGACCTCTCCCTGGGTTTCTCTCTTCCGCGCTTTGATCGTTGGTACACAGGCCTCTTCTAATCTCTCTGAAGTGAAATGTCCCAGAATGATGAGCCAGCGGCGCCTAAAGGTCATTTCCTTGGGGACTCAGTGGCTTTTCCTATTGGTGCCTATGTGTCCCTCACGGCCTTGCGAAGCCTAGCAGTGGTGTGTGAAGTAACACAGGCGCGGAGCTACTCAGTAAGGAGAATTCCCAGACCATCACTTTGTCTTTGGGAATTAAGAGCCTGTCTTGCATACACTTCCTCCCTCGCTCCTTCTCTGGGTGGTGTGAGCTCACTGTAGACTCAGCTGGGAAGAAAGCTGGAAATGAACACAAAGACTGGACACAGAATTCATTACAGATCTTGATATATATTTTTTTTTCTTGAAAATTTAACATATGATTTGATGTCCCTAAGAGGATAATAAGCTAGAGAGCTGTCATCTGTCCTTTGTATTAAGGCAAAATGTGCAGGACCCTTCCTATTCCTATGAATGTGACCACTTCTGGGACTGTCACCGAGAAGCAAGGCTGCATTGAGGTCCCTGGGTTTTCCATTATATGTCTTACATTCTGAAAACAGCCGTCACCTAATTTTCCCTCTGAGCGTAGATGCCTTGGTGAACCACGTTTTAGTCTAGAACATCCTTGGTTTTGCCAGGATTCTGTTCTTCTCATTGTTGCTATTAACAAACATTTTTAACGCAGAGGTAAAGCTTCCTTCTTAACCAAGGTTATGGTCAACAAACCCCCTCCTGTCAGAAGAGACTTTAAAAGCAAAGGTTATGCTTACCCCTTGTCTGTTTACTATCAACAAAAGGCTGAGGTGTAGGTTTCCAACCTAACAAATAGGGCTTCAAGAGTCACTCCAGGCACTGAGAAAAAATATTTTTCTCTAAAATAGGATGACATTAAATACTTTCTGTCAAAAACTAAAAAGGTTCAAAAATATTAAAATTAATACCATTAGAATGGATATGAAGAAGGGATCTATTTAACTTAAGAAAAACAGTTGAACGTGTTTAAACATAAAATGCTTCATGTCTTTGTTATTTAAAAATCAATTTAGAGTGGGGTTAATTTTTTTTTAGTACGGTTAATGAGTTTAACTTGTAATCAGAGAAAGATCATCAGGTTCATTAAGCCTACAGACAAGCCCAGATTTGGCAAAGGGGAAATCCAGCTGTTGTGTGTGTGTCTAAGATAGTAATTACCCTAACTAGACTCCTTGTGAGTCTAAATCTTGTCATTAAGTAAGACTGGCTTCTTTACATGTCAAAATTAATGAAGTCATATGTCTCATTGTCTGTTCCTCTGTTTGTTCTTTATTTCAACTTTCTCATTGGCATCAATAAAGTTGCCTCCAGAGGTAAGTCACTGTGATACCTGTGTGCAGAATGGGAAGGAAGGCCCTCCCTGGTGCATTAACAAGGCATTTTTTGATAGTTGTGTGAAAGAAACTTTAGCCCCCTCTTAGGAAGGAAGAATATGTAGCATCGTAATAGAAGTAATATTCAGAGAAAATATAGATTAAAAAGGCCATGAAACTAGTTAATATTCACAAGGGATTTTAAATGGATTTCCTAAGGTGACATAAAGGAAAATTAAAATATATACATGTAATTTAAAGGAAAAAAGAAAGACTACCTAACTTGTTTTCCGGGAAGTTGCTTAGTTGACGTCAGCTCTATCCAGAAGTAAGCAAAGGTAGGCCTTTGAAGGCTTTCCTAGAACATTAGAAAGTAAAAGTCACTGGATGGCCAGCGTGGATGGGATTGGAAATTCTGGAAAAGTTGAAGTGTGTGTGCTCTCGCAGCTTCTCAGGAGGAAGAAGCAAGAGAATCATTTGAGTCCAGGAGCTCAAACAAACCGTGTTGCAGAGGAAGACCCTCTCGAGGGCTAAGCCTGAGGAACCGCACAGGCATAGATACACACACACACACACACACACACACGTGCATGGAGTGACATTCTTCCTCTTCAGATTATTCAGGTTCCACCCATGTAGATATTTTTTTAAAACCACAGCAAACAATTTTTCCTTGTGGTTTGGTGTTTTGAAGGGGGGGTGTCTTTTTCTGCTGTGAATGTCCCCTCTCTGTTTCCCCTCACGACAGCAGGTGGAAGTGTAGGCCAGCAGGACAAACTTCTTTCCCTGGAGTTTTGGGAGCAGTTGCCTTGGAGTTACCACTTGGAAGGTAGTGGGGTAAATGAATTTACTTGTGACCCAGAAAGAGGCTGGCAATATATACCCTACTTCTTCTGAATATGGGCCCTCTCTCCATCCCCAGAAAGAAACAAGAAGGAATGTCATTGGCAAGGTCCCGTGTGTGTCCTATAGTCAGCTTGCCCGTCATATCCATCCCCTTCCTAGGACCAAGGTCTGTAAGAGTAACTCAGAACAAAGGGCAGCTGTCCTGTTAAGCTGTTTCTGGTGAAGATGGAGGAGAGAGACAAGGGCTTCTTGCCCTTTACTTTTCTTGAATGTCACTGTTCCCTCTCTGAGAGGCTGGGAGGAGACAGTAAACAAGACCACTATGATTACTGACCAATTTTCTTAACATTCCTTGACTTGATGCATTTTAAAGGGAGCATTTCAAATGTCATTGACAATTGCAACTTTGTCACTTAAAGAGTGTTGTATTTTTTGATTTTCAATGCAAAACTTTCTCTGTTTTTAGCTGGTTCTTCTCATCCGAAGAAAACAACTGGCTCCAAAGCATCTGCTTCAGCATCTGCTTCCTCCACCTCCTCTCGCCCCAAAGTGTCCAAGGAGTCAGTTGCTAGCAAAACAGGCATAGTGGGGACCACAAAGGGCAAGAAAAAGTTTGGCAAGCAGACGGCAGTGTCCCGACTGTCCTCCGACACCACCACTGCTGAGACATCTAGTCTTAAAGGGGAGCCCTCAGACGCTGGGCTAGAGAGTCTCAAACAGGAGGCAGCTGCTGGAGCTGAGGAGCAAGCCACAGGCAAATCCAAGGCGACCATCCTTCCACATCCTGTGGCACCACTGCCCTCCCCATCTGCCCTGCCTCTGCCACTAGAGGATCAGGGCATTGTTGCCTTGGACACCGCCATGGTCCTAGTCAGTGATGGACATACCCTGCCCATCTCTGCCGTAGACCCGAATCAGCTCCTTTGGACTGAAGAGCCGACAAGCAGAACCACTCCGTATTCAAGCGCCGACTTAACTGGCAGCAGAGAACACGCACAGTGGTGAGTTGGGACACAGTCTAAGTAGCACAGGCTACTCGAATATTCTCTTGGAATAAAAGGATATAGTCTGCTCCTGTCTGTATTAAACGTGCTGAATGTTAGGTGACCACACTCGTGGTCTCACCAGGTGGAATTCCCATAGGCTGTGTGATGACAGTGATGATGCTAACAGATATACTTTGGCCCCGTACGCCTTCCAAGGATGCTTTGAGCCTCTCTCAACATAGACCATCATTCTTTTTCTTCTACCTAGACATTTTCCTTTTTTCTCCTCTGGTCCTTGTTTTAAACCTATATTATTTGGTCCCAGATCACTCATCCATGCTTGCTTAGCTTCATCTCCCTGTAACAACCTAGCTTTCTTCCCCAGGAAAATTAAGACCAACAGTAAAGAACTCTTTAAAATTCTGGATCTACTCATATCAAGAGTAGAGTGACCCCTTCCTTGCTAATTCTCCACTGAATCGTAGTTTCTTCTGTGACATCTTCTAATATGTATTAACAGGACTGGTAGCTTATTTAGAAGAGTTTTCCTATACATTCTGTAGAACTAGACAGCATGCCTTACTTACTTCTGTGTCCCTAGCAGCCAGTGTAGAGTGTGACGAGCTATAGGCCGTCAATGCATACTCACTGAATTGTCATGTGACAGTAAGAACGTGTGAGCCAAGGTCAGCTTTTGTCAGTGATGTGCTGAAGGTGAGCGGCCTTGGACAACGGAGTTCATAGAGTCTAAAGAAGGCCCAACAGTGGTCGCATCATCTTAGTTTTGTTCAGGAAGATAACAAAACATAACGGTTAGAACTCAGTCTAATAAAGAACTAGGTCTTGCCCTCTATGGGCTAGTGGCCCATCGTTCTCCAGCTGCCTGGAGCTCATTGGCTCCTTTTCTGATGCCCCTCAAAAAATCCTATAAATATGCTATTGAGGTTGAAGTAGGCAAGTTAGACCTCCTGCCCCATAGGTAAGACAAACTAGCAGAGTATATAATAGATGCAATTACCAATCATGCAATTATCATTTCTGTCTAGGAAAGACTCAGATCTAAAGTTGAACCTATTTCATGTTTCTCCTTTTTATCATTTGAAGGAAAATTTAGGGATGATCGATAAATATCAAATTACAAACTATTTGCCTGGCATTTTAGTAAAAGCGAGAAGAGACAGAAAATATTGAGATAAATGATATGTTATCTGTTTGTTTGGATTTTTTTAATTTTTTTTGTTTTTTTCAAGACAGGGTTTCTTTGTGTGGTCCTGGCTGTCCTGTAACTAGCTCTGTAGACCTGGTGGGGTTAAAGGCGTGCACCACCACCGCCCGATTTTGATAGACTATCTTTATTGGTCTGTTTGGTGAAGCTGTCACAGACCACCTGAAAGAGAGTAATTTATAATGAAAGTACATGTATAAGCTCAAAATTCTAGAGGCTCAGAAGTCTAAATCAAACCAGCATTTAATGAGGAAGTTCTTGCTGCAGAAGGTGGCAGGGCCAAGAGAGCAAGACAGCTCACCCTGTCCCAGGAGCCCTTTCTGTAATGGAGTTCCTCTCTTCATTATGGCTTTGCCCTCAGGAGGCCTTGCCTTTCAGTGCTAGTGCATCAAAGATGAAGTTCCCAAGACTTGAATTCCAAGGAACATGTCCACACCCTTAGCCCAGTGTCCTCACTGCTTCCAGCACACAGCACACCTTCCTCTGGTTGTAGTGTTGCTCAGCACTTCAAACTGAACTTTTTCTCTTTCCGGGTGTGATGGGGGGAGGTTGTTTGTTCTCTGTTGGACAAGGTTGTAAACACCAAAGGCATAATTGTGAGCCAGACAGGCTAGTTCCGAAGAGATGATTTTAATCAATCAGCGTGCTCGGGATATGTGTGTTTAAGACAAGGTTTCAGTTTCAGAAAGTGGATGCTGTATTTGGGTCTGTTGTTCACTATGCAAAAAGGAAGGCAGTTTTGGGTAGCTGTAAGTGTTCGGAGAACCACTCATATCCACCGCCAACCTGACTCTCCTCAGTTTATTTCCATGGTCATTTAGGGACTGTATTAATTACGCTAAGCGCCACACTTTCTACTAGGACCTTAATGCCTTAGTTACCCCAGGTACATGGAGAATTTTTAAATAAAGAAATAAATGTAAGTTTTCTGTTTCCAGCGATACCCCGAGTAAAGGGAATAAGCTTGGGTCTCTTTGGACGTTGAGGGTGTATATCATATATTTTCCCATCAGCGAGGGTCACTCTCAGAGTTTCCTAGAAGAGCTCGTTTTCTTCTTAGTATATTTTTAAAATGCAAAGAGTGACTTTATAATGCATTCTTCAGGGGTAGTTTGTGTTTGCCCTTGACTTAATGAGCCTGGAAAATGCAGTGTCTCAGATTTTCTCCCAAATTCTCTCTCTTTCAAGTGGAATTTGAGTTAGGGTTTTTGGCTCTCACTCCCTTGCTTTCCTTAGAACTTTTCCTCGGTTATATTTAGTCGCCCAATGTGTGAAAACTCTGTCATAGTATGAAAAGCCTTCTGTTTGGGATACAAATATCAAAACTTGAAATAGGGCTAGTGGTTGTATTTAAAAATGCCCACCTCTCCTCCTATCTCACAGGCTGCTGTTCAGTATGTTGTTTTTAATTCATTTACAGCTCTATCCATAACACAGGCATCTCTGTAGTGTGGAGCAGAAAAAAAAATTCAACCCACTTGAGGTCATATTTAAAAATGACTTGTTGAGTCCCCTTGACAAAAATTTATGTAATGTTCAATGTTGTCCAGTGTTCTCAGGAACCATAAGGGTGGAGGTGTGAGCTGACCAATGCAGACGTGGAGCACAGTTATTATTAACTAATTATAATAATCTCATAATATAACATTTAGTAAGTAGACTAGCGGTCTCAGTCTGGATCCCAGACTGCACTGGCCAGGTTGGGTGGGCTACTTACTTACAGCCTTTCTTGGACCCGTGTTGTAAATTCTCCAACCACCTTGTAGTTTTAAATAGTTATGAGCTGTGAATAACTGCTGCCGAACTCTGCACACTGCAGAATACTATATCAACAGTGAGATCAACATAATTAACACAGTCAATTAGTGACTAACAGGATTGAGTCCTGAAGTACCTTGTTTTGCTATAAGCAGATGCTGTTATTAATTGACAAACCTTTAAACATACTGTAGTTGTCCATAGTGACAGCATCCTCAAAATAGAATCGCTTTCTGCAGCAATCGACTAATAATCTGGACCACGGAAAAGTTTGTCCATAAAAAGACATCTTCACTTCTTTCCAATGGCACTACATTCTGTGTTGTCTCCAAAAAAGTGAACACAGAATTACCATACGGTTCAGCAATCTCCTTCTGTGCTTATAGTCAAGAGAATTGAAATTGGGGAAGTAGATTTGTATACCAGAGTGTGTAGCGTTAATATACAGTAACCAAAAGGCAGTAGCAGCCCAACTGGGCATTGGCTGATGAATGAATAAACGAAGTGTGGCATGTGCACACAATGTAATATCATCCAGCCCCCCACAGGAAGAAATTCGCCGCTGCTAGGACGTAGGCGTCCTTGACATCGCGTTAAGTGAAATAAGTCAAACCAGAAGTTGGTATAATTACCTTTACGCGAGCCTTCATAAAACAGTCAGCATCACAGACACAGAGAGCGTAGTGTGAGGGGTTACTAGCTCATGGGGACACTGCTTCATTTTAGAGAGATGAAAAGGTTCTAGAGTTGCATGGTGATAATTATACAGCAACCTGAATGTCCTTAATGACACAGAACGGTACCTTTAAAATTGTTAAGATGGGAGATTTTGGGGTATGTTGATGTCACATAATTAAAAATGAGATTTCAGGGTCTAGAGAGACAGCTCGATAGGCAAAGGACCCTAAGTCGATCCTAGCTCCCATGTAAAAGCAAGGCATAGGGATGCATGTATGTAGCGCCAGGGTCGGGATAGGAAGGCAGCAGTGTGACAGGCAGATCCCGGGAGCTTGCTGGCCCATCAGTCTAGCTGGGATGCTAAATTCCAGGGTCAATGAGAGATCCTATCTCAAAATTTAAGAGTGATAGAGGAAGGCATTCAAAATTAGTGGTGACCCCCCCCCACACACACACACACTCAAAGATTTCATATACCCTTTTGAAAACAACTTAGGCTGTTGGGTTCTTTCTTTTTTTTTTTTTTTTTTTGGTTTTTCGAGATAGGGTTTCTCTGTGGCTTTGGAGCCTGTCCTGGAACTAGCTCTGTAGACCAGGCTGGTCTCGAACTCACAGAGATCCGCCTGCCTCTGCCTCCCGAATGCTGGGATTAAAGGCGTGCGCCACCACCACCCGGCCTTGTTGGGTTCTTTCTAAGTTAAAAAAAAAAAAAAGGTAGAGTCTTGGAAGTGCCTGGGCCTCTAATCATAGAACCAGCTTTAAATGCCTTTTGTTCTAATGAAGTTTGCCTGTGTGCAACAATCAAAACACGTTCATGTGTGTTGTTGTTTGTCTTGGAGGAGGGTTGAGGTTGGTTTTTAATATTTTTTTGTCTGTGAAAACACCAAATTTGAATTCATCTATTTATATCACAAAGTATTTGGGAGGTCTTCTGTATCTTACAATAATGATTACATTATTTTTGAAATTAAATATTTTTGTCATCCCATGCAACTTCATTAGTCTTTGAAGATGGGTAAGACCTTTACCCAACTGAACGACAAAGCATCGTTGCCCCTCCCCCAGTATATTGCCCTTCTTTTAAAGCCTCCATCTAAGACTTGGTGTCTTAGGTGTCACTCTAGTCCTGTAAGAGGCGGTCTTGTTCATGAAGAAATGCAAGCACGGAGAGGATCAAGGAATTTTATCCTGTTGACACACTGGCTGGAAAGAAAATGGGATTTATTCTAATATTAATAAGAGATGTGTGTTCCTGTATGACACCCTTCTGGGTGCTGTGATGCAGAACTCTCTGAAGCCTGTGTGTCAAAGGCATGGTAGGGGTCAGAAGGCAGACAAATCAGGGATACTGAGCTCTGCTCTGGGTCACCATGAGAGCAGAGGAATGGGGCGAGCAAGTCAACTGAGTGATCCAGAAACATCCGTGGAGGTGCTGAGGCTTTATGTTTAGACTTGAAGAGCACAAAAGAAGTGTAGGCAGAGCCCCAGGAATCTGCCTGTCCCTGCCTCCCCACACTGAGGTTATAAGCAAGCACTAACACAGCTATATTTTTTGTCATGTGAGCTCTGGGAATTGAAAGCTCAGGAATCCCAGCTTGTGCAGCGAACACTTTACTAAGTGAGATGTTTCTCCAGCAGTCCTAACCCACTACTGTCTCCTCTACTGCCCCGTGATTCATGGATGAATCGGTTCACAAAGTCCAGTTTCACTCTGTTCATTTGCGGGATGTGTTAGAGAACATCTAGTAATACCTTTATGTTCTGCAAATGCAAAATCTAAAACCTCAACAATTAAGTAATGCCCCAGAGAACGTCCGTGTTAGTGATGTTGGATGACTGTCCCATGTTGCATTTCACCCTTTCCCAGCATGAAGGATGTTCATGAGGCTAGCATGCTTCTTGCGGTGTTGGTATCCATAAGGATTGCTCTGGACTTCACATTACCCTCTGCTTTATTGCCCTTCATAGCTTTGCAACCAAAGATGAGCTGGGAAAGGCTGGACCTCAGTTGCTGACCCCCGGGCAGGCGGGAGACTCTTCAGAATCCTTCAGTGCCCCGGAGGGTGAGACCCCAAGAGAGTACCAATCCAACGACTCTGACTCAGACGGACCCATCTTGTACACCGATGATGATGAGGAAGAGGATGATGATGATGACGGCAGCGGAGAAAGTAAGAATATTTCCAAGAAGTAGAGCAGCAGGTGTCGTACAGAGAAACACCTACTGTGCAGTGCAAAATCTCCTTAGCCACCGCTAAACACTTTCTTCCCCTCACCTTCTTCTCTCGAATTAAAAATATATTTATTCTAGCTAAAAAGTAAAAGCAGTCTTGGAGAATAGCATAATTCCACGAGTTCAATTCCCAGTACTGAAAAAAAAAAGTGTGCCCATCCCAAAGTTTAGTTCATGATGACAGATTTTGCCAGAAGAACATACAACATAGGTGTGCCACACCCTTGACAATGAGTTAGACTGAAGATTTGTCTTGATACAAACAGTCTAAGCTTTTTAAGAACAGTGGTTTTTCTCATGAAAGACAAAGGTGCCCATCCCTCCAGGGACCTGCTCTTGAAGAAAGAGTATCAGCCAGGGTGGGGCTTCCTTGGCTTGCTGGAAGTGTTAGACATCTTCACTTATTTTATACTGTGGCTTAAAGAGAGATGGGAGGGGAATGAGTCGAGAATGACAAATTCTTGGTTGGAGTTGAAAATGCTTGCTTGTCCACCATTGCAAAGACAGGATGCCTTCTAGAAAGGAAGAATCCTAGAGATGAATCAAAGCCGTGACTGTGTCTAATTAGATGACTAGAATGTGCTGTTAAAATGTTGTGGTTTTTAGTTTTTGTTTTTTGTTTTTAACTTAGGAGGAGCGTGACTTGGCAGAATTTCACTGTGGGGTTGGATTTACAGATGATTAAAAGTTATCAGTGTATTAATGACTCAGCAGAAATTTGTTAGGTTTCCTTCCCTTAGCACCCACCTGATAGCTACTGCCTGCTGGGGGCTTAAGGATGCCTGGGTGACTGAGGGTTAAAGCATTTGTGTATAGTGTAGGCTCCTTGCCAGCATAACGCCTGGCTGGGGGAAAGGGGATGACAAGGATTAACTGTACAGAAAAGGAGCGAGGATAAGCTCTTGACTTGAAAAGAAAGCAAAAGCCTTGTGCAATCACCGATTTCCATGATCCACCAAATCAGCAGAATAAACCTCCTCGAGCTCCGTCCAGATGATGAGGTGCTGTTTCCAAGTGTGTTCATGCTATCTTGGGTTTTTTTTTTTCCAGAACATTTTTTAAAAAATCCTTTAGTTCTTTTTCAAAACGAATTATCTCCAACTCAAAATCCCCCCCCACACACACACACGCCCTTGAACTGATTAAGCTTCCCCTCTTGCACGCAAGTAAAGAATTTGACTCAGGTCCTGTTAAAGTTCAGCCACGTGTAACCAAAGCCCTGCTAGGTTAAAAACTGATGTACCTGTATCTCTGCCCCTTCCCAATCCTCAGGTGCTTTGGCAAGTAAGATACGGCGAAGGGACACTCTTGCCATCAAACTTGGCAATAGACCATCCAAGAAAGAACTGGAGGACAAAAACATCCTGCAGCGAACATCTGAAGAAGAAAGGCAAGAAATAAGACAGCAGATCGGGACCAACCTGGTCAGGTACTTGCTGGGGCATGAGTGCAGAAGTGACTGATTCTGGTCATTGTTTCAAAGTCTCCCACCTGCCTGAGGGCTTGGTGAATTCCCCAGGTTCAGGTGCTCCTGGCCCATCCAGTCCTGTAAACTTGATCTCAGTTTGTGAACTACTCAAAGGATTTGCCCTTTGGTCAGTTAGCCAGTAGCTTTGAGATCTCCAGAACGTAGCTCAGGGGTCAACAGACTTTTCCAAAAACTGATCTGTTACGACGTCTTAGGTTTTGATGACCGGCTGGTCTCTGTTGCAGTTAGCCAACTCGGCCACTACATAAAAGAAGATGTTAACAACATAGAAATAAATGAACGTGAAAGCGTTTCAATAAAATGCATTTACCAAAAGGGACGGCGTGGGGGAGACTGGCGCACAGTCCACAACTTGACCAGCTACTCTTCTAATCCGGGGACTTACTGAGATTTCTGTGAAAACTATGAGGTTCCATCCTCTGGGCTGTGAGAAGTACCAAGCTGCAGTGGTCTAGCTTTGTCCTGGTCAGATAAGCATAGCCCCCTGTCCAGACGCAGACCGTTAGCTTAGAATGGGTGGGTCATTGGGCATCACTCCTCACACCCTGCTGTTCTCGTGTGCTGTAGGTCTTCTGTTTTGACCACAAATGGCTTCAAAAGTCCATTTAACTAAGATTTTTAATAGTGGCTAATTCTTGAAGGAACTGGTTTTGATGCCAGCATAAGCACCCTCAAGTGTCACTATTTTCCATTGGTTTCTCTCACTCTGCACACCCACCCAGGTGTATCCCTGGGAGACGGGCACCAGATCAGGATGTGAAGATGGGAGGAAGTTGTTGCCCTTGCTTAGAAACCAGAGCCTTTCGTGATCACTGTAGGAAGGTTGTGCAGGGCTGCTAGGGAGTGTTTGCTGTTCTTCACAAGGGAGAGAATCTCCAAGGCCCTTCTCTGCTAAAAGGGAGACTTTCCGGGGCAGCAGCTGTGACTCCTAGATGAAGGGAAGGCTCACCTCCCTAAGAAATCCAGGAGGAGGCTTGGGGGTGTGGTGCCCCAGCTTTTGCAACTCCCACTAAGATTCCAAAAGGAGTCCTGAGCAGTTTGCCAAGGGGCTCCTCGCTGGAGGGTTTTCACCTCTACCCTAAGCCTGAACCATTTCCTGCCTCAGGAAAGAGCTAGCAGAAGTCAGAGGAACTTCATGTCAAATTTGTCTTCTTAACAACTAAAAGCAGGGGCCTCTCTGAGGTCTGGGGAGAGGAAGGGACTCTCTGAAAACTGCAGTTCCTTAGAACAGAAGCGGGTTAGGATCACTGTTCAGCTATGATGGATTTCTTTTATACCATCCTCACTACACCACATGCATGCGGATACGTGACAAATGTGTTTTATTATTTTATTGCCTTTGTTTATGTTTTGGTGTGAAATTTTTTAATCATAGAAAAATAATGCATATAAAATGGTAGCAAAACAGGAGAAACTCCTTAAATGCAAAGAATATTAGTATAGTTTATCATAGTAAAAGATTTTTATAAAGTGAGCCCCATGCCAGGATAATCCCTCACTTGATAAAGCGTTTGTTGTGCAAGCGTGAAGACCTGGGTTCCATCCTCAGCACCCAGGTAAAAATTGTGTTAGCTTAAAAAAGCCTGAGACAAGCCAGAATTAAAGGTTTTTATAAACTATGCTAAATACATTAGTACCTAGAGAAAACCTAAAAGCATTTTTTAAATGAGCAAAGTTTCCCTACTTTTTTCATACTAAATGTCTAGCCATGGTTATTTGTAATGGGGGGAAAAAGCTATAAATTATGGGAACAAAATACTGTTATTATTCCTAGTTATAGGCCTAGAAAATTCTGAGAAAAAATAAAACAGCTATATAGTAACTTCTGCAAGCTCAAAAAACCCCTAAGGTTAATTCATGAGCATCAGCAGCGTGGTAACACTGTCGTCCTAGTAACACAGGCGTTGGCACGGAGCAGAGAGCACAGCAAGTGGGAGACATGGCAGTCACAGCATTTCCAGCAGCCATTGTCAGTAGCCAACCACTTAACAGTTGAGGCTCCAAACACGCCCTGTCCAGACAACCACGATGGATGGAATGAGTTTAGAATGGAGAGAAAGTAGACATTTGTATCAGTGAGGCACACTCACAAGACAGGCTGATCAGACGTGCCCCTTGTGTAGTGTGTGGAGGAAAGTAGATGCGTTCTATGGAATCGGAGCCTTGATGATTGACAAAAGAAAACCAGACAAATGTGACCCCCTTCTGATGTGAGCTAAAGAAAGATCCAAGCTGATCTGCTGAGATGGAATGAAAAACCCTTGGTAGCACGTTTTGAAGATGTTTGAGGATTTGTATGATGAACTCACTAGTGAGGGAGGACTAGTCACAGTCAGAGTGTCTGATCAAGGGTGAAGCCCAGGGGTAGAGGGATTGCTTAGCAAATGTAAGACCCTGGGTTTGATCCTAAGCACTGTAAATTTACAAACTAATGAATAAATGAATGAATGAGATGTGGCCTTATTTAAAACTGAAAAAAAAAAACCTAGGGTAAAAATATATCTAAAACAAGAGAGAAAACATCACCAGCCATCAGTTGATGACACTCACAGAACAGTTCTTAAATTAAAGCCTTTACTACTTGAACTACAAGTACCCAGGAAAATTAAATGTTTACTTTTAACTTAAATTGCACACACTTATTAAACTAGTGAAGCACAATTAAAAATTAAACCCAAGTTTATGGGAAAATAGTATACATTGTTCTTGATATGTATTTTTGAAGCAGTTTAAATAAAATAGTTATAAAGCTATTTCTTTGCATAATAACTCTGTTGACTGAGGTTTCTGTCCTGCCCAGTCCCACAGTCGTTCAGTCCCAAATAAACACACAGAGGCCTACATTGATTATAAACTGATTGGCCTATTAGCTCAGGCTTTTTATTAACTCTTATAACTTATATTTGCTCATAATTCTTCTCCGTGTTAGCCATGTGGCTTGGTACCTTTTTCATCAGTGAGGCCTTCTCATCTTGCTTCCTCTGTGTCTGGATGACAACTGCAGACTGACTCTTTTCTCCTCCCAGAATTCTCTTGTTCTCATTGCCCCACCTCTACTTCCTGTCTGATCACCCTACCTATACTTCCTGACTAGCTACTGGCCAATCAGCATTTATTAAAAATAATACAAGTGACAGGATAAAAGACTATCCTTTAAAAAAAACCAAGAACTCTGAATCTAATATCCTTTGTTTAGCTTTCTTCATGACTATTATCCATACAACTTGTAACCAACACTCTAAACAAAGGCAAACATCCATAATCCATATTTTGGGAATGCGGGTGTAGTTTTCCAGACTACTTCCTGCTGATTGAAAGCACTGATAATCTTACAGGGAGCTAAAGAAAATTTTGAATTATGGTCAAGTCCTAAATGGAATATTCTGTGAGGCTTGATCATCTCAGCCAGAAGTCTTGAAACTGTTCTGGATGCATAACTCAGAGGAAACTCAACAGAGGTCCCCTGAAATTTTGGATCATCTGGACCATCCATTCCTTTTGGAGATTTCTCAGGGGGTCTTCATTAATCAAACCTTATTTTTCTTAATCGAGAATGAATCCACAGCCTCTCATTTCCTGTGAAAACAAAAGCAAAACCTCTTCTCCAAATTAACATACCTTTTAACTTAAATTTTTTTTTAAATTTTAACTTTTTTTTTATTGATAAAAGGAGAATAAAAAAAAATTTCCACCTCCTCCCAGCCTCCCATTTCCCTCCTCCTCCTCCCACTCTTCTCCCCCTCCTCCCACCCTTCTCCCCTTCCTCCCACTCCTCTCCCTCTCCCTCTCCAGTCCAAAGAGCAGTCAGGGTTCCCTGCCCTGTGGTAAGTCCTAGGTCCTCCCCCCTTGAAGTCAAGGCATTTTCAAAATATATATGTTGGATTAATCCAGCAACATTTTTTTAGCATTAACCCAAGTTTATTAAACCTTACAAACAAATGATTGCCTTTTGTATTTTCCAGTGCTTTTTTATTTATAGAAAAAAAACTCAGCAGCATTTATAATCAAATGTCTTTTAGCAGCTTTTGCTCCTTCCCCAGTCATCAAACAATTTAAAGACAACACAATAACACACAGTATCCATAATCTCTGTGTATTTTTCATCTTTAAGTGGCTTTATTTTAAACTCTATTTCTTTTATTTTTATTTTAAATTTTTTTGCTTTTTGAGACAGTGTTTCTCTGTGTATCTTTGGCTATCCTGGAACTCACAGAGATCTTCCTGCCTCTGTCTCCCAAGTGCTGGGATTAAAGGTATGTGACACCATACCTTGAACTCACAGAGATCTTCCTGCCTCTGTCTCCCAAGTGCTGGGATTAAAGGTGTGTGCCACTACACCCAACTCTCTTTGTTTCTTTTTTATTTTAAGGACTTTATCCTTTTCCTTTTCTCTCTGAAGCCTACATATATTTTTAAATACACTGTAAACCATTTAGAGGTTTTCTTCACCTGAATCTGTCTTTACTGTACATCTTTCTTTTTTTGACAACATGAGTCTTTAATTTGCTAAGCAGTATGGCTAGAATTAAACCCATTCCTTAGCTTTCTGAGAGCCTAGCTTCATGGCAGAAGTACTGGCTGGAGCCATGTTTATTGTCACAACTCTGTGGAGTTTCAAGGTCCCTGACACCACCAAGATGCATGCTGTTGGCAATTCATAAACACCATTTAAGTGTTTGCTGGCAGGGCCTCTTAAAAGAGCTGCAAGTTTCACAACTAAAGCTGAATTAGGAAGCCTCTCTTAAATGAGATGTGCTTGCCTCTAGTAAAGAGAGCAAATCCGAGAAATTGCTGCTACCAATGCTATTCATTTTTGTCCAGAATTATTTCCCAAACTCTCTCAGGTTGTAAGTGAATTTAGCTGTTCACGTTGGTGCCATTTGTTGACTGAGGTTTCCGTCCTGCCTGATCTAGCAGTCATTTAGTCCCAAATAAACACACAGGGGCCTACATTAATTATAAACTGATTGGCCTATTAGCTGAGGCTTCTTATTAACTTTTATAACTTACATAACTCCATCTTGTGGGACATATGTAAGAAGGAAAGGATCTATAGTGATTCATTTGAAAGGCTTTTTATAAAGATATGTATTATAAGACTATTTAGCAATGATAAATTAACCAAGAACAAGCCAAGTAAGTAGACAAAACCTGAACACTGATAAAGAAAGTTTTTTTTAAAAAAAAAACAACCTAGCAGTGTGGTTCCTGTCCTTAGAACATCAGTCTTCTATCCATGTCATTAGGGATTCCTTGGGGATCATGCCCAGTCTTTCACCAGGAAGTGTGAACATAGATTAGAATGGGTTGAGACATCCTCCATTCCAATTCTAACCATAAATCTGGGGTACCACCCGTATCTTTTATGAACTAGTATTCCAATGCCACCCTTAAAATATTTAATATTTTTATAAGTACGTACATGATCTATAGCTTTAAATTTTCAATATAGTAGGGTTTGTTCTTAGTAATATATAAATGTTCTTTTCAGTGAACACAGCACATCTTATGCCCCTTGCTCAAGGTTTTACCCACAGTTCAAGCTTAGATAACACAGTTTAAGTCCAATGAGATAAGAATGGATCTTGACCCCAACATTTGCTCATGTTTTAGTTTAAGCAAGTCCCTTTCTTCGTCAGCAAACTGGGAGCCGGCCTTTACTTTGCTGGGTTGTTTGGAGGATTCCCCACACTTTAAGCATCTAGCACAAGGACTAGACATTTAAAAGTAGGAGTGAAAGGTAGCCGTGGTTATTCTTATAGTTTTCCGTGCTTTTAACGCCAAGGGCAAGAGCTGCTCGGTCTTCATACTGTTCCTTGAGGTTAAAGAACCCAGAGGCTTCTACCCTTGAGGACAGACAACCTTCAAGGTCCCATTTTAATCAACTGTAGGATTCTAGAAAATAGGAAAGGAAAAGAAAGCATTCCAGAGGAAGGATATTCCTTCAGCAAGAGAGAGCTAGCACACTTGAGTGTGACAATCTCTAGTACACCAGCAGTGCACACACATAGCATACAGTATAGTCATGGCACCGAATCCAGCTGCATAGGTCCAGGTTGCTCCCTGGACCCTTTTGGGGACTCAGTTACTGCCTTAATTTCAAAGCAAACCCAATGAATATCCAACTTCAATGAAAATTTGAAGAGACATTTGAAGGATTACTGGTTTGTTGTGATCCTAACATTTAGAATAGGTTGTGTCTAGTAAATACATATATCTTCATCTTCACTTACACAAATGCAGCCTACATCCTGAGGCAATCTTTCACTGCAATTAAAAACAAATTGATGATGTAATCAAGACCAAGAACAAAGTTATATGGAATTTCTAAGAGTTCCTGCTCTCATGTAAAGCAGTTAACTACTAATCCTGGCTGAGCCTGGCTTATCTCAACGGCAGAGAAGAAGGGGCCCCCGCATAGCTCAAGATAGCATTGTATGAAATATATTCACTTGCAGGGTTTCCCGTCAAACCCCGAGCAGCACAGATTGAGCAGCTCGTACATTGGCGTGAACTTTGCAACAGCAGCTTATTGGAGGCCCCAGTGCACTGTACGTTAATTAAGTAAGCTATCAGCTAAGCTGCTGTAACATGTCAAGAATATAGGAGTTCAAGCAATGTATGTTGATTTCTCTCTTACCAGGCAGTCTAGAGACAACTGGGCCACCCAGCATGATGGAAATTTCTCCTCTTCTCCCCGTAGTCCTAACACTCAGACTCCTGCTTTGCACATTTCTTACAGCCCTGGGGAATCTTATCTGCAAGATCAAAGCTGGCTCATAATACCATGTTCCAGTGCAGCCTGTGCTAGAAGGAAAGCAGAGACCACACACTCATCTGTGTTGAGGAGGGGGAAAGCTTATGCTGCTCATGTCCTGTTTCAAGAAGTCAGTCGCATCCCGCACCTAACTAGGGGAGCTATGATCTGTAGGCATATGCCCAGCCAAAAGCCAGATGCCTCTCTTACAAGGATGAGTGGAAGAGAGGTGACAGATGGAAATCTAAGTTGTGCTCAGTAGTCTACAAACAGGAGGGAGATATTTATTTCATAGGCTTAAATTTTATTTTTATTTCCCAAGATAAAAGTCTAACTTTGTTGGTTCACTGTATCTTCCACCAAATGGGCCTTGTTTGTAACTCGTGGTGTGTTCATTTTGTAATCTGTAGTCTATCATTTTGTCATCCTAGGAGACTCAGCCAGAGGCCAACAACTGAAGAATTAGAGCAAAGAAACATCTTAAGACGTGAGTATATGATTCCATACTGCGATCCCTAATGTGATCCATAACAAGGTGCCCTAGAGACAACCCATCCATCAGGAGAGAAACATGATTCACAGCTGACTGGGAAGGCCCGTGTATGTCATATATATTAGTAGATGTTTACGTATTTAAAAAAATAATTTCTTGGTTTTCATATTTCATTTTATAGCTTTAAGCCTGATATCCCCTAAAGTGAAGTCCTGGTCATAGCAATTATTTTTGAGAAAAATTAAATTTATCCCATGTGTTCTTTTGCCGAAATATTAAAGAAAATGCTTTAGTCTACTTTCAAATAACTGCCAAAGAACAAACCCACAAAGAAATCAATCAAACATTCCTATATTGTTATGAATAATACAGTTGGTTGCTAGGTTGAGTAAAAGTTCCAATTTAAAATTATGGTAAGAGGGATTTTTCCAGGCATTTCACTTGCCTTTGTTGTGATTGCTCCTCTTCTTTCTTGAATTCTTTGTGGTTTCTTGGAACTTAAAGAGGTCTCCACTCATTTCCCACTTGATTTTTCCTTTCCAATTTCTGGCAGCAAAGTGTGAGGAGATCCCACTAGAACCACTGTCTATCTTCCTGTTCTCTCAGGATGGTCACCAGCTCCAGTGAGCTAAAAAGCAGTGCCTAGATATTAACCTAGTTCCAAAGGAGCTTTTTAGTCCATGAAATACCAAAAGACAAGAACGATCAGAACTCCAGGCAGACTATAATAGCAGTAAGCCATTGGCATGGAGGCACCCTTTTCAACCAAGCTGACCGAGTACAGTCAGTCTGCTGGATGACCCCACGCTCTCATGGGAGTTATTTTCTTTTGTAAAAGAAAGAAAGATTTTTGTAGCATATTTATAGCAATTTTGCCATAACTGAAGCAACCTAGCAATGAACACTTACCAGTGTAAGCAGGACCAACCACACAGTCTGTGGCATCGCTCCCCTGCTGTGCTTTTTTTCTGGCTATTTGTGAGTCTGAGTTGACTAGAACCCACCAAAGTGGCTGCTAAAATGAAGAAATGTCACTCTGAAAGACAAAAAGGTTGTAACTACAAAAGGAGGGTGCATTTTTACCTAAGCAACATCTAATGTTGACATGAAAACAAAGCTGTGAAGTTTCAGAAGTGTTTTCCATGATGGAGTTCCTGGGACATACTGAGTTAAAGTTCAAACTCAAGGGTAGACTGTGAGGGCCTGCAAGTACAGAGGGTATGTCTTCTTGGGTGTCTGATGAAATACTTGGAAAAGAAGGTCTTGCAAGTTCTGGATAATCCTGTCCATTGGGACTGATGTGCCAAGCCACACTGGAGTTTAGTTATTTGAGGAACTCTTTCATGGATCCGGAAATGTATTGCATGTTGATCTTAAGTGCTGTGTTGGCTTCTTTACCCTCTGTTTTCCTGGAGGTTCGGGAAAGAGCGAAGCACCAAAGTCAACTTCAGATTTGGGTCCAGCCCTGTTTTACTTCCTTCTAAGTTCATGTTGATTCTGGAAAGTGGAGGTCCATTTCCAGTCTGGAGCGGCTGATAACTGGCTCCTGATCCCCTGACATGCGCCAAGGGAAGCAGACAGAGCTGGGGCAGAGAGGGGGGGTTCTTTCCACTGAGCAGCACAGGGCCTTAGCCCACAAACACTTCATTCAGCCCCCTTGCTTCTGCACTCCTCCTTACTGCCCTCTTTTTTGCTCGTATATTTCATCTCAAGCTTTTGTTCAAAAGCAGCAACAGTATCTAAATGAAGACACCAGAAAACTGTGATACAGTATGATTTTTAAGGTCACATAGACCATCTCTTGGGGGCTAGGAAGCTGATTCAAAGCATGAAGTATTCAATAGTTCTCTACTTGAATTGCACCACCCCTTTGGTAATTATGGCTAAGATAGCAGTGAATACCAGTAACTATTTTGTAAGGACATGGAGCAAACTTGATGTCTTACCATCAGATCCCTTATACTCCACACTTGGTTTCTTTCCTATGTTGGTAAAACTGTTTTCTTTAACTACATTCATATTGTATAATGCATAAGCTATATAATGTGTTTGAATACATATTATATTGTATAATATATCAACTACATTTATATTTTATGATTCAGTTTCAAACCAGTCTCTTAAAATACAGATCATATATAGAGGTATCTCTTCCTGCCTCTGGCTGGCCAGAAAAAGTGACCTATATGGGACAGCTTTTCCATACAGGACCCGAGAAAGGATGCATTGCTCTTGTGGGCACACTGTGAGTGCCAGGCCAGCTGTATTTTCCATTGAGAGAAAGAAAAAAAAATGACCCAGGTCACTGAATTCTGAATCTTTATCTTCAACAATCAATTGTGAAATTTTTTGAATCTACAAAAAACGGAAGAAATTTTACAGAGTGCACCTAGCCATGCGTGTTCTCCTGTTGACGACTTTATCATGAATCGCCACCCATTGAGTTGTGTTTTTTAACATATATATGACATATATATGCTATTTTTCTATTTCAAAAGGTTATAGATGTCTTTTTATTTGTTAAACACACCTGTCTGGGGCCAGTGAGATGGCACAGCAGGTTAAGACTCTGGTAGCAAACCTGACAAATTGAGTTTAATCTCCAGGGCCCACATGGACTCCTACAGGTTTTCCTCTGACCTCTAAAGGTGTGCTGTGGCAGTGTGCTTGTGAACACACACACACACACAAACAGAAAATAAATAAATGTTTAAAAAATAAAACAAAACAAAAAATCCACCCACGTGGAAACATGTAAAGAGGCAAAAAGATCAACAAAGCCACAAAGAACATGTTGGGGGAGACCCAGGTCATTTTCTGCACAGCGAGGGCTCAACCGTGCACCGCTTCTCCCGTTGCTGGGTTTGCTCTATTTTCTCCTCTCTCAGCTCATTCACACAAGGCTGGAGTCATACTGGCTTGGCAGGCAGGTTTCTGCAGTGCCTGCTGCCTTGAAAGCAGGGGTGTTGATGGAGTATTTACTCAGACACTTCCCTGTGGCTGTCTGAAGTGGCACCCTTCCGCTCTGACATAAGACACTGACCCAAAGTTCTGCCCCTTCCTTCACCAAAGCCCTATGGTCCATCCCAATGCCCCCAACACTTTACATCACCCAGTAGGGTTAGTCCTCTAATTCGTCAGCAAGTGAAGGAGATGTGTCCTAAATGACCCTCGCGGTGAACACTTCAGTACCAGCTTCAGGATTTCCCCTTGCCGGTCCTACCACTCTGCAAAGACTCAGAGGTGACCCTAGGGCAGCCCCCTCCATCCTTCACCCTCTTTAGAAGAATCACTTCAAACATGGGAAACGCTAAAAGGCAGTTTCCTAGTGTCAGGGAAGAGTTCCCAGATGGTACAGCCCTGTTTACTTAAACTTTCTCATCGGCTCTTTCTATCTTAAACATCGCTGACTGTCACCTTGTTGTACAACAGCCTTAATAGGGTGAAACTAATATTCCCTTTAAAGAAGTGACATTTTACGCAAGTAGTGAAAACCTTTGGGCTTTTTTTTTTTTTGTCTTTGAAAAATGCCTTTAAGAAATGAAGCATGGGAATTAGCGGGGATGGAGGGGTGGCTTAGCAGTTGAGAGCACTCGCTGCTGTAGCGGAAGACCTGGGTTCAATTCCCATCACTCACGTGGCAGTTTACAGTTGTCTGCAACTTCAGTTCTAGGACATCCAATGCCCTCCTCTGACCTCTGGGGACACCGAGCACACACGTGGTGTGTAAACATAAATGTAGGCAAAACATTCATAAAACTCAATGAATACATCAAATTTTTTTAAGTAGCTTAAAAAAAGAAAAGAAGTGAAGCATAGTAGACATATAGGAAGATGTGACTAAAATTATGCTTATTAAATTATTATTTCTTTTAATATTATGTCATCACAGCTCTAGCGTTGTATAGCTCTGGTTTTAATCACATTAACAAGAAATTTGGAATTTGTGTAATATGTATAATAGGCAATCCACAAGATTCATTTAGCTCACATTAAGTAATCGACCCTTTGAGTATACTTTAAGGGTACAGAAAGACATATTTTTGTGAAGCCATAAGCGAAGCTTACAGCTCATTCATAATAAGAAATCTGACTTATAATCAAATCTATCTGATGCAGAAACACTCTCTTGTCTTAGAGTGATTTCAGTTTGTCTGTAACAACAAAGGTCATTCTCCTACATATAAATTGAAAGATGTATTTGAGAAGAAAACAGAAAGTTCAGTATGTCCAGAGAAGGAGAAAGATGTATGGAGAATATAAGGTGGTCAGTGAGCAAATGCCTGTAGCAAATACCACTACCTACTGCCTGTAGGTGGTGGTGCACACCTTTAATCCCAGTACTCGGTAGGCAGAGACAGGTGGATCTCTGTGAGTTCAAGACTAACTTTTTACTCTTAGAACCAGTGCTTAGTGGTGAAAAGTCCATTTAAAATGCTACAGTAAATATATTTTGGAGTTGAGGAATTGATTAGTCAGTAAAGTGCTTGCCACGTGAGCGTGAGGGCTTAAGTTCTATCTCCAGCACCCACTTTAAAAACTGGATGTGTTAGACGGGAGGTTGTGGCGCATACCTTTAATCCCACGACTTGGGAGGCAGAGTAAGGCAGATCTCTGTGAGTTTTAGGTCAGCCTGGTCTACAAGACAGGCTCCAAAGGTACAGAGAAACCCTGTCTTTAAAACAAAAACAGAAACCAACAACAAACAAAAGTGTGGTGAGGTACAATTACCACCTCAATGCTGGCGAGGCAGAGATAAGTGGATTACTGGGGTTCTCTAGCCAGATTTAACAGACTAATCAGTAAACCTCCGGTCCCAGTGAAAAACACTCTCTTAAAATCCAAGGTAGGTAGAATTGGATGATGACATTCAAGGTCCTCTGATGTATACTACACTCATGGGGTAGGGAGGGAGGGAGGAAGAGAAAGAGGGGGAGAGAGAGTAAAAAATAAAACTTTTGTTGGGTGGTGGTAGTACACGCCTTTAATCCCAGTACTCGGGAGGCAGAGACAGGCGGATTTCTTTGAGTTCAAGGCCAGCCAGGGCTACAAGAGCTAGTTCCAAGACAGGCCCCAAAGCTACAGAGAAACCCTGTCTCGAAAAAAAAAAAAATCAAAAATAAGATAAAATAAAATAAAACCTTTCATAGAAGAGAATTTTTCTGAAGTAGTACAGTCTTTCTTCACTAGACTCTTTAGAATGTAAGTATTTACGTATCTTGCTATGAAGTAAAATCAATGCCTTACTTAATACAGAAGAGAGACAGGAAACACACAGAAGCTTTCCAAATAACATCCCATAAATCCTGAAGGCTGCCTATTTCTTTAAAAATTCTGAACTCTTTTTTCAATCCCATCTGTTGGACTGCTTGAAATTGCACTACTTGATGAAGCACTAGAGAAAAAGATGACTTTGGAAAGTTAAAGTCACAAGAAAATAAATAATTTCTACCCGCAGTACAACTTGACCCCGTTCAGAACGGTGGTTTGAAAGCCAAGGCCCAAGGAATGCTTACATTTTGCTTCTATGGAAACATAGGAAGACAGATCAAATATTTTGGTTGGGTTTGAATGGAAGTCAGCAGCTCGGACGTGCATGGGATGGTTCTAATTTGTTCTTTTAACGTGCCTTGGAGTTTTCACATGAAGATCAGATCCAGAAGTAGATATTTTTTTATCTGAATTCTGGTAGTTTATGTCTCTAAGACGATAATATGTACATGGAACAAAGAATCAGGAAGCAAGAAGACAGTCCACGAGTTCCCTATGGGAGAACGATATCATTGCATGTATGCATAGATATCCCATGCGTATGACTTGTTCTTTCGGCAGAATCCTTTGATAGATTTCTAGCATGATGGCTTGTATAATCAGCATACGCCAGAGCCGGGTAGTTGTTCCTGGTAGACTTTTCTGATTGCACGATCATCTCTAGTAACTATACTTATGCCTTATTAACAGAAAAGAATGAAGAAGAGGAGCAAGAAGCAAAAATGGAACTCAAACGGAGACTCAGCCGGAAGGTGATGACATTTCAACTGCTAATGAGCATGCGTGTTCTGGGATACAGTTTATCTTCGTTAGATACAAACCCGCTCTTAACACGTGACTGGGATGTTTAGGAATGAGTGCTTCTATTAGGCCACCATGTGATCCAAGGCATTAAAATGAACAATGCACACAAATTAATTATCTTCTACTTGCGTGCTATGTTCATTTTGAAAAGTTAACAGCTTGTACATTGTAGCTAATGATTATGAAAATAGGTATGTTAAGTGAAAAAAGTTTAAATACAAAAATGAACAAAAAAGATGTCATACACAAATCTTCCATTTAGAGAGCCACCATTAGCATTTCAATATATTTGTATGCCATTAATTAGGTTTAAAAATGCTCACACTCTCCATTTTATCTTGGAAATACTAAATAAGTATTTTGTGGCTCTTAATGATTTGTCTCTACTCTGTAGCAAGCCTGGGTGACTAATTTATTGAGTGAATTTGACCACAGTGTTGCCACAATTGACAAATGGCTTATCTTTAGAACTCAGGCAATTGTTTCCACTTATTTACAAAAATACAAACCTGATCCCAGGACCACGACTTTGTTTTTTCTTCTCTGCTAAAATTAATTAGTCATTGGAAAAATTAAGGACAATCAGTTTTTATATTTCATCATAAATCCTTGTAGTGGTTTCTCGACTATACTTTCCATACCTGGAAGAGAGCAAGGTAACTAAAGTGTGACCCCATATCCAGCCGAGTGTGTGGCCTGACTCGGGTTGTTCAGAGCTGGCTGGGGAGCTCACAACAAAGCATTCCGAGATAGGTCTGGGTTTCTTTCAAATGTAGGATTATTCCAGTCTGTCTTGGTGCTTGTGAAAGGACCAAGAGAGTAAAGCAAGGGCACCCCAGGGCTGGCCAGATTAAATATGCGATCAATTTGAATGGGACAGAGGACTTGAGAAGAAATCCCCAAGAACAGGCATGTCAGAAAGATTGCAAGGAGTGTCCTCCATGAAGCCTCCTTCATCTGCCAGTCACCTGTCCTGGCTGTGTTGGCCAGCACAGGACCTGTCCCCATCTCTCCAGGAAGACCACACTGTAGCTAGACCCTTCTCTGAGCCATTTCTGCAGAGAACACCACATTTCTACATATGCCAGACTCACTTGGAGCAGAGACTCATTTTCTAGGAGTTTCTTAGCTTTTGTCTTAGTCCGTCGGCCACCACCATAACCGTCCTTGAACTGTGTGTTCACCACTGAGTGTTCCTGTGACAGAGATGACAGGCAAACCTTAATCTTAGTGCCAGGCATGCTATGGGGAGTCGCACAATCCAGACGGTTGCCAAAGGCTGACCTAGCTAGCAGTGATGATTTTCTGGTCTGGAAATGAGGGCACGCTGCTTTCTAGGTCTCGTTACAAATTCCCAAGATGCCATTGCTTTTCTTTTAATACCTGAAAGTGACCTTAACTTTGAAGCCTTCCAGCCAGAAACCTTGCCACCTAGAGGCTGTAAACGCGTAACTGATCTCTGCCTTTCCCTCCTAACCTCCTGTAGCTCAGCCTAAGACCTTCTGTGGCAGAGCTACAAGCCCGAAGGATCCTGCGGTTTAATGAGTATGTAGAAGTCACGGATTCTCCGGACTATGACCGCCGCGCCGACAAGCCCTGGGCCAGGTTGACACCTGCCGACAAGGCAAGTATCTCAGTGTCCTTTTGTGCTTCCAAAACCTGTGTGCTCAACCTCTGCTCAGCCATCCTAGCCCCTTTCTCCCTCTGGAAGTTTAAATACAAGTGTTCGTGTAAAGCAATAGCAATACAGTTCTTTCTACTGGGTCTCAGTGAAAGCTGGTCCTAAATTGCTGTGTAACCTGTCTTCATCAAGTGTAGTGGTGGAGGCTTTCTTAATTGTGATAGGAGGCTTTCCTCATCGTGATAACAGTCTTGGTTATCAGCTTGACTGCATTGCAAAATACCTAGGAGATCATAAAGCATGTTTTGTCAGGCCTTGTCTAGAGGCAGCTAGACTGAGAAGTCTCTAGTCTAAAAACAAATTCATCCCTTGACAGATGCATAGTATTACTGGCCGCTGGTGAAGTGTAGTAGGTAGGACCTGGTTGGCAGCACGAATATTATGGGAATATTGGGAGTTTCTTCTGGTGGTAGCCTTGTCTGCTTCGCTGCTGTCAGGCCGTGTACTAAGAGCTTCTTTTCTCCACTGCACCATCCCTGATAGGCTGACATCTCTGAAACTGTGAGCTAAAATAAATATTCCCTTAAGTTGTTTCCAAGAGAGGTTGCATAGCCCGAGATTAATACCGACCATTTGTTTTTAAGTTTTTCACGTTACCAGTTTACCAGTATCTCTATTGATGAGTTCATAATTTTTGCTCTCAGTGAAACCTTGAATAAATTGAATGAATACCTACCATACCTGTAACTGAGTATTTAATGATACTGTGTAGAGACGCTTCTTAAATAAATGAGGCATTTTGTCAAGCATATACTATGTGTGAAGGACACATTGGAGATGTTTATAAAGAAACTACTAGCAAGGGTGAGGCCCTGAGTTCAAGTCCCAGCAGGGCTGAAAAGAAGAGTGGAGGGGCACAGCTAAGAAAGGCATCCCAGGAACATTTTAGAAAAAAAGTGATAGAAGAGTGTAGAAGAAACCACTGAAAGATGTGAAAAGAGAAGCCCCATCAGCCAGGAGGAGAGCCTTAGAGGGATGACCGTGAGTGTTTAATGCCCAGAAAGAGAGGCATTTCAGAGGACTGACTGCTGGAAGACAGTAAGGACAAACATGGTCGCCATGGTCTCAGCTTTGAGGGAAGAAGTTAATCATAAGCCAAAGGCATCAAAATGGGAGTCTGTCTTTTTAATTTGGAAAAGATTTTTTTTTTAATTATTTATGTCATTTGTTGGTTTGCTTGTATGTCTGTATGAGGGTGTTTTTGTAATCCGGAACTGGAGTTACAGACAGTTGTAAGCTGCCACATGGGTGCTTAGAATTGAACCAGAGTCCTCTGGAAGAGCAGATCATGCTCTTAACCACTGAGTCATCTCTCTAGTCCAAGGGATCAGGGATGGAAATTTTAACAGTTTTTTACTTGAAGGAAGGAGCCAAAAATGAGGGTAAAGATGAAGTCTACATGAGGAAAAGTTCGAGCGAGACACGATCGTTAGAGCAGAAGCCAACATTTAGTAGAAAGCAAGAAAAGGCCGTTGAAGGTGGGATGGTGCTCACAGGAAGGGAGCAGGCACTGAGGAAGGAGGCTGTGGACAGATACCTCCATGTGCAAACACACTGTCAGATGTGCACAGGAACTTAGATTCCACTTCTGTGAACTGCTGGGCTTTTGCTTGTCTTCTCCTAGCTTGTTAGATTCCTGCTGATTCATAGGGGTTCTTTGTAGATTCAGGTTTCTTTTTTTGTTTGTTTTTTTTTCTTTATTTTTTTTTGTTTATTTTTTTTTTTAGTTGTTGAAAAAAAAATTTCCACCTCCTCCCCATTTCCCATTTCCCTCCCCCTCCTCCCACACATTGACCCCTCCCCTACTCCCCTTCCCCTCTCCCCCCCTCCCCCCCCTCCCCCCCTCCCCTTCTATTCCATGCCCCCTCCCTCTTGAGAATGAAGAGCAGTCCAGATTCCCTGCCCTGTGGGAAGTCCAAGGTCCTCCCACTTCTATCCAGGTCCAGGAGGGTGAGCATACAAACAGGCTAGGCTCCCACAAAGCCAGTTCATGTATTAGGATTGAAACCTAGTGCCATTGTCCTTGGCTTCTCATCAGCCTTCATTGTCCGCCATGTTCAGAAAGTTCGGTTTCATCCCAGTCCCACTGGTCTTGGTGAGCTCCCAATAGATCAGTTCCACTGTCACAGTGGGTGGGTGCATCCCTCATGGTCCTGACTTCCTTGCTCATGTTCTCCCTCCTTCTGCTCCTCAATTGGATCTTAAGAGCTCAGTCCGGTGTTCCTATTTGGGTCTCTTTCTCTATCTCGATCCATCACCAGATGAAGGTTCTAAGATGATACGCAAGATATTCATCAGTATGGCTATAGGATAGGGTCATTTCAGGTTCCCTCTCCTCAGTTGCCCAAGGTACTATCTGGGGACATCTCCCTGGACACCTGTGAGCCCCTCTAGAGTCAAGTCTCTTGCCAACCCTAAGGTGGCTCCCTTAATTAGGATATATATTTCTCTGCTCCCGTGTCCACCTTTCCTTTATCCCAACCATCCCATTCCACCAAGCTCCCCCATCCTCCCCTTCTCACGTTTCTCACCCCAGTTCCCCTTAGTCCCATGCCACTTCACCCCCAAGTTCCCAGTTTTTGCCCTGCAATCTTGTCTACTTCCCATATCCAGGCAGATGACTATATGTATTTCTTTGGGTTCACCTTCATATTTAGCTTCTCTAGGATCACAAATTATATGCTCAATGTCCCTTATTTATTGCTAGAAACCAATTATGAGTGAGTACATCCCATGTTCACCTTTTTGGATCTGGGATACCTCACTCAGGATAGTGTTTTCTATTTCCATCCATTTGCATGTAAAATTCGTGAAGTCATTGTTTTTTACCTCTGAGTAGTACTCCAATATGTATATATTCCACACTTTCTTCATCCATTCTTCCATTGAAGGGCATCTAGGTTGTTTCCAGGTTATGGCTATTACAAATAATGCTGCTATGAACATAGTTGAACAAATGCTTTTGTCGTATGATAGGGCATCTCTAAGATATTCCTAAGAGTGGTATTACTGGATCTTGGGGTAGGTTGATCCCGAATTTCCTGAGAAATCACCACACTGATTTCCAAAGTGGTTGTACAAGTTTGCATTCCCACCAGCAATGGATGAGCGTGCCCCTTACTCCACAACCTCTCCAGCAAAGGCTATCATTGGTGTTTTTGATTTTAGCCATTCTGACAGGTGTAAGATGGTATCTCAAAGTTGTTTTAATTTGCATTTTCCTGATCGCCAAGGAGGTTGACCATGACCTTATGTGTCTTTTGGCCATTTGAACTTCTGTTGAGAATTCTCTGTTCAGTTCAGTACCCCATTTTTTAATTGTGTTAATTAGCATTTTAAAGTCTAGTTTTCTTGAGTTCTTTATATATTTTGGAGATCAGACCTTTGTCTGTTGCAGGGTTGGTGAAGATCTTCTCCCAGTCAGTGGGTTGCCTTTTTGTGTTAGTGACAGTGTCCTTTGCTTTACAGAAGCTTCTCAGTCTCAGGAGGTCCCATTTATTCAATGTTGTCCTTAATGTCTGTGCTGCTGGGGATATACGTAGGAAGTGATCTCCTGTGCCCATATGTTGTAGGGTACTTCACACTTTCTCTTCTATCAGGTTCAGTGTGTTCAGCCTGATATTGAGGTCTTTAATCCATTTGGACTTGAGTTTTGTGCATGGCGATAGATATGGATCTATTTTCATTCTTCTACAGGTTGACAACCAGTTCTGCCAGCACCATTTGTTGAAGATGCTTTCTTTCTTTCTTTCATTGAATACTTTTAGCTCCTTTATCAAAAATCAGGTGTTCATAGGTTTGTGGGTTAAAATCCGGGTCTTCTACTCTATTCCATTGATCGACTTCTCTGTTTTTACGCCAATACCAAGCTGTTTTCAATACTGAAGCTCTGTAATAGAGTTTGAAGTCAGGGATGGTAATGCCTCCAGAAGTTCCTTTATTGTATAAGATTGCTTTGGCCATCCTGGGTGTATCTCCTCAGTGTAGAAGCAGGAACCATTCCCATGCAGATGGAACTCCTCAGCACCGAAACATGGACGCCTGGTAGTCCAATGACCCGCGGACAAAAGGGCGAACTTGGGGGGCAGGGCTGGGTTGAGTAGAGCACAGGAGACCCTGCAGCACAAGCTGAAGGTGCCCACGATGCCTTTCGGGGGTCCTAGAGGCCGTACCGATAGGCAGGCACTCACCGCTCTGGGTGGATAGCCTTAGTGTAGGAGCAGGAAACTGTTCCTGAGCAAAGGACCTTGCAAACAGCGCAGGCTTGGGGGCAGGGTCGTGTGTAAGAAAGACAGCCCTGCAGAAGGAGCTGGGGGAGGTGGGGTTGTGCTCTCTTCTGGGACAATCCGCCCCTGGATAGCACACACTCACCCATCCAGATGGAACTCCTCAGCACCTAAACAGGGATACCTGGTAGCCCAATGAGCCGGGGACAAAAGGAAGAACATGTCAGGCAGGGCGGGGTCCAGTGGAGCACAGGAGACCCTGCAGCACAAGCTGAAGGTGCCCGGGCTCCCTTGCAGGGGACCTTGAGGCCTGCCCAGTATGCAGGCACTCAGCGCTCTGGGTGGGAAGTCTTAGTGTAGGAGCAGAGAACTGTTCTTGAGCAAAGGACCTAGCAGACAACAGGGCAGGCTTGGGGGGGAGGGGGCTGGCAGGCTGGTTGGTGTATAAGAAAGACAGCCCTGCAGCAGGAGCTGGGGGAGGGGGGTTGTGCTCTCTTCCGGGACAATCCGCCCCTGGATAGCACACACTCACCCGTCCAGATGTAACTCTTCAGCACCTAAACAGTGATGCCTGGTAGCCCAATGAGCCAGGGACAAAAGGAAGCTAGATTCGGGTTTCTGTATGGTGAAAATAAGCCCATGCCTGCTTCCGTTTGGGGACATGTCAACTCTGTTTATGGGGCTTGTTGATGGAAGAGAGACGCCTTAATACAGCTGAGTTTAGTCGAACTCTTTCCTTCTGTGTTATGATTTCATTTTTGTCTTTTGAATTTTCCATGGGTCAGAAGGAAGGCTTTGCAGGTAAATCACTTGCCTTGATAGTCCTCCATCGCTAGGACCTCCGGTGAAAGGAGAGAAGCACCTTCCACGTGTGTTGGACACTCAGGTCCCTGAACTCACACAGTAAATAAAAATGTTTTGAAAGTCTTCCCCTCATGTACGAGCTACATCATTACATGTGTAGAACGAACCACATTTTTGTTATAAAAACTTCGTTATGAAGCTCTATCTTAAGAAATGACTCTTTTCTCTAAAGCTTCTTTTATTCAGTGTTACTTTGAACTGTGTGAGAGAAATGAATTACTTCAGACTATCTTATGACTGTGGATTCAGACCGCAAACCAGGTGGGCAGTTGCCTCATAGGTTCAGTTCCTCAGCCTACGTTCCCACCCACCCCACACTGACTCCAGCTCGACGTTGCCTTTGTTGTCTTCTGGGGTTCAGGCAGCGTAGCTTTGTGTTAGGATATTCCATTTGGTCTCCCCATCTTCCAGGTCCTGCCTGCTTTTGAAAATGACTACTTAGACTCGCCAGATTTAACGCAAGTGTCCTCAAGTCAACGACATTTTCACTGTTTACTTTCCTTTTCTGCGTTACCTCTCTTTGTTTGTCTGCCCTCCCCCAGAGGTTTCTACTCTCTTACCAGCCATCCAATATATTTAAGATAGCTTTTAATGCTTTATCATCTTCACTGTTTTTCAATGGAAGGGTTAATCAAGGCATCTAGCATATATCCTATAGCAAGAAATAGATTTATAACAGTTACTCTCCTTCCAGCTGTGGACTTTCCTCACTCTCCCCTCATTCAGCGACTTCTCGTTGACACTGCTGCAGCCACTGTCCCCATGCAGTAAGATACCCTAAGCTTGGTGATGAAGAACAGAGAGTTTCATTATATCTTGTGGATTTCATAGGTCGGGATGTATTCAAGCATCCTTTGGGCAATTCCACTTTCCATGGTTGACTAAGGTTTTCAGCGTCACCTACTTGGTGACTAGGCTTCTCTGAGAGGTTCAGGACTGATTCTTCAACATGTCTTGTGTCTTGGTTTCCATAGCCCAGAGGTGGAGCTCAGCTGGGCTGCCCACAGAACCACTTACACATTGCCTCTTCGGCATGAGTCAACAGACCTTTTCCCTGAGCTGGCTTCCCTCACAGCAGGCTCTGTCCCCCGAGAGTCCAGTGAAAGCCACTTGGCCTTCTCTAATCATCCTTAGAAGTCTGTTGTGGGATATTTGTGCATTGTGTCAAGATGTATTTGCTGTGGTTGGTGTAATGAAAAGCTGAACGGCCAAGCGCTAGGCAGGAGGTTTAGGCATGACTTCTGAGTCGAGAAAGGAAGAGGAGGAAGAATCTAGTCCCGTGAGAGATGCCAGTAGCAGGGAGAGGAAACAGGAGGTGCAGGGTGGAAGAGAGGTAATGCCACATGGCAGAACATAGATTAAAATAAATGGGTTAATTTAAGTTATAAGAGCTAGTTAGGTGCAATTAATTTCATAATCAATAAGAAGTTTCCATGTCATTATTTGTAATCTGGTGGCCCAAAGGAAAGTCTGACTACAGAAGTTACTCAAGGTGCACATCTGCTTCATCCTGTTGGCTCCAACAAGTCATAAGGCCAGCTCAGACCCAGGGGAATGGGGTAGATAGGTCTACCTCTTGTTATGGGAAGGAGGTTGATAACTCTACTTCTTGTTAGGAGAGCAGTGGGGTCATATTGTGTCGACTGAAGGTGGATTGTAGCCATCTTAGAAAGGTACGATTTGCCACATCCATTGCCAGCCACTTGATTATTCAAATGCCAGCCTTTATACAGGCCAGATAAACAGTAAAATCCTCGACTATGCAGGAGTGACGGTTGACATGACTAACCACCCTTATATGCAAACTCAGTCTCCATCCATGTAAGAGCCATTCCCTGCCTTTGTCCTATTTGTGGGAGGCAAGAGCTCATCTATCTCCAGCTACAATGGGCAGAGATTTTTTTTAAAAAGAACATTTTGAACTGAGACAAAGAAAGGCTTTTGTCTTGAGATTGTTAAACATAAGGGAGTTGGGCCTGGCCAGGTTTTCTTCTACAAGCCTGGTTTCTGTTCTGGAGTACTCTAAGGACATGGGAGTCTCACATCTCCCTTGACCACGGCATCTGAGCCCAGGGCAGAGCCAGAGTCCTTCCCGACTTACAGGGGGTGGCTCATTTCTCCCGAGGAAATCTCACACATTTATCCTGAGACGTGTTAAGATCTAAAGGACAACATTTTTAGGGCTGTGTTTTTATTGTCTGTGTTCCCTAGGAGAAAACTGTTCTCTTTAAATAAGAATTTGTTTTAGACCAAAAAAAGTATACTTTAAAAAAAGTAGAAAATAGCATTGAAACCCCGTGCCATTGTCCTTGGCTTCTCAGCAGCCCTCATTGTCCGCCATGTTCAGAGAGTCCGGTTTTATCCCATGCTTTTTCAGTCACAGTCCCGCTGGCCTTGGTGAGCTCCCAATAGATCAGCCCCACTGTCTCAGTGGGTGGGTGCACCCCTCGTGGTCCTGACTTCCTTGCTCATGTTCTCCCTCCTTCTGCTCCTCATTTGGGCCTTGGGAGCTCAGTCCGGTGCTCCAGTGTGGGTCTCTGTCTCTATCTCCATCCATCGCCAGATGAAGGTTCTATGGTGATATGTAAGATATTCATCAGTATGGCTATAGGATAGGGCCATTTCAGGTTCCCTCTCCTCAGCTGCCCAAGGTACTATCTGGGGACATCTCCCTGGACACCTGGGAGCCCCTCTCTAGCCTGTTTGGATGCTCATCTTCCTAGACCTTGATGGAGGGGGGAGGATCTTGGACTTCCCACAGAGCTCTTCAGACTGAAGAGGGAGGGGGAGGGAAATGGGAGGTGAAGAGGAGACGGAAATTTTTTCAATTAAATATATATATATATAGTAGAAAATAGAAAAATGCAAATATTAAACATGCTGTTTACATGTAGTGTGTTTTATACGTCTGTTTTGTGTAGTATGTGTTACACACCAAATGGTGTGTGCTTGTTGTCAAATGGCTGAGTATCCAGACTCACGAACGGGAGACATCAACTGGGATTTAGATCAATGCATGGCATTTTCAGAAATGTCTGAAAATACAGTTTTCTCCATAACACTGAGGAAAATTTAGTACTCTCACACCGTTGTTACAATGTGGATATACAAGGACTAGGTAGATGGTTCTGTCGGTACAGTGCTGCCCAGCAAGCCTGGAAACCACAGCCTGAATCCTCGAACCCCTTGTGAGACAGCTGAGTGTGCGGTACATACCCACAACCCCAGCACCAAGGGGCAGAATTAGCTGGCTCCCTGGCATGCCAAACAGACAGTCTAGCTGAAACAGTGAGTGTCGGGTTCACTGAAACCCACTGTTCTAAGAAATATGTGGAGGGTGATTGGGGAAACCTCCTGATGTCAACACTGGGTTTCCATGAATGTCCAATGAGTGTATGTGGGTGGGTGTGTATAAAGAAATAGGGCCCACATGCTAAAAACATTTTAGGTAAGGATGAAAATAGCATACTAACTGTCATTATAGCAAAACATTATTGATTTTTTATTACTTTTTGCCTCAAAATGTTTCATAACACCTATTAGTCAGATTTTAAATAATGTGTTTGATTCATTAAGTTAATTAATATAAAATTAATTAAGTGTGACTTAACTATTGGGTTAGGAATTAGCTTATGAGGGGGCTGGAAAGATAACTCAGCAGTTATGAGCATCGGCTGTTCTTCCAGAGGAACAGGGTTCAATTCCCAGCACCCACATGGCGGCTCACACCTGTCTGTAACTCCAGTTCCAGAGGATCTGACACCCTCACATGGACATAAACGCAGACAAAACACCAATGATCAGAAAGTTAAAACAAAGTGAAAATAGAAAAGATTTTAAAAAAAAGAATTAGGTTATGAGACCAGCAAGATGGTTCAGTGGGTAAAATGTTTGTCCCCAAGCCTGAAAACCTGAGTGTGGTCTCTGGGACACACGTGCTGGGAGATGGTTTCCCTCTAACTGCATCCGTACTGTGGTAGTGCGACCCCCTACACAAACACACAGGCATGCACACATACGCAAAAGCAAATAAATGTAGCTTTAAATTGGTTTTATTCTTTAATTTTTGATCTCTTGAAAAACCTAGGGAAAGTCAAAATGACTGAAAGCTTGTATTACTTTTTTAAAGAAAATGAAATTCAAATATTATTTAGACTCCGAAAGTAATTTCAGTCTGTGGTTCCACAGCTGGATGGAAATTTAAAATACTCATGAAAGTTTCAGCTTAGAAAATTCTGCGGAGCTGCTGAAGAGGTTTGGTCCTGACAAGGGCACCGTTGTGCAAGCTGTGAAGGGCCTTGTCTCTAAGGGCCAGGGAGGGCATGGGCCGCTGGGTGGAGGAACTGCACGTTGCTGGGAGGTTCTGGCAAGGTGCTCTAAGATGTACTGAGAGGAGGCATAAATATATGTTTTGAGAAAAATTTTAAACAAGATTTCTAGTGAACCAGAATACGGGCTGCTTTCTGATGATATACAAATCTGCCTCGGCTCTTAAAACTCTTAACAATATGGTGGGTACGAGGGCTAGGGAGACGAAAAGTCTTCCCAGGAATGCGCTTTCTAGCAAGATACTCGGGAAGAATGTGATCCCACTTCCCTGTAGAATGTCATCCATTGACTCATGGCATGCACACTTCCCTCCCCATGACATGGGGCTTCATGAGTCAGCCAGCAATCCCCCCTTTGATACTAGCGTTTTAGCACAGAAATAAACAAAAGATATCGACTGGAAACTCTAACTAATTCTTCTCTTGCAACCCACACTGTCATGTTGGAAATGGCTGCAAGAGCCATGTTTTCAACCAACTGCCTGGTGTTCCTTGCCCAGAGGTGCCCCTGAACTGCCCGCAGCTGATCAGATGGGGGATGTACATGGCTACTCACCACCAGTCAAACTTAAGCTTGGTTTTTGTCGTTTTTGTGTCCTGTGTTTAATTCCCATGATACAAGCCACCACTGTTGATAGGGTCTCAGTGCAACCTCCTGGCATTTGGGGTTGCTCTTGCCTGTTCGAGATCAATTTCAGCTGAATGGTTTACCTAGGGTGGTCCGGTGCAAAACCTCGGGCTCCAATCCCACTGCCTCAGTCTATTTCTTTTATCTTTCAGCAAAACCAGCCCCAGTTACACTTAGATTCAGAATATTTGGCCTAAAATCTGGTCTCATCTGAAAAAAGGAGGTGGGGGGAACAAAGCTGTGTTTATACTGACCCTGTACCTGGTCAATATAAAAGGTCTCCTTTTTTCTCCTTCGAACCCCTAAGCACTGTTCCTTCTTACCTAATGGAGTAACTGTTAGACTCCAAAGTAGGTCCTTAGTGAGTAGATTTTGAAAGTGAAGACTGTCCCCATAATCAGGCAAATGCGGACACCCTGCAGGGTTATGCTGATTACCATACTGTTACGTACAACTGACTTTTCACTTCTAAATGCAAGCCAGCAGACTCATGGCAATGAGGCAGTTATCTGGATTAGCGAGGCCCCAAAGCCCATTTTATTGGATGTATGTAAGGCTTGTAGGCTTATGAGTGGCTCCATTATAATCATTTAAGCACTTTTGATATCCAGGAGATAATAAGATCCCTCTGGGCCTCTGTTTCATCTTAGAATACTGTTTAGGTTATCAACTGCCTTGTAACAAACCAGCCCAGAGCTACTGGCTTAAATCAGTGATTATAGTGCTTGCAAGTTTCTCGGGGAGGACTTCTGGAATGCATCAACCCAGGGGTTTATTTCAGGCTCACATGGCGTTGGTGAGATGCTGGGCCTTGAAAACCCATTTCCAAAGTAGTTTCTCTGTGAATGT
Organism: Microtus pennsylvanicus; assembly: GCF_037038515.1. Taxonomy (NCBI): domain Eukaryota; kingdom Metazoa; phylum Chordata; class Mammalia; order Rodentia; family Cricetidae; genus Microtus; species Microtus pennsylvanicus. The sequence goes on from NC_134579.1 coordinate 198,841,645, forward strand.
GTGTATGTCCTCTTGCTCCTTAACCTCTGTCTACATGGCATCTCATTTTCTGAAGTCTTTCTTTGTCTTGGGGTGTCTCGTACTACAGCTTGCTCAGGGCAGTCAAATGTGTTTTATGTGGCAGCTGGCTTCCAAGAAGCAAATGTCACAGAGCCAGGAAGACACTCTCCTTCGACTGGTGTCATGGAGCGACTTTACTTGTCTTCTTATTCAGCGTCATGACAGGGTTTATACCCAGAGTCAACTCCAAAGAAGCAGACACCAGCCGCATCTTAGGAACGCAATGACAAAATGGCCTTGCAGAGAAGATGGGATGCGCCCACGTCTAACTGGCTTTCGGGGGAAAGCAGTACGCATGAGGGGATGTGGGCACTAGAGGGTTATAAATTTCATTAATATAAATATTGGGTGGAATGGGGGCACAGTTTGTAGTTGTACTGATTTACAAACTCCATATCCCAAGTGTTTCTCTCTGAATGTTTCTCCTGGATTTTGCCAGACTCGTCAGCTGGTAGCCAGCCCTCTGTCACTAGTGAGTCCTTCATCTTGTTTATGCTTAGCTCTCCAGCAGCAGGGTCCTCTTGCGCTCCATTGAATTGTCTGGAATAAAAATGAAAGAATTGTTAGTCACAGTCCAAATAATATACCTTTTAAAAACTTCACGATATTTTATTGGTTAACTCTACAATATTCAGCACATTTTTTTTAAACTGAACCTGTCATCAGAACTTTTTTTTAATTGTTTTTACTGAGCTATATACTTTTCTCTACTCCCCTCCGTTTTCCCTCCTCCCCTTTAGTCCTCTCCCATGGTCCCCATGCTCCCAATTTACTCAGGAAATCTTGTCTTTTTCTACTTCCCATGTAGATTAGATCCATGTATGTCTGTCTTAGGGTCCTCTTTGTTGTCTAGCTTCTCTGGGATTGTAAATTGTAGGCTGATTTTTCTTTGCTTTATGAGTGAGTACATATGATATTTGTCTTTCTGGGTCTGGGCTACCTCACTCAATATGATGTTTTCTAGATCTGTGAATTTGCCTGCAAATTTCAAGATGTCATTATCTTTTTTCTGCTGTATAGTACTCCATTGGGTAAATGTACCACATTTTCCTTATCCATTCTTCAGTTGAGGGTCAGCACATTTTTAAAAAATACATTTTGAACTAATATTCTTAATTGCATCATATATTTTTATTCCTATTTTCTAGGTAAGTAAATTATCTAGCTTTCTGTTACTGTTAAAAAAGAACCCCTAGAATAGCTAACCTATAAATATAAAAAAGTTTGATTCATAGTTCTGGATGCAAGAGTTACTTCATTGCTTAGGGCTAAGTAATGTCTAAGTAAGGTCTAAGTAATGGGTGCTTGGAGGTATCATATGGTTGGAGCAGGGAGTACGTGGTGAATCAAGTCACTTACATCATGAGTCAAAAGAAGAAAGAGAAGATAGATCATAGTCCCATAATCTCTTCAGGGGCATGCCCCAAATGACCTAGAGACATGTCCCTCACAAGGCCCCACCTCTTAAATGGTCACCCTCCCTCTAATAATACCTCCCTGAACAATGGGCTGTACCACGTGGACTTCAGATAACATCGTCCAAATCACAGTGGTAGGAAAGCTGCAGCTTGAGGGAAAGGTCCTCCGTGAGTATCATACTGCCGTGGGAAATGTAGCCAAGACCAATACCATGTCTTCTGAGCTTAACCAAAGTCTAGCACGGCCTCTGATGAAACCTGTGGAGAGAAGAAAGTTCAAGTGAAAACAGAGATGGGATCCCTGACCCTGTTCATATCGAAACACTTCTTTCCAAGGAGGAGCATTGCTCTAGAACTTCATCAAAGCAACTGTCCAGCTCCTGATGCTAGTGCCGATTGTTACTATGGCCAAAACCGAGTGTCCACATTGTTGTGTCTTGTGAGCCATGCTGCATAACTGTGTCATGTGCGACTCAGGTCCACAAACAGGTCTCTGTCTGCTTTGGCACTTCCGAGAGTTAGTAATAAGAATCATGACTGCTGTTTATTGTCCAGGTTCCCCCCAAAGAGACTTCCAGACCTAAAGAATATATCTAGGGAGAGGAGACTGTCTGTGACAACAGGGCTTAATTATTGCACTAAAATATACTTGGAAGGAAGTCTGTGAAGTGTAGAGTAATGGTTAATGACAGGAAAGAGCTATGGAGAGGTCTCGGGGCTTTCTACTATCTTTTCCCTTTTTCCGAAGTTCATTGACTTTCATTCGCAAAGTAGATTCTCCTATCTTTCTGTGAAGGGACTTCCTGTGGTTTATGTTGACATTCTGTGTTTATCTGGAGCCAATCCCTTTAGGCCAGATGTCAGAAGGGTGTTTTATTCCTACTTTTCCTTTTATACGAAGGAAAGCATTCTTTGTGTAAAAGACATTTATAATCTTCTGTGTTTGAGCTGAATAGTGCAATATACATAGAGTTTAAAAAGATCCTTTTAGTACTTTTTATATGAGTAAAATATCCCTTGTAGGGGGAAAAAAGTCGGAAATAAAAATAAGTCAAAAACTGAAGCTAAACTCATGCATAATCCTGCCACTGTCTGTTAACAGACAGCCAAAGTTAGCATTTGGAGGGGTGTCTCAGCTTTCCAGTCTGCATGCATAAGCATTTTTGTTGTACATGGCATGGATTATGTGTTCCTTAAACAAGGCCGCCTATTTGATGTTTCTCCGACTGGCTTTAAATGCTGTGCTGAATTTTCAGTCATTTGTCTAAACTTTCAACATGAAAAAAATAAATAGCAATTGCCTTCTTAACATCCCTGTGGCTGCGAGTCAAAGCTGCCTTGCTGTGGGCTCCAATGTAAAACTTTCCGAGGAGCAGGGTATGGATTCTCTGAAAAACCTCATGCCTTGCGTTTGCCGTGGTCGGCAGAGGGTGGAGGGACATTCTAGACCCTACTGCCGCCCTCCCCACCAAGGACACTCTCAGGGAGGCCATCCTAGCCTCAGTTTGGCTTCCAGCTGACTGTCCCTCCCTCAAAATGCCAGTGACCAAAAGTGTTTATGGGTTAGGAGTAGTTCTAGAATGTGGGATATTTGCAAGGACATAATGAGAAGAGGTAGCTGAAGGATGAGGACTGTGTCCACACACAAAGTTCTCTGACGGGGCCTGGAGTCTAGTTCCGTGGTAGAGTGCTTGCCTAGCATGCATAAGGCCTGGGTTCAGTCTCCAACCCTGCCTTAAAAGAGTTCATTTGTGTTGGTCCATACCGCACACACATCTCCTGCAGGTCATTTTACACGTTTTCGCCATGGTTCCACTTTACAACCATCACAGGGGGGCAGGTATGGAATTTTCCACTTGTGGCTCACACACCAATACTCAGAAAATTTGGGGTTTTGAAGATCTTCTAATTTTGGCTTTTATGTCAGGGGTGCTCAGACTGTAATGTATTTCATTTATTAAGTCTTAGTCTGAGATAAATTAGTAATTCTTTCCCCAAAATGTTATATCATAGAAGACTGTCTGTCTCGTGGATGCTATGTACGTTGGGAAAATATGGGACCTAAATTCTGCTTCGTTTTCTCCTGTTTAGGCAGCAATAAGAAAAGAACTAAATGAATTCAAAAGCACAGAAATGGAAGTTCATGAGGAGAGCCGACAGTTTACCAGGTGGGTAGACAAGATAGAGTTTTGCAGGGTGAGAATACTCAAGACGGGAAATTTCATGTCGGGTATACCGTGTAGTGATTTCATTTTTAAATGTGGTTTGGCAGAAATTGTCTAATGAAGGTTTCGGCTTCCCTCGCCTCTGTCTTTCTTTGCTCTTTTGATTAACTAGAGTCCTGGTGGCAAATTTAAAGATATGGCTGGACCAGATTATCAATGTCTAGACTTTCCTGATTGGCTCAATTGTGTCGTTTAAGTGCACCTAAACTGATCTCACTGGGAGAAAAAGATTCTACAATGAGGTCTTGATTTTTTCTTTCAGTGAACTGTGAATCATTCTGAAGGACTATATTATGGTTCTCTTTTTAGTCTCGTTTTTGGGCCAAAAAAACAAGTATTGTCATAGCCTGCTCTTAAACTGATATCGGAAGTTCTGTGCTCCGAAGACAGCGGTGTGGGAACATATGTGTTACTTATTGCTCACAGGACAAGACCTAGGGCAGAAACTGAATTTTGCAGAAGCTAGATCTTATAATGGGAATCAAGTTTTGATTGGCTCCCCAGATACTGCTGGGATCACCATTAATCTCTGGGATCATGAGCCTGTAAAAAAAGAAGCCTTCCTTTGACTCACAAGCCCAGAGATCCCAGGGCGTATTCAGTTCTTTCTACTGCTTTGGGACCTATAACAAGGCATCATGGTGGTAACACATGGGAACACCACTCCTTCCTGCGGTGGCCCAGGAATGAGAATAAGGTCGAGGAACAGACTTGGGCCCCATTGCCCTCACAGACAAGCCCCCAGCGACTGCAAGGCCCTACCCTTAATGTTTACAGCATTCCCTGGAGAACCAAGTTGAGACCTGGAACTTTAGCACTTGGGCACCTAAGATCCAAATTTTAACAAGTGTAATGCTGTGGTTTGTCTCCCCACTACTCCTTGGTTTTCCAAATAACAGAAACTGTGTATGTGTGTGTGGGGGGGGGTGGAATCTGAGTGTTCACGTTATCTAATTTCCAGAAGTAACAGCTATTCTATTTAGTTACAATCTCATACATATATTAGCTTTGCTTTATGTAGCAAGCATATTCCTAAAATTTTGCTCAGAAATTAAATTTTTAGAAACCAAATTGAGGGTCTGAGGTGATAGCTCCATGGGTAAAAAGGGGACTCTCCACACAAGCATGAGGGTCTGAGTTTGGATCTGCAGCACCCATGCAAATAGCCTGGCATGGCCACAAAAGCCTGTGGGGGCAAAGTTGTGGGCACAGAGACAGGAGGATGTTTGGGGATTGCTGGTTGCCAGGCTATTAGGGGGCTTGTAGGGCAGAGAGATACAGACTCGAGCTCAGGATTCCGTGAGAAATCCCATCTCCTCTGACCTCAGTATATGTTCACACATACATGAACACAAACTTATATAGCAACACACACATACACACACACACACACATAAACACACAATTGAAGTAATAGAAAATTCCAGGAAACGAATGCATGAAGAAGACAAGGTTCTCTGTCTTTTAGAATGCAAATACTGATTTCCTACCCTAATTGCATTGTCTCGATGCTGTGATCTAGAGACAGCCTGAGCTGTAGCTGAGTCTTGCCCCCTGAGCTGTAGCTGAGTCTTGCCCCCTGAACTGTAGCTGAGTCTTGCCCCCTGAGCTGTAGCTGAGTCTTGCCCCCTGAGCTGTAGCTGAGTCTTGCCCCCTGAGCCTGTAGTGTCTGCACCCATCCCACATGGTCATTCAGATTGGTTTTCCTTGTGTAAAACTTTCCTCTAAGTCATAAGATCTGATAGCTTCATCTCCATTCGATGGCCTGAGGTGAGAATAAATTACAGCAGAAAATAAGCAAAGAAAAATGTATTTTGTAATTCTAATTTTGTAGTTTTCATTAGTTAAATTTAATTAAATTTTGTAGTTCTAATTCTCCAGGAAGCATTTCTGCTGGAAGGCCTTCTTTCTGTTGTGTTCTCTAAGCAGATTCACTAAAATTAGCCATAGGGGAGGTATCAGGGCCGTTTCTTTTTTATGTCTTTTGTATACGAAATGATGCATTTTAATTAAGCATTTAAGTAGCGCTAAAGTTTATCAATAAAAATGAATCCTCTACTTATTTTCCACCCTCATCTTTATTCTCCTGGGGAAGAGCTAGCTAAGGGCTTCTAGGCATTTCTTTTTCTGTGCATTTATGAATGTGTCCAAATATAATATAATTGTGTGCACAGACTGTTTATCCACATCCAGCACGTAGAAAGCCAGTCCCTCCCTGTGGTCTCTACAGCGCTCATCTATCTCCATGACTGCGGCGTCCCACAGATAATGTACTTCGCACGACTGAGTAGGTTCTGCTGGTTGTCCATGACACTTCAGCTTTTCACGGCCGACACTAAGTCACTGCCGTCACGGTTATGTCTGTGTGCACATGCCATGATTTCTGTGGTTGCCCCATTGACTGGATTTCCTAGGTGACTGGGTTCATGGGTTTGGTAGCTTTCAGAAGACTCCTCTCTGTTCTCATTTAAAACACTTCATTTACTGACTCACGGTTAGAGGATGCTGCACGCTCAGTCACCGTCATCAACAGTTGGTGGGTGACCTCAAGGTTTGTACTCTCCAGGATAAATTGGAGCATGCTAATTTCCACACTAATCTCCAGATGGTTGGGCAGCTTCACTCATCTTTATTGACCCTTTTTGTTTATTTATTTAACGTTTGTATTCAAACCTTTGTAAATTTTCTTTTGGACTGCCTGCTTTTTTAGATGGATTAGTAAAATCTGAGATATTTTTTGCAACCTGCTGTCAGCCTTTTACATTCTTTCCACGGTCTTTTGTGTAATGTTTGCGTGCTGAAATCTTTCTGTGTTATTACTCTTTTATTTCATTGGGTTTTTTTTTTTCCTGTGTAGAAGGGAGCCAAGAATACAAAACCATTGTTTTCAACTGTTTTTACACTTAAGACTTTAAGCCATTGGGCACCTCTTTCTGTGTATGATTCAAAATCACACATGAACTTTGCTTTTGTCAACCAGTGCTCAGCCTTCCCGGTGCCATTTATTGCCCTCTAGATGTGAAGTTCGCTTCGGGCACATCCAGAGGTCTGGGTTTCATATTATGCCCTGGATCTTTGACTGTCCCTGCCTTAGCTAGTGACACTCTTGAACAGAAGGCTTGTAATGTGTTTTTCTATTTGATGGGATTTTTTTCACCTCCAAAAGCCTATCAATTATTTACTTCTCTGTAGAAATTCAGGCTCACCTTGTGTTTTGTTAAATAATTTGTTGATGTTTTTATTGTTTAAGTAAATGCTAACAGATGAAGGTTAGGTAAGTTTTGAGGTGGTAACAGCTCATGCTGAGGAGATGTGCTTAAAAAGATTTTTTTAACGGTATTGATCAACACTCTTTAAACTATCATTTCAGATAAGGAAAAATTAAATATTTATACCACCAAAATAAACATGCCTTGCTCAAGAAGTCTTTAAGAGTTGACAGTAAAGCAAATGTCTACTGCTATTTTTCCATTAATTTACATGACATCATTAGAGTTGTATTCCAGCAGGGAAGTATTTTTGGCTTTGGAGGTATAAAAATCATGCTGTGATTTTCATGTTGGTGTCAGTATTTCTTTGAAGAGGAAAAAGTTCTAATAAACACTACTGTTTCTAGTCAAAATAATATGAAAATATGGCCATGCATTTCACTTAGAAAAGTACTCCTGTAAAAAAAAAACCACAGCACTCTCGGCATTAGCCCCCGCATAGGGCATAAACACGGAATCCTTATCCATCTTTTTTAAATGTAGCCTAGACACATGGCAGCAATTCTTTGTTCTAGTCAGTGCCAGGCTTCATCTTCCATATCAAGCAAGCCTTCCTATCAGACGCTAAGCCTCTGAGACCCACACAGGGTCAAGGTAGATCATGCTGAAGACTGCTCTGTTCCCTACCTGTTATCCAGACACAAACAAACACACAGACACAGACACACACAGAGACACACACACACACACGCAGACACACACACAGACAGAAACACAAACACACAAGACACATACAAACACATAGACACACACAGAGACAAAGGCATACACACACAAACACACACTCAGACACACACACACAAACACGCAGACACAAACACAGACAGACACACAAGCCACACGCAAGACACACACAAACACACACAAACACACATGCAAGACATACACACGTCTACGGCCATACCACCCTGAATGCACCCTATCTAGTCTGATCTCAGAAGCTAAACAGTGTTGGACCTGGTTAGTACTTGGATGGGAGACAGACACACACATACGGCAGTCCAACCATCTCCCTCAGGATCTTTGCAAAAACTCCCCAAAGGCTGGTGATACTGCTTATCTCTGGGGAGGAGGGCTGGTAGCTGGGGCACACACAAGAGAAAGACTTTTTGCCACAGAGGCTTTCAAACCTTTTGAATTTTTGAGACAGGGGAACGTTTTACCAAGTCAACAACAGATACTTAAGAGAAACAGGGAAGAGATCCAATTCCTGAGACCCCGTTTTAATAAATGAGGATTCCAGCCTGGCGCTTCATTTTGATTCATGTGCCGGCATTTATATCGTGAATACTTTTAGCACAGCAGGAAAACACTTCTTTGACCGCCATCACAGAATATCTTCTGGTGTGTGTGTGTATGTGTGAGTGTGTGTGCATGCATGCGTTGACGAATTGTGTTGATCTGTTCTCTCCTGCAATCCTCCTGGTTACTCCCTGAGTTTTCCAGAGACGTTTTTGGGATTTGAAGCACAAACTAGGACTTACAACAAGGATGGGGACAAGTGCTCCCACAAGAACTTATCCTGGAGCCTGATAAGGGACCAACTGTGACCTGCATTCTTTAGCATGTTTACCGCTTCTTTGGCTACACTCTGTATTTTCCCCCTTTGCTGCCTACTCGGCTCATTGCTTAAAACCAAAAAGTTGAACATACTTGAATAGCGGTCTGGATGTTGATTATGTAGTCATTACATTCTCGAAAGACACCACTATGACAAACAGAATCCACTCTACTTTTCAAGACAAATGGAATTTCTATAACAGAAAAAACATCTAAATTATGATGGCAAATTACATAAAAAGCCATATTTTGCTTAAAAGTAAAGTATGAAGGGTCACAGTAGTAAGACTTGGGTAATTGGAATTTTCTGGATAGTATTTTTTATTTTGTTTTTCAAGACAGGGTTTCTCTGTGTAACAGCCCTGACTGCCCTGGAACTTGTTTTGTAGAACAGGCTGGGCTCAAACTCACAGAGATCACCCGTCTCTATCTCCCAAGTGCTGGGATTAAAAGCATGCACCACTACTGCCTGGCTAGTATTTGTTTTCTAAGGATTTTATTGTATTAACTTATATTAGATTTGTAATCAAGAGAGAATGCCACTTTTTACAAAGTCAATTTAATTTAGCACAAAATAACATTTTAAGGTGCAGAGTATCTTCACATGTGAATAATTTTATTCATTTATGAAATGTTTGCTTATTAAGTAAGGTGCATTATCATGCATTCATTGTGTCATTGAATTGAAGCTTTCAAAGTCAAAACAGATCTCAAGAGATTTTTTTTGTTGTATCATAACCAGCAGACATACAAGATATTGCCTGAATGCCTATGGTGCAGTGCGTATTTAAAATTCAGGTGCATAAAAAAAACACACTGAGAGTGAGAGCAAAAGTTCTTAATAGTTTTTATTATGCAGTATTCTTAAGGGTCTGTAAAATTTGAGAATTCTCTCAAATTCTAAAATATTTTTCATGTAAAATTACTACATATGAACATACATTTTTTTTCAAGCAGTGATTTCATTTTGTGTCTTTTGAAGTAGTGATTGATATACATAGATAGGAACCCACTGTTTCGGCCACTAGATAGGGTGTGACTTTTCAAAATGTGACACTGTAGGGGTTGCAGCCTGCCCTGCAGAAGGCCCACAGATGCAGGGACTGTCCTCAGGGCTGCAGACGCCCTGTGGAGGGCTCACCACAGAAGGGTGAGAGGGCTGTTGGGGTTGTTACTCTTAAGAAGAAAATGTCCATAATTCAAAATCAGACACAGCTTTAAAAGAGAGTGAATGAAAAGCTTGTGTCCATAGGGGAGAGGAAATCCGTTTGTTGCTTCACCAACTCGAAGCCTAAAGCCAAAAATGTCATTCTATCAAAGAGGTGAAGTTCTCTGAGATAAAGCTAAACACACCTAGGGAAAACTGCATTTACAGTCCCTCTGGCCATTAAATTCCATGGCCAAATTTGAACAGGGGAAGCCTCATTTTGCAGGGTGCAGACATCTTTGACTGATTGAACACTGTAGCAAAATACAAGTTTGAGCCAGGCAGTGGTGGAACACGCCTTTAATCCCCGTACTTAGGAGGCAGAGGCAGGCGGATCTCTGTGAGTTCAAGACCAGTGTGGTCTACAGAGCTAGCTCCAGGATAGTTAGGATTGTTATACAGAGAAACCTTGTCTCGGGAAAAAAAAATAGAAAAACAAAAATACAGATTTGTGTCTGTTTTTCCAGATCTTGGGGGTTGCCTATGAATAGAGGCGGCAGCCATAGCTAGCCACCATACTCTTCTGAGCCAGCTGGAGGAGCTAGTATCATATCACAGTCAACCCAATGGAATTCGCTTTCAGCCCAGATTCTTGGGCAGATGCTTTGTATAGGACAGTGAGAAAACCTTAAGTGTTTTCCTGCTGGTTTGGAGAAATTAAAATCAGGGTTCTCTCCAGAAAATGCTGGGCTTTAGAAAAATCCTGATGGGAAGATAAGATGTCCTGTGTCTCTTTTACCCACATTGTCCTTTGGATCCAGAACCCGAAAGTATCTGAAGATAGGGACTTGGCAAAATATTTGGTGCACAAAAGTCACACAAAATTGGGAACAGGCTAAACAGTCACTAACAAATGAATTTCTCTGCAGTTCCCAGAAGAAACTGAACCTGAGAGGGAGAGAGGTTGATGGTTTTCTGTGTGAGGGCCATGAAGGGATGAGGTGTTTGTCTTGTTCCCCGAACAGTCTCAGGCAGGCTCTGGTCCCTGTACGCCACAGCACGGTGTGTTTCTCGGAGGGAGGTGGAGCAGATGGAGCAGCTGCTCTAATCACTGTTAAAGCTTGAGAGCACTGCTTCACGTCCAGCTGGAGATGGAGGTCAGGACTTACCCCTGGTCAAAACTGATCAACACTGGCTAAGGTCTGAGTCTACACATCATTGTCTTGGCTCTGGTCTGTCCTCAAGGTGGTCTGATAAGTTAGAGGAAAAGCGTGTGGAATCTCTTCCCGGAGGCAAGTTTCTCCTCCAGTGGACCCACAGGTCCAGTCAGCCTTGCCCTTACCCGGCATGGGATTCCTGGGACAATTCTTGTTCTTTATGGTTCATTTCAGTGGTCTGATAGCATGAGTGCCTCTCTTTAAAATATCTCCTCTCCTGCCTGGGTAGTCACAAGACGATAACACGAACCGTCCACCCTCTTTGAATGAAAGCTCAGCTACCATGTTTTGGCCTATAATACAGGAAAAACGAAAGACTCTAGAGCCAACGCCTCTACTTACCACTTTTCTGTCTTGGACAAGTGACTTCGCTTCCCAGTGTCTCAATTTCCGCAGTAGAACAGTGGAAGTCCGTACTCCATAGTCGCTCTCTGTCCTCCATATAAATGTATGCCCTATACGCATACAAAAACAATAAATAATAAAACATAAGCCGGGCGGTGGTGGCACATGCCTTTAATCCCAGCATGCGAGAGGCAGAGGCAGGTGGATCTCTGAATTTGAAGCCAGCCTGGTCTACAAAGTAAGTTCCAGGAAAGCCGGGGCTGTTATATGTTGGTTTCTGAGACAGGGTTTCCCATATAAACACATATATGTGTGTATGTATATATATATATGAAGATAGGGACTTGTGAAATATTTTATGCACAAAAGTCATGCAAAAGTGGAAACAGACTAAACAGTCACTAACAAATGAGTTTCTCTGCAGTGCCCAGATTCGACTTCCAGCACCCACATGGCAGTTCAGAGCTGTCTGTAACTCTAGTGTCAGGGAATCGGATGCCTCTGTAGGCACCAGGCGTATCCGTGATGCACAGACATTCACAAAGACAAAACACTCAGACATAAAAATCAGTAAAAATAATTTTAAAAAACTCCAAGTGGTGAAAGTCAGTTTGAAGTCACTGGTAGGAGCTGGTGAGAGTCTAATGATAATGGTCTAATGGCTTTGTTGGGGGTGTTGTTCTAATGGTTGCAGGGAGTGTTTGTCTTACATTGTTTTGTTTTTTGTTTTGTAAGATAGCATCTCATGTATCCCAGGTTGGCCTGGAATGCCTCATATAACCAAAGATGACTCATATAACCAAAGATGACATTCCCCTGTCTCTACCACTCAGATAATGGGATTATAGCTGTGTGCCACCATGCCTATCATTAAGATGATAAAATAGTGATTATTGTGTTTGCATTTCATATCCACAGGCTAGGTATAACCAAATCCATGTAAGACCTGTCTCCCTCTGCATAATGTTGGTTAGAATATGAGCCTTGAGCATGGAGATGGTTTGTCTTCTTTATTCTATGAGCCTGAATAGTAAAACTGAGATCATTTCCGTAAGAATCATGTCTACTTTCCAGCATAATGCACGTAATAGCATTCTGCTACAGCAGCGACTTAACGGTAACTGGTTGGTGGTATTCAGAACTGCGCCTTACGCGTGCCACCAAATGCAGAATTACACTTCTATGCCAGGGGCTCATAGTCTCTGTTTCTTACTGCAGGTTCCATCGTCCATAATGAGGTGCGGGACTGCTCAGAAATATAAACTGATCATCCCTGGCTGAAGTCCTGCTTCCTGAGACCCCGAAATTGCACTGAGATTTGAACGTGGATGTTTCCGTTTCATTGTGGTGAGGGAGGCCTGTGACTCAGCTTTCGTTGTGCATGCTCCTCACCTGGACAGCCCAGACGAGGCCAACAAGCTGAGAACCAGACGCAGCAAGCCTGCCTGCCCAGGATGTGCACTGATGGAAGGGCAGTCTGGTTCTCTCAGCTGCTTTTCCTCGGACAATTTCATCAAAGAAGACAAGCAGAAGACAATCGCCAGTTCGACTACCGGAAAGCCAAATGGTATAGTGTGTTTGGGTTTGCAAGCAAGAGACATTGGAGTTGCTGGTGGTCACCCCAGCAGGGTGGGAGCTAAAAAGAAGGAGAACGGTTTCATTATGTTAATGAAGAAAAGAAGAACGAAGATAAGTATATTTTTGAAGTAGGCATTTGGTAGCTAAGAACTTACGAAGGGATTTGGGAACCTACTCACCCAGTGTGGATTCCTTAAAGACTTGATTCCAGAACATATATTCTTGTTTCGCCAATAAGTTGGTTCTGTGTAATACCATATTTTTTATGTTGTGCCAGTGAACCCAGTTGCCAGAAACAAATCTGTGTGTGCATTAAGTGCGAGAAGCCTCTACCAACTCTTACCAAGCATGCTTGCTCGCATTGTGTTGCATGCTTCCAGTGGCCCGCGATCCACGTGACATTTTCTTAGCCTGCTTTCCTAATCAATGAGCCCTCTCCAAGGGTAACAGAGATAAGGTCAGATATAATGTGACTCTGAGAAGCCGTTGCAGGCTTTAGAAACAAATCTCCTGATTGTTCCCTGTCTTAATTACCTCCCAAGTCAGAAAAGCATTCATTACCGAAAGAAGATTATAAGGACAATCACGATACCCTTTTGAAAAACTCAGTCCAGAGTTGCAACTTAAGCAACATACAAGTGTGTGTTTCTTGCTCTTAAGTTCTAAAGGGTAATAAATAATAATAAAATGCCAGGTAGTTTTGAATGCTGCATTAAAAATAAAAAAGTTAGGTTGCTGCTATTAAAAAAAAATCAAGCACATGGATTTAGCAAAAATACCCTAAGGCTTTCAAGGAACACAGAAAATTGCTGGTTTATGTAAAGGAAACTTTACCTTCTGTGCTGATTCTGTGGATTGCATCTATACATACAGTCTTTACTCCCCGTGCCAGAGAAGCAGTGAGATACAGTGTAAGACGGTTTCCTGAGAGCCTCTAATCTGTAGTGTTTACATTGAGAAGCCTCCTCCCTTAAATTGCCCTTCTCTGCGGTATCAGGCCAGCACAGAACCCCAGAAGGGCTCACTTGTAAATACTCCCCTAAATTTCATTGTCCCTTAACAATTGCTTTGGGCCACCTGGATTAAAAGCATGCCATATTGTGTTTCAAAAGAGAAGGCAGAATCTGTATCGCGTCTGTCTTACTCTCCGATCTGAAACGATATCTGTTCTGAACCGTTCCTCCTTCAGAATGTGGAAGCCTGTAATTTTCTATCTCTACTGAGAAGTCAGCATTTAATCAGTGGAATAAGTGTAGGTCCCACCACTCTGTGGTATTGGGAAGAACCACTGGAAATTTGATGATTTCATTTCAAAGTAAAAGTGGTTAGCTGCAGTTGGCTTATTATAAGAAGCCGGGAGGATCATTCTGTGAGGTAGCCAGCATTATTGTCCCCTGAACTGCGCTTAGCTGTTTGCATTAATAAAATAAGGCTGCCATTTACACTGGTCCATTCCACTAACGGCATAGGACAGGCTTTAATTTTGAAATAGTGTCTGTGTGTGCCACAGTATTTGTCTTGGGCTGAGGGCTCGTTCCTTTGGTTGTTTGCAGTGCGCTGCACACTCTCTAGGAGCCCCGAGCTGCCCTCCCAGCCATTGGTTGCTTCATAGTGTCTCAATTCGACCATAAAAATTAACTTCTTTCTCGTTAATTGCAAAGTAGTGTTCCTTTATGATATTATCATGTCAGTGTCATGAGAAAAATGCCAAGGCAGATAATGTTTCTTTTTCTATGCGTATAACCTTCGAATATTTTACAACTCCTAATCGCATGTTCTCTGTACATTGTAAATGCAAGACTTGCACACCAGTTTGTCCTTCAAAGTGTGTGCCATAGAAAGTTTCCGTGTGCTTGTTAAAAAGAACAATGTTTTTTCCCCATAGTGGTCCGAATTACAGTTTTTCCTTTCCACAATGATCTTCGCCCACTACAGAACACAGACTGCCTCTCATGCTGAAGCCCCCAGTTCAATCCCCAGTACCGCACAGATGAAAGCCTGTTTTCCTGACATGATCTGTCACATCTATGAACTACAAATACCTTTCCTCCATACTGACTCATACATTTACAGAAAAATTTTCAAGTTAGAGAGAAGTTTAAAAAGCTAAAAATTAACTACCAGTAGTCAATTATTTAAGTAATTAGAACGACCTGTTAGTTCATTGCAACAATCTATTCATTTTTTAAAAGCCATGGAAATAATTAAAATATCATGAGCCAAGCTGTAGTGCTCAGAATAAGTCTCTATTTTCATGGTTAATTTTTAAAGACAGAAAAATGTAAAGGCTGCATAACCTCACTAGCGACCCAGCCAGGCATCCCCACAGAAGGCAAAGCAGCCATATCTCTCTCTCCCTGCAATTATGCCTCTGCCCTCCGCCAGCATTTCTGTAGCCCAACCAGCCCGCCACTGTTCCCTAAGACAATAAATGTGTGCAGAAATCGCAGTTATTTCTTGGTGCAGTTGTAATATGGTTCCAGTTTTTCACTAGAGCCTGGAGATGGAGAAACGGAGGAAGTTTTCCTGACTCCTGAGATAGAAGGAAAAAAGAAAATTAGCCCATCTCATGGAAGGTCCCAGGCAAGAAAGAACTAGACCAAATATAAAATAAAAAGTGGCCATTTCTATCTTGGCTTTTAACAGAGGAGAGAAACCCTGTTGGTCTGAAGGTAATGAGAAAACACTAAGTCCCCTTCATTCTGCAGTCTCACAGTCATTACCAACCAAGGTGATAAAAAAAACAGTCCCTTAGTCGGCATTCATCTGGGGCTTCTTGGCTGGAGATTTTTTACCCATGTGAAATGCCTTGTGGTTTTGTGTTAGCTGTCCTTTACCTTTATGTTTTTTCCTTCAAACATTTAGCTAAAGTCTGCAATATTCAGAGAACCATCCTGGGTATTTGAACAGCCATTAATTAAAAAGGGAAAAGCAAACAGATCGGGTTCTCTGATTTACCCAGAAAAGCTGCCTTTTTTCGTTTCTTCTTCCCATCCTTATTTGCAAAATGAAGACAGTCACTTACTTATCTGTCTCTGGTGTCAGGAGGAAATTCTGAAATTTAATTGAAAATAGACTTAAGGAAATAGAAGACTCTAATTGCTCCTCAAAAGTCACCAAATATTGAAAATGAGTTGTGAGCCTTTAGAACCTTTGTTCGATTTGTATCCTATGATTGATTCAGTGACGCGCTGGCATTTTAAAACAAAAAATACAGTAGTTTGTCCCTGGGAGAGAAAGAAATGTGGGTTAGCACATCCACCCCATGGCATCACAGGACAGACAAGCCTGCCAAAGACCAGGCCATAGGCACAGTAGAAAGAGGCCAGTCTGCCACATAGCAGTATGTCTGCATTTGAACAGAACAGTATTTTCTTTTTCTTCATCCCCTGCTCAGGCAGTCCATCCTGTGTTATCTGTGCGTGGTCCTAGCAGCCTAATTTAGAGTAGTAAACTTTCTTTAGCGGTGAGACAGACTTAAGCAAATCGGAGATATATGAACTCAACGTCATTTTCATCAGTGTAGAGAATTTGTTTATGCATTCCTAAATCCTCACTTTATTCACTCATCATTACCAGTACAAGAAGCTGTGGTTGGATATCATCACTCCTTCCCCCGCATCCGCAGAGTATACAGATTGTCCCTTCACCCCTTAAAATGATGAATTCTTTGTTAGGATTTGCTGTCTACTTACTGGTGATATGTTTCCTTTAACAAAGCAGAATGAACCTTTCGAAGATATGGGCCGGAGAGGAAAACAGTGGGAAAAAATAAGCAATGGTCAGATTAATGGGAACAGCTTCCTGAGAGAAAGTGCATGCCTAGGCAACTCACACCCAAGCTCCAAAGAGGGACTCTAGGTTCCACTACAGAGGCAAGCAACGACCAAAGGGTGGCGGAGGAGAGGACGGCAGAAAAGCCCAAACCACTCTCCTTTTTGCTTTCTGTTTACCTTTTCTAATTGCTAAGCTTAAACACGGTTTCAAAACTTGAACCACTATTAGCATTTCTAAAAGGCAACTGTAATAGAGACCAACTATTTTTTTTTTGCTATGATGATATTTTGTTTTCTGTTTTGTTTGTTTGATTTCTTTTTTGTGGACGGCTTCATCCCAAATGAACAAATCTTATTTTTACATATTGTAAGGATTTTGGCAAAGAGATGGAGAGTCATGTAGCTGCTATTCCTACATAATGCCAATTTTTAGCCGCGTTGGGTTTTAACGCAGGAAAATGCCATTGAGCTTGTTGCTCCTCTGCAGCAGCTGCGCATGAACAAAGAACTGTTGATAGATGGTCCCCAGTGGGGGTGCTCCTGGCATTTGGATCTGGGCAATTCTTTGTCGTGCTGAAATGTACCACATGTTGCAAGATGTTCGGTATCCCAGGCTCCTAGCGACTCAACACCAGGATTGTTCCCTGACATTGTAAAAAAAAAAAAAACAAAAAATAAAAACAAAATAAGAAGCCTTCCCCGTATCTATACACCTGCACAGAAGGGTGCACCCCCGCACCTGAATACCACTGTCTACTAAGGACACACAGAGGAAAGTGCCTGTCCCCGAATATCATCTCCACTGCCTTGCATGTCTCTTATCCACTTCAAGCTTTCTGCTTAGATGCAGCTTAAATTACTCTGTTCTCTAGGAGAGAGGGTTGCCAGGCAGCGTTGTCCATTACAGTGGGCAGAGTGACCTGACCTGATGCTTGTACGTACTTCGGGGCGGAGGTGGGGGGGAGTGGGGGGGGGTTAATACGTGAAGCAAACTTTTGTTCATTGCTTCAGAACTAGACTGCTGGCCAGAGCAACACAGTAATGGCTCTGAACAAAACAGATGGCCTTTGGAAGTCAGAATTAGCTTCTACCTGGTAACACCACGGACCGGTTCGCCTCTCTTCCTATAGACAGCACAGTTAATTCACATGGAAGTTTGGATTCCCTCATGTAAACAAGCCCATATGGTTCGGCTTCTCTAATAAGAGGTGCAAATGGGACATGGTGGCAGAAATGTGGGTTAACTGGATCGCACGCATATTGCTCACGCCACAGAGTCGAGGCTATGCAGAGTAAAGCGAGTTCTCCCCCGGGTGCAGCGCGATCAACCTGCGCTAACCATAAGGAAGCATACTCTTTATGACACTGAAATTTAATAGTCAATATGTCTTGGAAAATATTTAGATGAATTGCAGCTAGCTGCAAGGATGGAATTAATTCCTCCCACTCTAACCTTTTTAATATTAAAATCTAAAGACGCTTTGTCTTGAAAGCAGAGCAGCGCAGAGTCAATAAAGGTGGTTATAGCGTAAACCTATAGATGGTGCCTAAAAATTCTTATCTTTCTTAATAACAGTATTTTTTAAGAAGAGAATAAATTGAAGGAGTACATGAGGCAGTACGCCACTCCACCCTCAGGTCAATTTTGAGGTTTATTAAAATGCCAATAATATTTGTGCCACTTGCCAGCTCTGGGGTGGGGGGGGGAGTTTTTCCTTTTATGGATGCTCTTGATTTGATTTTTGACTGTATCATTACGTTGCGTAGAGAGCATCCGCCATGAGAAATTGCCACTGCAGTGCTAACTAGCATTTGGAAGGAATTAGCAGGAGTTGAGGGTCAAACCACTTTCATCACGTACGCTATAGGCACTTAATCCCTTAGTATTTCCTCGGTGACTTAGATATGTGCCAATGTAGTTAAAGCGTCCTGCACAGAATTGACCCGTGAAATACCTGCTGAAAATTCTCTCTCTCTTTTTCCCCCTGAGTAACAGTGGTTTTTCCATAACGGACTGTCTGTGTTCTCGTGTCATTTCAAGCTTTGGTTAACGTGATCGTGACAGTAAACTGTGATCATTTTGAGACTAGCTGGGTCAGTCTCCCGTGCGTGACCCAATCTTTTGCACAGGTGTGCTTTATGTGGGTGTTAATAACTGGAACTGTACCTGAACAAACACGACAGTTTCTCCTTTCGGTTGTTCTTAATCCGTACTATATTATAGTATGTGAATCTGACAGCTGCAAGTATACACACCGAAACATATGTATTCCACGATTGTAACCTGAAAGACCATGTACTATCTTTTGTATTCCATATTGGTGTTTGTGTTATTTAAAGTGGAAAATTATACTCTATCTAGTAGTATAATATAATAGAATATTTCGCTGTGCACAGTTCCAAGTGCCTTAGAACATTGTTTAGCTTTCCTAAGTATATGTATATGCATATATGTGTGTATAAGTTTGGAAGTGTTACCTCAATAAAATCATTGGGAAATCCTAGTTTTATTCTGTTACCGTCCATCTCATTTTCAGATAGTGTTGGCTTTTTTTTATTTTGTATTTCTTTATTTGTTTGCTGTGTTTCTAAGACAGGGTCTCCCTTGAGCTCCTAATCCTTCTGTCTCCACCTCCCAAGTGCTAACTTACAGACATGCCCCGCCAACTTATCACGCATAGTCTGTTTAAATTAAAAGTTCATGGAGGTCTCATGGGTAAAGTAAGATTCAGATACATTTTATAATTCTCTGGTATTTCAACCCCACCCAACTTTTACCGTATTTTGTATGTGAGGCCTGGTGATTTATGCTTTTAATTTTAAAAACCTACCTAAAGAATTGTTGCTTTTTAAAAAAGACTCAAGTGCTCACATGTGCATGCATGCATGTGGCATGCGTGTGCGCATGCGTGTGTGTGTATGTGTGTGTGTTAGGATTTTCTAGGGAAATGGAACTGACAATGAATCTGTATTAATAGGGGATTTATTAGAGTAGTTTAATAGGCTGTGGTCCAGTTAGTACAACAATGGCCGACTCTGAGTGGAAAGGACAAGAATCTGCTAGTCGTTCAGTCCACGAGGCCAGTGTCTTCTCCTGGTCTTTGGTCAGTGTTGGAGGCCCCAAGAAGAGTGTTCTAATCCAGCAAAGAAACGCTTTATCAGTAAACTAGATGAGCTTGCCAGTGGGACTGGGGCAGGCAGACAAAAAGCAAAAGTTTCTTCTTCTGGGTCCTTTAATGTAGGCCGACACTAGAAAGTTTATTCCTGATTTAGGATAGTTCTTCCTTCCTCAGATGATTCAAGAAGAAGCCTCTCTCAAGTGGGCCAAGATCAAGCTAATAACCGAGATTAGCCATCATGAATCCATCCCTTGTCAACCTAACACACTATCACATCTGCTTATGTCATTCCAACTACAAACATAACTGGGTCCTAATTATGGGTAATATAACTATCCTGCAGACAAGTACAAATGCATTATATATTTTGGAATTAGGTGGCAACGTCCCTTGAGTGACATTCTTTTAATGTCTCATCACTTAAATATGATAACCACTGATATTATCTCAGTTGATGTTACATTACGTGATGAAGACAGAGAGGAAGGAAAACACAAAAATCTGCTTAATATGTGTCCATATATGCACAAACACATTCTTCACAAGATATGGCAGAAACACTGGTGTCAATTCCACTCCTTATTTCTGCAGCTGGTCATGTGGCCTTAGCTGGCATATACAACGTCTCACTCACCATCTGTGTTTCTTACACGCCCAGCAAGCACCTCAGCAGATCTTGGTTCTTTTCCTGAAGAAGTGACTTGTATCTTCATTCCTGAAGGCCTTGACTCTTTATCATCCTGCCTGGATTGGGTTGCAATTTCCCATTGACTTTAATCACAGGACGAGGGAACACCAAGATATTTCAGACAGAATCTTCCTTTCCTCCCTCGTAGAGAAGCAATCACATTTCCTCTTGGTTGTCTGGCACAGGTACCCAAAAGAGATCAGAAAAAAAAACAGTGTCAGATTAATAAATGAGGGAACAGTCTTCCTCATTGTGTTTACTCTTTAATGCTCTGTAAGCAAAGAAAGAAACTAGGAGCATGCTATAACCAGAAACGGGATTAGAATATTTCTTCTCATTCTTCAACAGGGCTTAACAAATGCAACCTAGCCTCTCTCAGCTCCAGGACAAGGTTATGGATGAGAGGAAAACTGAAAATGGACCAGAAGACGAAAACCAAAATCATTAAAAAAGACCAATGTAGGAACAGTGCTAAAAACAACCAGAAAAAAGAAAGAAAGAAAGAAAGAAAGAAAGAAAGAAAGAAAGAAAAAAAGAAAGAAAAAAAGAAAGAAAGAAAGAGAAAAAGAAAAAAGTGTGGGATCCTGTTTGTGTTGACCAACTACTGACTGAGCATGGAGCCTTCCCTGGGGAGTGGTTGATACACCCAAGTGTTTTTGTGCTTGTTTCAGTTTGGGTTGGGTTAGGTTTCGTTTTGGGGGTCCTAGGGAGGCTGTGATACTGTTGATTGAACTGAGGGGCCCCTGCCTGTAAGGCAAGCACTCTACTGGTGAGTTACTGCTGCCCTAGTTTGGAATTTTTTGTTTTTAAGAGAAAAACAACACGAAGTTGGATGGGACTTGTAAACTTTATCAAGGAATTTGTAGCTCGTCCTCAAGACGAAAGGAGCCTCTTGATCACTTTAATCTCAGGAATAGATTCACCTCAATCATCCCGAACCATAATGAACTAGAAAAACCCATGTGGAAGCATAGTGGCTGTTACTACTGCTACCGTCTGTTGGGAAGGCAAAGATGGCTCCAAACAAGCTATTTACTATCGGAACAAAGACCTGTCAACTAATTCAAAGGGCAGTTATGAGTTGGAAGTATTGCCTGTGGGAAAGGGGGACATGGAAAAGTTATGTCTATACCTGACATGTGTCTGTGTTGTATAAAAAATGGCAATGGTACTTACTGAAGGATAGAACAGCAGAGACATAAGGCTAATATAAGGGTAGGGTTGGGTATAGCCGGGAGGGTGGAAGAGGCTGAGGACATAGAGAAGTGAAGCATTCAGTTTTAACTTGGTGATTCAATTTGTTTGGCTTGCCTTCTGCTGGGACAACACATGTTGATAGATGTACAGGAGTCAACAGGACTCAAGTCTCAAGGTCAGGGGAAGTGTCCAGGCTGAGAATCAGAAAAGTAGTCCGATGGGAGAGTACTTGCTAGGCCTATATAAATTCCCTGGTTCTGCCCACAAAACCATGAGCTGGGAGGGGAGGATGTCAGAGAGACAGAGAGGAAGTTGAGAATTATAAATACATGCAATGGAAGATGAAAATAAATAAACCTTTTAAACCAAAAAAAGCATATCTTAAGCCCATGAAGTTATCAACAGAGTCAAAAGTCAATAAACTATTTTCTCATTGCTTAACTTTACCTTGGAATCCACACCATCATTATTTACACATCATTGGGGATTTCTGATACCTACTTGGTTTTAATTGTATAGGATTTTACTCATTACTTGAACTTTAACTGAAAATGCAAAAACTTTTTGTTCAGGATATTAAATTATAAAGCAAAATTACATTTGAAAATTCCTGATATTGCACAAAATACTATATATATATGAATATTATCTCAATGAATCAAACAGTCTACTATTAGGATAAATGGCTTGTTCTTTAATATGGTCACAAATGAAATTAGTTTATATTTAGTTGCTGTATTCTGTGTACATATATATATATATATATATGAGTTTTATCTGCATTATATAAAAGCTTACGACTAGAAGTGTATTTAATTTTTAAAGACATTAGAAGATTTATATATATATAATGTGGTGCCCTGAGGATAGATAGACCCAAGTCTAAACACAAAATGTATTTGTTCCATCTTCACATTCTGCAAATTGCCTGAAGATCATCTCTTACAACATAGTACACTTCGTCTTTGACAATGACTTCTCACATAACCTCAGGTGTGGAATTTTTCACTTGTGTTTTCATGTAATCATACCTTTCAAGTATAAGAATTGCTGCATCTCATGACAAATGCCTGTCGTCCCAACACTTGGAAGCAGGAAGATAAGGAGCTACATAGTGAATATGAAACCAGCCTTGGCTGTATGAGACCCCCTCCTCACAAAACACTAGTAAAAGCAACATAAGAATTACACTGCTCACAGTGAGATGACCAGGATGTTCACAATGCAAGCTGTACAAGGAACAGAACAACCGTATATTAGTATGATATGCATGTATGGAGAGAAGTTGGTGCATGTCTCGGGTCACCACCATTCTAAGCAGGTACTCTTTGATAAAGGATAGGTGGCATTGCCCATTTCCCTCAATAGAAATGTCTGTAATCTTTCTCCCATTTCCTGAAAACATAGCATTAGCATTCAGTTCATGAGTTAAATGGATACATGTTGCAATTACCTCATAATTTCAAAAAACTTATCTTGTGCAATAATGTATTGTTGCAAGGAGAGGGCCTGCTTGTTCATCCCAGCCACCCGGCTAGCTTAGCCCCAAAATAACCACACAGAAACTGTATTAATTAAACCACTGCTTGGCCCATTATCTCTAGCCTCTTATTGGCTAGCTCTCACATCTTAATTTAATCCATTTCTACTAACATGTATATCACTATGTGGCAGTGGCTTACCGGGAAAGATTATAACTGGCGGCATCCATCTCAGGGAGAGGATCCATGGCTTTTTTTTGACTCTGCTTTTTTCCTCCCAGCATTCAGTTCTGTCTCCCCGCCTACCTAAGTTCTGCCCTATCACCAGGCCCACAGCAGTTTTTTATTAACCAATAAAAGCAACACAAATACAGAAGGACCTCCTATACCAATGTGTTACTAAGGAAAGGGGAATAATAATGACTTATGAGACACTTATTTCCTAAAACTAATGTCAGTGGAACTGAAACCTACAAAAAAAAAAAAACCTTCAAAATTCACTGTGACTACAGAAGCACAGTAAAGAAAATTCAGACTGATATTTGCAAGTGTATACATCAATCGAGTGTATAGACTTTGGATTCTAAGGACAGAAGTCAGTGAACGGAAAGTCAAGAAATGTGAAGCGACTATGGCTAAATGGAATTTTAAAGAACACAATTAAGATTCTCAGCAGTGATTATACTTGTAGCCCTAGCTATTTAGATGTTGAGGAAGGAGAAATACTTGAATACAGCAATTCAATTCCCCACCTAGACAAACAGTAAGACCTTGTCTCAAAAATAAATAAGCAAGCGAGCAAGCAAATAAATAAATAAATAAATAAAACAATGCTTTCTAGGGCTAAAAGCAAGTAAAATATTTGAAACATAACTATAACAAAGAAGTTGAAAGGTACCAAAGCTGCTAAAAATCGAAAGAAGGGGATCTAGGGTCAGTGTGCAGATCAACTCAGTTCCATAATATGAGCAAAACACATGTCCTGATATATCCCAAATGCTGAAGGTTCTGGTTTTAAAGAAGGCCAGTGTGGGGTACGACAGTCTTGTGAC
Organism: Microtus pennsylvanicus; assembly: GCF_037038515.1. Lineage (NCBI taxonomy): Eukaryota > Metazoa > Chordata > Mammalia > Rodentia > Cricetidae > Microtus > Microtus pennsylvanicus. The sequence goes on from NC_134579.1 coordinate 198,865,777, forward strand.
TGGCCCAATAACTCATGTTCATTAAATGTTTACTGTAGACCAGGAACGTCACATGCATCTCATTTAACAGCAACCCACGAAGCAATATGTTGAGGTAAGAAAACTGAGTTTCACTTGCAGCAAGCTACACAATGAGAATGGAGCAGAGACCCCAAAAGGAATTCCATCCAGTACACCAGTTGCATACTGTGGTCCTCATGTCCTGCTAAAGGAAAATGCATGCTTCGGTGACACATGAAGTCTCTATAGATGAGCATTCTCTTCCCATTTCGAAAATGGAGAGTAGTGTGTTGTGTGGAGGTCACTCGTTCATTCCCGGATACCCTGACTTAAAACAATCACACAGAAACTATATTATTTGTATGTTTGGCCAATAGTTTCAGTGTATTGCTAGCTAGCTCTTACATCTAGAATTAATCCATTTCCATTTACCACAAGGCTCGTGGCCTACCAGCAAAGTTCCAGCTGGCAGCTTGCATCCTTCCCCTATGGCAGCTACATAGCATCTCCCAAATCTACCTTTTTCACCCAGCATTCAGTTTAGTTTTCCCCACCTAGCTCTACTCTGCCCTATCAAAGGCCAAGCCATAAGTTCGTGGGTTAATGTCAGGGTCTTCTATTCGATTCCATTGGTCGACTTCTCTGTTTTTATGCCACTGCATATTCAGAAGGACTTCACACACCAGTAGTGTGAGTGTCCCTCTTGTTTCTAGGTTATGTACCTGAATTTTATCCATCACAGGTCCAAATGCCTTCCCTTACTCATTGTAGAAGAAATTTATTGCATCACCATTTGCAAATGCTTCCAAATGTTTCTGCTCTGAACTTAATGTAACATTTACCTATTGCTGTAACAAGGCACCAGACTTTGTAGGCCCTGAGACCTTAGCACAACAGACTCCATGATAAAAGTAGCTACCATTCAGGCTGTAAAACTCCGCACATAGACAGCACCACCAACTAAAACAAAGGTCTAACCCATCGAAGTCCATAGTTATAGAAAGTTTCTAAATGTACTAACCTTGCTTTTTTGCCTTCTGTAGCTCTTCTAGCTAACTCTTCTTGTTAACTGAAGTATGTTAACCCAGAATGTGTTTTTTTTTTTCTTAGAAGCACAGCCTGAGAAACACTTGGAGCTACCCTGGAATCCCAAACACATAACCACTGTAGTCAGCGGTCAGCTACTAAAGAGTTTCTTTTGGCTTGAACCCAGGTCCAAGCAGCCTTCTCTGGTGAATACCCTACTGTTGGTGGAGGCCGCTTGTTTATTCCTGGCTTCCCAGACTCAAAATAACCACTCAGAAACTATATTATTTAAATCACTGCTTAGCCGATCACTTAACCGTAATGCTAGCTAGCTCTTATACCTTTGTTTAATCCATTTTCATTATTTTATATTTTACCATGCTGCTCGTGGTCTATTGGCAGCTTGCATTTTTCTCCTCTGGAGGCTCCATGACAGCTCTTTGACTCCACCTACTCTCTCTATATATATCTCTTCCAGTCTGGCTATATTCTTTTAAGCCATTGACTGAAATCAGCTTCTTTATTAATCAATAAAAGTAATACATATAGGGAGCTGGAGAGATGGCTCAGTGGTTAAGAGCACTGACTGCTCTTCCAGAGGACCTGGGTTCAATTCCCAGCACCCACATGGCAGCTCACAGCTGTCTGAAAATGCAGCTCCATGAGATCTGACACCTTCACACCAATGCACATAAAATAGTTAAATAAATCATTAAAAAAATTTAAAAAAAGTAATACATATATAGAAGGACTTCCCACCCCACCTCACAATGGTTGCTTCATTGATAATATGTAAACAGAATCCTTACATATAAATATATATGTATCCTTTACAGATATATAAGTAGCATAATTTAATCATTTAAATTATCATTTATACTACTTATTGGCCTAGATTATATATTTCTAGTATGTTCCATCCTTGCTTTTATTTTTATGTGTGTCTTTATATAATATGAGCAATGTTCTACATCCAAGAATTACACATTGGAAGATCCAACCAATGATAGATTAAAGAGATCTCTCCTTAAAATTGTGTCTTCAGTGAGCCTATATACTCTCCCTATTTCTGTTTCCCATTTTCTTGTTATTATGTAGTTTAGACTAGCCTGGAACCCACAATCCTGCATCAGCCATGCAACACTTGGGATAATAGGTATGTGCTGCTGCATCTAGCTCAGACTTCTTTTTTTGTTCTTTATAATAGTAAAACAATTTCCACGGCATTTACCTTGCACCTGGATTGCATTCAGAATTATAAGTCATTAGAGATTATTTTGTATGTCTATATGAGGTGTATCAGGACTCAGACACTCTCTGGACCTATCTGAAAGAATTTCCTACAGGTATAGAGACATAAGGGTTGTATGACAGACTTTTCCTGAACAGACATGAAGAAAATCTGCTCACCCCAGATAGGGAACTGTCAACTGATCAAAGTACTGTTACCATAAATGTCCAAAAAAAGCCACTGAGCTTTATTGGGGTGATTCAAAGGATTTTGGTAGGGGTAACTTACAGGAGCAGAAATGACATGAAAAGAGCATTACCAAAGCCCATCCTAACAAGGGGGTCAGCTCACCTAACCCGGAAAGCTGGAGCTCATTGCCCAGCCTTCAGAGTGTCCTTTAAGTGGCTAGGCTGAACAGAGCCTCTTCCAGGAAGCTGATCTTTGTTTCTTATATACAGTTCAGCAGGTCCCGGCTTCTTCCTGGCTGCTAGGCTTTTCAGGGAGTGACCCCCAGTTGTCTTTATTGCATCTATACTCTTGGACATGGAAAGGACCAGTGGAACTGGTCAGTTTCAGGAACTTCCTAGAGGTAGTTTGTGTTCTTTAGTTCGGGTCATAAGCTTCACTGAGAGATGAAATATTTCAGTCTCAGAAGAAACTGTTACACAGCTGTCCTAGTTAGGGTTTCTACTGCTGTGAAGAGACACCATGACCACAGCAACTCTTAGAAAGGAAAACATTTAATTCAGGCTGGCTTACAGTTTCAGAGGTTTAGTTCTCGATTGTCATGGCAGGAAACATGGTGGCATATAGGCAGGCATGGTGCTGGAGAAGGAGCTGAGAGTTCTGCCTTTTGATCCACAGGCAACAGGAAGTGAACTGTCTGCCACACTAAGCATAGCTTGGGCAAAGGAGATTTCAAAACCCACCTGCACAGGGACACACTGCTTCCTACAAGGCCATGGCTACTCCAGCAAAACCATACTTCTTAATAGTGCCACTCCCTTTGGGGACCACTTTTCTTTCAAACCATCACAACTCTCAATATACAGACACATGCAATGAAGAAAGATCTATAGATTTAAATTCCATGCACTCCCCTCCCAGCTCTTCAGGAATAGCTACTAGCAGTTTTAAGCTTTCCTTCAATTAATTCTTTACTGTCAGATTTTTAGTTGTTTTTCTTTTTCTCTGTTACAAGCAGCACTCCAGTGTACTCTTGGGCACATTTTCTCTTCTTATAAATTAACTACCTCTTTAAGCACAGTTACTGTTGTCAAGCGTGTCATTTATAGCTCCTGAACGTACTGCTTCAGATTCTATTGAGTTTGCCTATCCCGAGTAATAATCCTCCTTTCTTGTGTACATTGGTTTCCTGCTGCCCTGGAATTCCTGAGTGTGGCGGGTGGAAGAAGTTTTCTAAGTAGGAGAAATACTAAGGGCGTAGAACTGAGACTAGCACAATAATCATCCTTTCAATGGGTAAATTGAAAACAACTCTCCAGAGCCTAAACAAAAACCACAAATTCTGTTTAACCAATTTTAAAATAGATGCAGTTAATTAAAGAAAGTAAAAGTCTGATGTGGATTTAATATTATTACCCCCAAATCAGTTGGTGGGCACTTTACTGAAAATAAATGATAAAATATAATAATAATAATAATAATAATAATAATAATAATAATGCTTTACTGCTAAGATAGCACTCCAATTATCTCTGATCCTGGAAAATCAGCACGTGTTGGCGTTTAGTGATGGGGAAGATGATTTTTGAAACAGAATGTACTGTGGTAACAAAGGATTTCACTGAGCCAGGACCTACCCCTGAGTTCACACTCTGCATTCTTCAGGGACCACCTCTGTGCCCTGGAACAAAAAAATCGCTAAACTTTATGTTCCTCAATGTCAAATCATTTTTCATACCTATCGTTTATTTGTATCCGCGCGTGTATGTGACCAGATGCACACGTGCCCCCTCATGTATGTGACAATGATCATGGGACAGCTTGCAGGAGCCAGTTCTCTCTTTCTAACCTGTGGGTCCTGGGAATGGAACTCAGGCCATCAGGCTTGGGGGAGGGGAGGTGTTTTGATCTTCCGAGTCATCTCACTTGCCCCAGATACATTTTTAAAGATAATGCTGTATGTATTTCAATTCTGTTGATGAGGATTTAATGAATAAACATACATGAAATGCTTTGAATGGGGCACGCAGTCAAAGCCTCTCCTGTGTAGGGACGGAGCTAGTAGGTTGCTGCAGCCAGGCTCTGGTGACACAGGAAAGGAGGACTTCCCGGTCAGCAGAGCTGAGCAGGGTGGAGTCATCAATAGATACGGTGACCGCATTTGAATGGCGGACACAAGTGTTCTGCTGAGAGAGCGGGAGAGCCCCCCTCCATCCATCTGCATGCTAACAGAAACACGGAGAACCTTGACTGTTCCATGACCTGGACAGCTGTGTGTGTTTTTTCCCTGTAGGCTAAGACGGATCCTTGAACATTTCCAGGCAATGATAAAGCTGTGAGGGTTATTTCCCCAAAGCGGGAAAATAGGAAAATATGTTGCTCAACCATAGAAACTTGCCATGGCTCTGAGCCACATTGCTTAAATCTTCATATGGACTTTGAACCGATCCCCCTAGTGTGTACTGCTTCTTTCTTTGGAATCTCAACTGTCCTCCTCTCCAACTGGTTTGGCAAATCTGTTTCAAGAATTCCCTTGCCACCCATCTTGGGGCAACTCCAGCCTAGGACTCAGAATGCTAAGCCTTAAGGAACAGTGAGGGGAGGAGAGCCTTTTAGACAGGCAGGAAAGAGTCCATCACACCCAGGTGCTTTGGGGACCTCCAAACAGTTTGACAGGACTGGGATGTGAGGAGGAGTTGGAAAAATAACAGAAAGCTAAAATGAGTTGAAATTTCAATCACCATCCAAGAGTTTGACTTTATTCTAGAGAAGAGACTCCGTGGGTGTTTAAAATGAACAATGTAACAAATTGGGTAATGAAATGGTACATAGGGAAATTTAGAAAGTAAAATCAACAAATATGCTGGTTGACTGTCATTGAGAGAGCAAAATAAAAAAAAATGGGTAAGAACATGACCTTCGTAAACTAGCCTGATGGTGGACATTTCTGGGCTTTATTCTGCTACCTTCAGTTTTCTGAATGTCAGATGCTCATCGTTGAGATTAGCTTAGTATTATTTAGTTAGGCTTCATGGGCCCATGGAAGGAAATCAATGTCATAATAAAAGAAAGCCCTTTGCTGTGTGTTTAGGGTTTGCATTAGAGCAATAAATAATAAAATAAGCATATTATTAGTTTTTTAAAGAAAGCAACATGGCTTAGAAACCCAGGCTCTAGGCAGGCTCTTCAACCTTATATTTCAAAATTTCCACCTATTAGTATGTTTACTATGAAGAGTCACTTATTTGATACCATAATTTTTAGTACTTACAATGTTGGTGAAAAAGTATCTCTCACCTCAAAGAGAAAAGAGTTTATCATTACACCAAATATGAGTTTCACACACAGGAAAACAGATTCAGATTGTCTTGATTAACTATGGGAGTAGACACACAGACTTCTACTAATTGTTTTGTTTTGTTTAGTTTTTCGAGACAGGGTTTCTCTGTAGCTTTGGTGCCTGTCCCGGAACCAGGAACTAGCTCTTGTAGACCAGGCTGGCCTCAAACTCCCAGAGATCCGCCTGCCTCTGCCTCCCGAGAGCTGGGGTTAAAGGCGTGTGCCACCACCCGCCCGGCTACTAATTTTTTTTTTAAGAATCATAAATCTAACTGGCAGTGGTGGTACACTTGGGAGGAAGAGACAGACAAATCTCTGTGGGTTCAAAGCCAGTCTGGTCTAAGAAGCCTAGATGCTAGTTCCAGGACAGGCTCCAAAGGTACAGAGAGAAACCCTGTCTCAAAAAACCAAAATAAAAAAAAAATTTATAAATCTAATCCCAACACTCAGGAGGCAGAGGCAGGTGGAGTGCTGTGAATTCAAGGCCAGGCTGGTCTACTGAACAAGTTCCAGGACAAGTAGGGATAGACAAAGAAACCCTGTGTTGAAAAAACAAACAAACAACATAAATCACTGCATTTGCCAAATACTTTGCTTGGCAGCACAAGTAGACAGAGTTCAGTAGCTCGGAGAAAACTGTTGTGGTTGCTGATGCTAGCTGAAGGCTTAGCTTTGGGGTTGGTGGAAACAGTGGTCCGTCAGAACACATGCCAAACCCTTCACCGAATAGTCAAAGGGTTGCCAGGTGGGACACCGAGGAGACACTGAGTGGCTACGAAAGAGACCAAAGATAGGCCAAGCTAATCTGAGTCTGCGTCTGCAATATTCCAACTGTCCACAATCAGAAAATTCTAATTAACCGTTCAGCTTTGTGGAATCTTCCACACAAGCGTAGCATTTTCTTCTGGGAACTATAGTTTGCTGTGAAATGATCATAACTGCACCTTTCCAGCAGTGCCTTAGCATGAGAAATAGTTAATGCAGGTAAAATAGCAGGCCATTAATTCATCTAAACAAATGTTTATTGGCTGCATGTACCAAGAAGCAGATAAAGTAGTAAATAAAGCAGACTGAAATGAAACACATGGTTCCCTTAAGAATCTTGTTTTTAAATAAATAATGATGGGTATCTAGCTTAACAGTATGTTAAATGAAGTATCTACTTTTCTCTTGATATATGTTGTGGTCTTAACCTAAACCATTTCTGTTATTGTTCTTGTAGGAAAGGAGCATGGCCCACAGCATTTAGGATGAAAATATTTTGCCTATAATTATAGAGGCATTCCATCAGACCCGAGACATTGAAAAAGACACCAGAAGGAAAACAAATTTAAGAAAACATTGACTGTTTGAACTTTGAATTATTTCATCACTCTTTTCTCTAGCACCTGATGGAAATCTTCCTAAGAAATTATACTTATAAACCTATTTGCTTAAGCCACCATAAGATATGTGAGCAATAACTTGGGGGATGGAAACGTCATCATACATCCCCTGGTAGGGAACTCACCTAGCTTGCAGGAAACCCTGGATGGGTTCATTCCTCAGAACAAAACCAGTATAAGCCCAGCTTTGGTGTGGTGGAGATAGGAAATTTAATAATTCAAGGTCATTCTTAACTACACAGCAAGTTAGACTGGAGGCTGGGCTCCACCAGACAATGTCTCAAAAAGAACCACCTTGGGGTTATTAATTTTTATCTTAGAAATATGCAACCATTAGAGCTTCGGAATGTATTTTATTATGTCATATGCCCCTAAAACCAATAGTCTTAGGGGCTGTGTTAAAGGTAAGGTTGGAGGTAGTTTGTCAAAAGGTGCAAATTACACCCTGATGATTTCTGATTCTGCTTATTAGAGCTGGGCCTGGTGGCACGTTGCTAGGCAACCTATACCCCTAGTCCAAGATGCCAGGGAATAACTGACAGGCTTCTTATTTCACAGGGTTACTTTGATGTAGAACCCAAGGAATGCCTTCCCCATATATTGTCTTATTTTAGCCAAAACAACTGGTTCCATGTGAAAGACCCCCAGTGCTGGGGAGACTGTCATCAAGTCTCAGAATAACACGACACCCCCCCCCCCCCCGTAACTCACGAGAGACCGTCCTTGCTGCAATCACAGGAGGCTTTAATGACGAGATGAGACGGGAACCAGTGCACTGGGGCCAAGACTCAGAACCCACGCAGGGGAAGAGTTCGACTTGAGTGACCTGGAGAAGGGGTTTTTATAGGAAGAAACCACAGCCCAGTAATCCGAAAGGGGCAGGGAGGGTGTCACAGAAAATCACAAGGGGGCAACTCCCTGTCTCTCAAGATCACTCAAGGTCACAATCAGCTAGTTCCTGAAATACAGTATTCCAAAAAAACTAATGATAATCACAAAGGGGAAATTCCCTGTTTCTCAAGATTACAATCTAACTTTATCTTCAGCTAGTTCCTGAAACACAGTCACTGAACTGGCTAAATCCTGGATTTCTTTTTTTTTGGGGGGGGGGGGGGGTTCGAGACAGGGTTTCTCTGTGGCTTTGGAGCCCGTCCTGGAACTAGCTCTGTAGACCAGGCTGGTCTCGAACTCACAGAGATCCGCCTGCCTCTGCCTCCCAAGTGCTGGGATTAAAGGCGTGTGCCACCATCGCCCAGCTAAATCTTGGATTTCTGATTCTTCTCTTCCTGCTTAGATTTTTGGCTATTTTCTTCCTGCTGGGGGGGGTCTGGATTTATCCAGGTCTTTCACATGCCTTCCTAGCAGTGGGCACTACAATGGGTGTGATGTCAATATGAACAGCTTAGAGTACTACAGAGGGTAAACTAATTGAATGCCTTGAAAGTACTATCCACTGGTCATATGGCGAACCTTTTTTCATATTATTTAGAGTTGCACTTGACTACAGTTCCCCGAGGCACTGGAGTGTTTGTACCCCTCACCTGCCTTGGCCAGCCTGTTTTTGTGACATGGAAGCGCAGATTTAACACTATGCGTTAAAAGCATTTTTTTTCTTTTTGGTTTTCTTCGAGACAGGGTTTCGCTGTAGTTTTAGAGCCTGTCCTGGAACTGGCTCTTGTAGACCAGGCTGGCCTCAAACTAACAGAGATCCACCTGTCTCTGTCTCCCGAGTGCTGGGATTAAAGGGAGCACTTTATTTAAAAAAAAAAAAGTTTAATCCCTTAAAAAGAATGACAATTAAGTTCCATTACCTGTCATTGATTTATCCTAATACCTCAGTGTTCATTCCTCTTACCTGCATATTTTCTTCAAAGATATAGCTGTGTTGATGTCTTTGGCTTCCCATTGGGTATACACTACTGAATAAATGGAGGAGTTTTATGTTTACCGTATGAGTCTTGAAACACTACAGATATTTTGAGTATCAGTCATGATGGCAATTTCTGTATAAAAGAGCCATAAATGGAACATTGTTTTGAGATCAAACTCACTACCCTCACAAAAGTGGCCACGTCGCAATAAAAACTGTGGCATATTACCAAAAAGAAGCCGGGGAAGTGGCCACTTTCCTTCCATGAACGTGTAGAGTTGGTTTTGTTTTGTTCTCAGCTGGTAATCGGTAAGGAATATCTTCAGTGATGACATTACATTCACCTTCCCAACATTTGGGCCGGAAGTCCGCCCTCAGGTAGCATTCAGATTAGGTGAGCTACTCCCATCACCAGAACTCCAGCAAAACTCCAGCCAGGAAAGCCCCGCCCACTCTGGGAGTCCAGCTAGCTCCGCCTCCCGGAAGCTCCCGCCATCGATGAGGCCGACGCGGGCTACGCAACTTCCGGCTGCCGGCCAGCAGCTCCTCGGCGATTGGCCCACGTCCACGCCATTGATGTGACGCGCTGTCCCGGACCTGTGTACCCACGTGTGGCGCGGCCGGGAGACACCGGTGAGCGGCGGATCGGCTTTCGCGGTTCCGGAGAAGGAGTCCCTGCTCCGTCATGGTGAGAAAGCCGTGGGGATCCCGGCGGGAGCCGGCCGGCGGCTTCCGGTTACGTCCGGGTTTGCAGTGCCCGGCGGCGGCACGGCTCGGTGTCCCGAGACCGGTCACCTTCGTCACCCTGGGTGCACTTTTTAAAGGAGACGAGATGCCCTCCCTTTTGGCAAAACCCCGGGAGTTTACAATTCTGACGGCTTAGTTGAACTCAGTCTCTGTGAGTTACTTACAGAAGCTCCGCCCCCTGCTTCCGGATTCCTCGTAGGTCACTTGGTTGGCCCCTGGATATGAAGACAGTGTTAAAAAGTAAATAAGAATGTATCGAGGAGTAAAGAGTTTAAACATCACTTGTTTGTGCCCTGGTTTTATTTCCTAGTTAGTAGATGAAATGTCTGTCCCCTGTATATTTTCTTATGGCAAGCCCCTTGGCTCAACTTTCCGGGGACCTTCCCTGAGCACCTATTATAAAGGACTTAAGGCGTTTGCACTTCACCAGGCTTGGTTTTTCCTCACTAAGGTCATTACCTTGTTGATGTACTTGCTAAGAACGGAGAGTTTCTCTGACTGTCCCACTCCCATAACCTCAGGTGTCTAACAGAGTAGGTGCCCAACCAGTGTTGGCTAGAGAAGGTTAAGTATGGTTTCCTCAGAACACCGAGACTGTTGCCTTAGATATGCAGATTCGGGAAATCTGTTCACTCTCTACATTCTTACTGCAGGAAACTGTGGTTGTGGGGTCGTTCTCTGGGTGGGGATTCTGTTTCATCGTCCTTTCCTGATTATATTGCAGCCTCACAGAAAGAAGAAGCCCTTTATAGAGAAGAAGAAAGCTGTCTCTTTCCACTTGGTCCACAGGAGCCAGCGAGATCCTTTAGCAGCAGATGAGACTGCGCCCCAGAGGGTCCTGTTGCCCACCCAGAAGGTAGGTCTGGCCCTGTAGCCACCAAGCGTTTAGGTGAATGGTAGTTTTGTAGTCCTGATGATGGAACCCAAGGGCCATATGCATGTCCAGCAGGCACTCTACCCCAACTATAGCCTCAGTCCCTATGAGGTTTTAATAATCAGCTGGCATTCTCAGAATTCAGTCCTCTAAGAAATGAACTGCAGCTCAGTTTCCATTCTGTGTGCTGATGTTTGAAATCATGTATTTATTTTGATTAAGAGGATAAAGCATCTTTGAGATTATTAAATAAAGACATCTCAAAGACTATTAGTAAAGTTCAATAGACCACAGCCTACAATGCTGTGCCGTATTATTTAGGGTAGGACCATATGTTCAGTCTCGGCTTTCTCTTGGGATTCTGCCGTGTTTCAATAGTCTTCAGTTTGCATTTTTGCTTCCGGGTCGCTCTCTCATCTCTTGAAATACAAAACATCCAAGCTCACGAATTAGCTTTGGAAGTCCAAGGGAGCCTTGAAAAGGATGGCTTATGCTAGCCTACTCTTGTTGAAGATGGATAATGTAAAAATATTGAAGGATGCTGGAGACGTGGTCCAGTGCTTAAGTGCATGCACTGCTCTTGCAGAGGACCCAGGTTCAGATCCCAGCACCCACATGAAGACTCAGAGCCATCTTTAACAACCCTTCCAGGAGCCTTCTTCTGTCCTCTGAGTGTACCAGGCACATGTACACATGTCGTCGAAACATTCATTTTGAGGGTGTGTTCCATATATTTCTCATCTGGAATTGTACACAATGTCTAGTTGCAGGAACTCTTTTCCTTCTTGCCTTGCCTGGGGGCCTGGGTTTACTTCGTCCTTTGAGCCAGGTCCTGCTGCATTGTTCAGCCTTCTCTTGCACTCGTGCATTCAGATGATCTGCCTCTGCCCAACTTGTTTTCAGTCCGTTTTTTGAATTTGATGTAGCACTTTGGTTTGAATGCTGTGTAGATTTGGTATTTGTCAAGAATTAGTTGTGTGAGTTGGGCAGTGGTGACACACGCCTTTAATCCTAGCACTTAGGAGGCAGAGGCAGGCTAATCTCAGTGAGTTGGAGGCCAGCCTGGTCTACAGATCAAGTTCCAGGACAGCCAGGTCTGTTTTGCAGAGAAACCCTGTTTTGAAAAACCAAAAAAAAAAAAAGGAAAAAGAAAAAAAGAATTGTGTGATTTCCTGCCAGCCAGTGTTTGTGCGCTGTTTCCCTCCTGGAAGTCTGTTCTTTGTAAGGATTCTGACCCTGTCCCTGACAGGAAAGCTAATTCCCTCTTGTTATCCAAGGTAAACGATGAAGAAAGGCGAGCAGAACAGAGGAAGTATGGAGTCTTCTTCGATGATGACTATGACTACCTGCAACACCTGAAGGAGCCAACTGGGCCCGCAGAGCTTATTCCCAGCACCACATCCTTCAGACTGTACAACAGTAATGAGAGAGAAGAAACCCCAGCATGTTCAGTATGTAAAGATTCCTTATTGCAGAATAGTACATGGCAGCCTAGAAAGAAATGGCTTAGGTGCCACTGACTTTGCTTTGTAAACATGGGGCTTAAAGCGCTTTAACTTTGAGTGTGTCAGGATTGAGTACAGCCTAGGAGCAGAATGCTTGATCTTAGTTGATTGTCACATGGCAACGGAGTTGGGAGTTACTACAACTTTTAAACATAACCTCTGTAAAAAGGAAAGTGACCAGTATTGGAACTGTCATTTATTTGATTCTGTGACTACTTTTTTAAGACTTGGAACAAACCCGTAGGTAAATTTAGTAAATCCCTCTTCAGTCCCAAAAATTTAAGAAGAATCACTGTAACCTTTAAAAAGTCTAAGAAATTTATTAGTTGTTTTAACTATGTTTTTCTTTTAAGTAATTTTATTGTTGTTGATTAGGACAAGATATTGAATACTCTGTTCAAAGTAACAGAAAAGCCCAATTCAGACTTGTTTTAAAAATAATAAATGGTTAGTGTGGTGCCGCATGCCTGCAGTCCCAGCATCCAGAAGTCAGAGGCAAGAGGATCTTGAGGGCCAGTCTGGTCTACACACTGGGTTCCTAGCCAGCAAGGCTATATAATGAGTTCTTGCTTTAAGTAGATATGTAGTCTGTGTCAGTGGTAAGAGCTGTACATGTGTTTATCCTGTGTCATCCTGAGCCAGGTTCTAGTATCATTTCTAAACACAGTAATCTACAGAAATTATGAAATCTGTGAGAAACTCTCCAAAATGTTTTTGTCACAGGTTGTTTTAGCTTTTTTCCCCCCAAATATTTCAAATCATTGAGTGTAGTACTACCCAGGAAGAACATGTCAACCAGGAGAAGACATAACACTGGTGTTTTGGATCATAGTGACAGCCTTATTCATGCTCACTAAATTGAATTGAATTATTATATCATAGGAGCTAGGCTTGATTCTTGTGGTCTCTTGCCAAGTAACAGACATTTGGATACCTTGAGTAGGCCTCAAATAGGCCTTGAGCAAGCCTCGAGTTGGCCTGGATCTTATTGAGCTTTGAAAAATCAGGACCTATTATAAAAGTGCAGGAAAGTCACAGATGGAGAGAAGGGAGGTTAAATTAGGCAGGGTGCAGTGGCACACACCTTTAATAATCCCAGTACTTAGGAACCAGAGGGAGGGATCTCGGAGTTCAAGGCCAGTGTGGTCTATGCGATGACTTCCAGGACAGCCAGGGCTGTTAAACTGAAACCCTGTCAACAACAGCAACAATAAAATTTAAAAAGAAGGTTGAATTAGGATGTTGCCCAAAGGAAGGGAGTGGAATGGTGCACAAGAGTCGAGAGGGATGTAGGAACAGAGAGGTGTTTTGTGACCTCCTTTGGAGTTAGGACAACTGGTTCCAAGAGTGGCTGTGCCTTTACTGGACCTTGGGGTGCTATCTCTAGTGTAAAGAGAAAAAGATGCATTTGTTTTGAGGCTCCAGGCAGGCAGAGTTGTAATGTGTGGATCAAACCCTGGATGCTCTTCGCGACTGATCTCAGGCATTGACTTCATTTTCTGAGCTTGTGTTTCTCGGTGAAATGTTGATGCTCACAGTTGGGAGAACTAGTGGGACAGTATAGAAGGGTGGTGTGGAGTATTTGAAAGGATCCCTGCTAGGGTGGTGATGAGTGTTGAGAACATGTGCTGGTTCATGGTTAGAGAACCAGAGATGCAGTAACTAGAGCCTCCCGAGACTGCTAACAAGTCAGGACAGACTGATTTCCAGCAGTGGTCTGGAGCCAAGGTCCAAACCAGGTCCTTGGCAGGCTCAGTGGCTTCTTGGGACTCGATTGTGTCGTCACTGATCTCACGCTTCTACGCTCGCCAGTCGTCTGTCTTCAGAGTTCTTGACCTTGGGGTGCCCCACTCCAGTCTGCCCTCTTCTCCACATCTCAGTCACCACTGAACTCATGTTCAAGACCAAGGGAAGATATATAGTTGTGGCCGTCTTGCTGACAGCAGACACTGTGTGAGAGACCTAGCCCACTGACCTTCAGAGCAGATCACTCTCAGCCTGTTACTCCTTAGTCACCACATGAATGACCGGATCCATTCATGAGGACCGAGTGCTGATCTACTGTTACGGTCCCTAGAGTCTCAACCGTAATGTTTCAGAGTAATGAGCAAGTTGCATTGTTTCCTAGGGAATAAACCACAGAAACCTTATTTCAGGTGAAGTCACAGCCCGAGACTGAGTGGCTATGAATTTGGGAAGGATGCTTTTCAGCCCAGTACAGTGGCTGAGCAGTGTTTTCTCAGGAAGCCTCACAGCTGTGTAATTTCTTTTTTAAGAGCACTGGAATTAAGTTGCCTTCATCAGTGTTTGCATCTGAGTTTGAGGAAGATGTCGGATTGTTAAACAAAGCAGCTCCAGTTTCAGGTGAGTTTAACTTTTTAAAAAACATTTATTTTGTTATTGGTAAACTTCATACATGAGTACCATATTTACATAGCTCCTCCCACCCCGCACACTTTCCCCTGCACCCCCCATTCCACTCTCTAAGCTTCATGACTGCTTTAATTCTGTGTGCAACTATAGCCTGCTGAGTCCATCTTGTCATGTGTGTGTTTAGGAGTGACTGTTTGGGATTGGGTAACCTATTGAAGGTGTTCCCTGGAGAAGACCAGTTCTCTTCTCTTGGTAGCTAGGGATGGGGGATCTCATGAATTTCCTCTGTCCACCTATCTGCATTGGAATGTTGACTGGTGTTCTCTTTGTCTTGTTGAGGTCTTGTTTGGGTGGCAATATGGCTAAGATTCCCTGCGTGCAACTCCTATCGTATAGAAGACACTTGTCTTGGAGCAGACATCTTAGACCTGTGGCTCTTAAAGTTGTTCCACTCCCTTTCTTTGATGTTTCTTGAGCTTTGGGTGAGGGATTGCGTGGCCGATCTACCAGTTGGGTCCGGCCACCCCACAGTCACTTGTCTCCATTTTGACCATTTGTGGCTTTCTGTTGGTCTCTTCTGCTGCAATGAGGCTTCATTGATGAGGGGTGGGAGCTGCATGTATCTGTGGATATTAGAATGGGTGTTTACAGTGCAGTTGGGAATTACACTGGTTGAGGAACGTGGCAGTAGTAGGTTCTCCTAGGGTCTGTGACCTCAGCAGTCACAGGTAGTTGGCTGGGCTTAGAGTAGCAGACATGAGCTGTCTGTCTCCTTTTAAAGTGGGTCTTAAGTCTAATTGGGTGGCTATTGGTTACCCCCAAAATACAAGTACCACTACTGTATCATTGGTTATAGCTTGCTGTGCTGGTCATTGTGCTTGTGGTGCATGGTGGCTCGGCCACTAAAGGCCGAGGCTTACAGCCAAAAGGAAAGAATTTAACTTCTTTAAGTTTTCATTTGAGTAAATTTGTATTTTGCAAAAAGAAACATAAAGGTATAGGATTTTTCCATCCACAGTAAAGAGTTTATAAACAATCGAGATTAATGTAGAATTTGGATAATAGAACATGAAGAGGCAGTATGGCCAGCAGCATTTTGTATGATGGAACAAGTTCTTAATGTCTTTATAGATATCATTTGAAAAAAAGTGTGGGAACCTTGTAAGGGAGGTTTAATGTTCATGTGCTCTCTTATGAAGATGACAAGGATGATCATTATTCCTTAAATTTTTGAACAGTACCATATGAGTATTTGGAAGAAATCTATGGGAAGATTCACCCAAAATAAATTGAAGAAGTAACTTTTAAAGAAAACTTGCAGTACCACTGCTATAGTAGGCCAAAACAAAGGTCCACAGAGATAGTATTTAGTATTTTTTCCTAAGTTAACCAGTACTTGCCTTAGGACATTCTTTCACTGACTTAATCTTTCAAAGTGGTTGTTGTATAATAATAGTCTTAAGTTAAACCGAAATAAAACATAACCTGAGAGAATTTCTGTCTGTAGAAAAGATACTAAATGGGGTATTACCTTTGGGGCATAGAAG
This sequence comes from Microtus pennsylvanicus, assembly GCF_037038515.1. Classification (NCBI taxonomy): domain Eukaryota; kingdom Metazoa; phylum Chordata; class Mammalia; order Rodentia; family Cricetidae; genus Microtus; species Microtus pennsylvanicus. The sequence goes on from NC_134579.1 coordinate 198,881,860, forward strand.
AGTAAATGCAAGAAGCACCATCGGGAAGCTTGGCAAACCTTTCAAGAGAATACCAAAGTTGATTTGTTGCTTTTGTGGTTGTTTGTTCAGAAGGGTCCTGTGAACAGTGTCATCATTTGCTTTCTTAAGTAGAAGGCAGGTGGAAGGAGGGAGAAGGCTGTGCAGAAAAGATACGCCAGGCCAGACAGGGAACTGACTCTACAAAGCCAAGCGACTGTAAACACCAGGAAGTGTATGCAGTTTAGCATACCAGAGGGATGTGAAAGGATGAACAAAAAATGCAACTGGAGAATAGGGAGGGGCAGCATAGCAAGCCCCTTTAGCAAAGCAGACCTTGTCAAAGATAGGTTCATGTTATTAAGTAAAATTATATAGCTGAAGAAACCAGCTGGGATTTATTAAAATTTTGTGGTTCAAATTTATGAAAGTATAAAAGTCACCAAATACTTGGTTTTTTTTAATAAATGAATTTGAAACCTGGATTTATTCTGCAGGTGAAAATTTAGGAGTTTTGCTAAAGAGTTTAATAAAACAGATTGGTAATGGAAATGCTTTTACTAGTGGATATTGAAGAATGGATGTTTTCATTCTGTCTACCTAAACGTACTTAAAGTTTTTTAGTCTTAGTCTTTCATCTGAAGTGTATAAATAGATCAGATAGTATAAAATAAATATGTACCATGCTTTCTTAGTGCTCCCCGGGGGGGGGGGGTGGTAGTGGAGGAGTGCAAGGGACCTGAGGTTCCTGTTTTGTTTACTTCGCAGCAGTGGCCTATTGTAGTTCAGGCTGGGGTCAGACTCACAGAGAAGCTGAGGTAGACCTTGAACTCCTGAATGCTAGGGGTAAAGATAGGGGTTTTGCTCAGTTTTCTTTTTTTTTAGGACCTCGCCTGGATTTGGATCCTGACATTGTTGCTGCTCTTGATGATGATTTTGACTTTGATGATCCAGATAACCTCCTTGAAGATGACTTTATTCTTAAGGCAAATAAGCCAACAGGAGAAGAAGGAATGGATCTGCCGTATGTGTGGTGCTTTTGTAGTGGGAGGGTAACCATGGTCTAGTTTTGAGAACATGATCTAAGATATCTGTATTAGAGTGGGAAATAGTTAAATTTGAGACATACTATCAGTAAGTGGAGCTAAAACCCAAATTCCTGATGACTGGTTGCTTTCCTGCTGTGCCAGATGAGTCTAATACCATCTCAAGGGCTGCTTCCTCTGAGCTCTTCAGAAGGAGCTTCTGGGTTTGTGTGAGGTTGCTGTGCTCTGATGGTTTTCCAGTTGTTTGGACGGGTGATTTATGGCCTGTTGACTGTAGGGAATCCGAGAGTGCAGATGACCATGAATGGGAAGACATGGACGATGAGGAAAGGAGCGGAGATGACTGTAGCTCTGCAGGCCTGCCATCAGATGGAGAAGACAGATCTGCCCCCGGGTCACCTCGAGAAGCCATCAGAAACCACCTGTTTTGGGAAGAGGAAACCAAAAGCCGTTTCACAGAGTATTCTATGACCTCCTCAGTCATGAGGAGAAATGAGCAGCTGACTCTGCATGACGAGAGGTTTGAGAAGGTGCGGGCCCTGGGAAATGTCACTGAGTTCTGTCTTCCCCTGCAAAAAGAGAGATTGGAACCAGAGTAAACCTTTCAGGATTAGAAACCGCCTGTTGCATCAAGATTGATCAGAGCCGCACTCTGGTCAGGATTTTGGAAAGAGCTGTGTCGGTCCCAAGGGTTGACTGATAGAACATCTGACATCTCATTCTGAGATTTGAAGTTCTGATTTTGCATCTCACCATATTCTGCAAACTTTTGCTGTTTTGCTAAGAGTTGGCTGGCTTAACATCAACAAAATTCAATTATTTTAGTTCTTCAGATATAACTAACACTAAAAACAAAAAAGTAGAGTGTGACGTATACCAGATTTGACTCCTGGGACAGGCCAACTCCTGGTTTACAGTACTGTGGACCACCTACACAGAGTCTCTTCGCCCATTCTATCCCATGCTCTTTCCCTTCTGACGCCATCTCTAATGTGCTGATCTGTGTATATTATCCACAAGTTTGTGTCTGGTTAGGATAGGATTTCTCCATGGACAAAGAGTCTCAAGTGTACATCCAAGCCCTAAAGTAGTTGTGTCTGGCATGTAGTAGAACTTGAAGCTTTTTACTTAGTAGTCAGCAAGTGAAGAAATGCTTTCAGTGCATGGAATACACAGTTTTGCTACAATACCACAGAAGTGTTTCCCTCTTGCCTGTCAAGAGAAATCCACTGTTAAGTAACAACATCTTTGCTCATCAGATAGAGCACAACAGTGCTCACAGCATCTGAGCGAGAATGGAGTTTACACAGTAGATTCCCTCACAGCGTCTGCATCACTGAGAGAGATGCAATTTTCGCTGATGTTCTAAAACAAAGATCTATGCATAGCATTTTATTTTCCAATCTGAGTAAAAAGCTTTTTATTATTTTTCTCTCTGCTGACACAGTAATGATAGTTGTAAGCTTTTAGTACTGTTGAAATACTGTGTAGAAGTAAGGTTAATAGAAATACATAAAGAGTTAATTTAATTCATGATATATTTTTCATGACATCTTTTTTGTTGTTTGTATTCAAGTTTTATGAACAATATGATGATGATGAAATTGGAGCTCTGGATAACGCAGAACTGGAAGGTTCCATTCAAGTGGACAGCAATCGGCTGCAGGAAGTTTTGAATGACTACTTTAAGGAGAAGGCGGAGAAGTATGGCAGCTCTTCCTTTAATTACAATCTTTTCCTACCTTCAGATGGCTGATGGGGGAGTCAAAGTCTATCACTGATTGACTTGATGGTGGTGCAGTAGCTAAGGTTAAGGCGGGAAATAAAGTACAAAGAAACATTGGAGTTGGGAAATAAAAGCTGCTTCTGGCCTCAGGCTGAAGAATCTTTATAACTTAGAAGTGCCTGGTTTCTTGTTTCTGAAGTGATGGGTGTTCCGAAAAGTGAGTAGTTCTGGCTAATAGATAAGCTTGACCTCAGCTGATTAGCAGAGCTCACAAGTGAAGTATTTGCTCAGTCAGCATCTGTATCAAAGTGCCTCTTATCTCAGAGAAGCTGATGTATTAAAATCTGCTCACAGGTCTTGTTCCATGAAACACTGCAGCATGCAGTTCCCACAGCATGAAAGGGGCCATAGGCTTTAAGTGAATTCTGCGCATACTTTGGAGAGATAGATGAGCAGCTGGTGCTCATCTCAGGGAATCTGCCATCTTGTGTAATGTAGAACCTTCTGCAGATGCAGCTAGATTTGATGTGCCTATCAGCAGAGCGAGTGTGCAAAGCCTCTGGAAGGGTAGAGTGGGAATGTTCCAGGAGCTTGGCAGGCACAGGAATAGGATTTAAAATGGCTCTTGTCTCTGGAGCTCTTTTTAGTGACATACAATTTAATGTTTTCTTTATCCTGTTTTCATTTTATAAAATGCACACATAAAAAAAAGTTGTGTAAAATTGAATACTCTTGAGCCTTTTGAGGATCAAGATCTGCCAACGAATGAGCTCGATGAGTCTGAAAACGAAGAGATGATCACCGTAGTCGTTGAGGAAAAGAAAGAGAAGTGGGATTGCGAGTCCATTTGCAGTAAGTATCTTATTGCCCCGCCAGCTGCCAAAGGTATGAAAACCATTCAGTGTGAATGTGGGAAACAGATAGGATTTAGTAGAAGTTAAACTTTTAGGGAATTTGTGAAAATGCCTTCAAAAGAATATGACTGCTTTGGACTTCCCACAGGGCAGGGAACCCTGACTGCTCTTTGGACTGGAGAGGGAGGGAGAGAGGAGTGGGGAGAGGGGGGAGGGAAATGGGAGGCGGTGAGGAGGTGGAAATTTTTAATAATAAATAAATAAAATGAAAAAAAAGAATATGACTGTTCTGCTATTGAGTTGTAAATAATTTCAGAATGGTTTTCAGAGAGGCTCTAGTGTGATTTTGAACTATAAAAACACCGAGACTAGGAACGTAGTGTGAACTGGATGGTGCTTTTGTTGAACTTACAGTGTGCTTAGGTGTCACATGATCTTTTTCCAGGTTTATACTCCAATTTGTACAACCATCCACAGCTCATCAAATATGAACCAAAGGTAAGGCTGACATTGTTAGTGTACCATTTTCAGGGCTGGAATGGTAGCCCAACAGTTGAGATCACTACCTGCTCCTTCAGAGGACCCAGCTGGGTTCATAGCACACACATCAGGTGGGAACTCCAGCTCCAAAGGATCTGATGCCTCTTCTGGCCCCTGGAGGCCCCCATATATATGGGCCACACTCAAACACATACACACTTGCAAATAAAGGTTGGTCTTTAGTGCCCTTTCTCACAGGAACCCTTTCTGGATGCGTGGCTGGTAGGGGAGCACCAACAGTGCACCGCTAGTGAGCAGTTGTGAGTCGGATGGGGAGTAACTAGTGCTGCTCTCTCTCCGGCTCAGCCCAAACAGATCCACCTGTCTTCAAAAACGGGCATACCTCTCAATGTCTTACCTAAGAAGGGCCTGACGGCAAAGCAGCTGGAACGAATGCAGATGATCAACAACAGTGACCTCCCCAAGGTGTCAACCCAGCCTCGGCCCAAAAATGAAAGCAAAGAAGATAAAAGAGCCAGAAAGCAGGCCATAAAAGAGGAACGGAAGGTAACTACGCCCTCTGATGTGGGGCTTGTGAAGAGCTGCTGGGGGGAACAGGGTCCATCTGTACAAATGTAACCTGGGATCCTCTTGTACAGGAACGAAGAACTGAAAAGAAAGCTAACAAACTAGCATTCAAACTGGAGAAAAGAAGGCAAGAGAAGGAGCTGCTGAACCTGAAGAACATTGAGGGTCTGAAACTGTAGGTGAGGAAGAGTCAGTGTGAGTTGTCTTCCTCTTTCAGTGGTCTTCACTCTGCTCCGTAATTAACCAGGGTCTTAAGGGAGGTAAACATGGCCCTGTCATTTTTATATGCAAATAGCTGAGAAAAGAATATTTGTATTTTTATACAAATGAGGTTCTCTTGTCAGCTACCTTGTAAATATGATGTTTTGAGTTTACTATTATAAGCTTATATTCCCTCTGAGATGAATGACTTCATGGAAGTGAAATGTTTGGATAAATTAAAGGAAATGTCTTTATAACGTGCACGGACTCGGTGTGCTCATTTGTTTGTATGGTTGTCAAAGTTGTCCTTTGCAGATGTTCTCAAATATTTCTTTGAAACCTCTCCACGCCTTCTCGGGAATTACATGGTTTAATTTGCCGTCTGTAGAGGAGGGGTCTGGTTAAGCTCAGTTTTGAAATGCTGAGTTTATTAGTGGTGAGAAGACTGTTCCTGAGAAGATTCCACGGGTAAGAGCTGATTTTCCCGTGTCCACAAAACGACCCTTTCAAAAGGACTGTGACGATGAGCACCGCAGTTGTGCTTGGGATTTCCTGCCCTGGAACCAGATGGCTCTTTCCCTCTGGGATTTAGGACCAGCATAGCTGGAGTGATCAGAAATACTTACTTCACTGTAACCTAGAAAGTTTGTCTTCCCAACATTGTTTAATGTTTGGAACCATCCACAGCTTATTAAAATACATACTCAGAAGTTTCCAGGGTTTGATGAGTTGTTCTTGTTTTGACATCTAGAGACTGATTCAAGGCTTAGGCAATGACTCCATCATAATGTTCATTATTTGGTAAACTGTGACTTCTCACTGACCTTTGCCCATTTGCCCCTGATCGGTGTGAACACTTGGTCAGAGTGGAGGACAAAATGGCTGAGGCACAGCCAGCTGTGGCGGGTGAGCTGCGCTTGACGGCTAGCTTTTTTAGAAGTCATGTCACCTGGTAGTTAATTAAGTCTTTTCCGAAGCTGATAGGTATCACCTTATTCTAAGTTTTATTAATTAAAATCTTAATTATTGTATTTCTTTTAGAGTTGTGAAAAACTTTACAATTCTATTCTGTTAACACCTAACCAAAAGTAAAAATAAAACTGTGTACAATTTGTCATTGAGGAAGTGCAGCACACTGAGCATGTGCTGAAATGCCAACCTGCAAAAGCAGAGGTAGTTGGTGTTTTATATGAATACTGAGAATAAAAATCCTAAGTGGATGGGTCTTTTCTCTTGTTGACCATTTCCAAAGAAGTGTCTCCAAACCTTGAAGAGTCTCGGGCACAGGATGTCACTGAGTCCTGCTGGTTCTGTTCCAATTAATCTCTTGTAAATAAGGGAATGCAACTCAGCTTTAAGTCTTGAGAAGCTTGTTGCTGTGGGACTGATTAATTTAGCTTAAAGACTGTAATTCTGTTCTGGAGAAGACTTTAGGGGCGACTTGAAAGAATTGCTAGAACTTGTTAGCAAATTTTCCCTACACACACCAGACCTAAAAGCCAACCCCCTCCCCGCACATACACACACACACATACACACAAACACATGCCAAAATACTCAATTTTTAGTCTTCTGTAAACAGTGATGAAAACCGAGCACATGAGCTCAGTGCTGAACGACAGCAGTTGAGAGATAAGGGGGATTTTGCCTTCAAGAACTACTTGGTTGGAGACAGGAGGCACAGATAAGTGCCGATGCCATCACTGTGACAAGCACCACTTGTTACGAGGAGCTGGGTACTCACTGTTCCCCTGAAGTCTTGAGATAAGCCTGCAAGGTTGCTCAGTTGTCACCTATGATTTTCATTAAGGAGCACGCCCTCCTCCCGGCACTCCCTCTTCCCAGCCTTGTGCTCTGTGCAGCAACGTACAAGGCTGCTTCTCGGGATCCTTTCTGACTAGAGGAAAGTTGGAGGGCAGAACATTTTGCTTACCACTTTACTTGCTGGCCAAGCTAGTGCCTGGAATTCGGTGAATAGTGTTCGGTGGCGTAGGTATGGATGGGTTCAGGGTAAGACACTTCGTAAAAGAATGACTTAAATAGTGATAGGTTCATTCACAAGGGTCAGCAAGGAGAAACAATCCCAAGTAGGCAGGGAGAATTTGTTGTTGTTGTTGTTGTATGTGTAAATGCACCCGCCACAGTGCACATGGCAGTCAAAAGGGCGGCTGTGTGGAGCTGGGTTTTTATGTGGGTTCCGGAATTGAACTCAGTCGATGGCCCTGCCTACTGAGTTTTAGTTTTGTTTGAGCATTGTCCCGAATTGGTTTCAAAGCTTTCTTGTTAGGTACTTTGTTAGTGTTAAAAGCCTGAGTGTCTTCATTGCTGGCGCCATTTGTGCATGCTGTCTTGATGCACTGTAGACAGATGTAGCGTCTACAGCCTGCACTGTGACATCACATCACCTTGATGGAGAGCAGCCCTGACCCCTGACCGTGTTGTTTTTATGTGTTGACAATGGCTTGCTTTAACATGCCTGTTTGATCTAGTTAGCAGAAAATAAGGAGTCCAGTGCTTTTGTAAGTTAGTTGTGAGTTAGTAAGTTAGTTATGGTAAAATATGTAATATGCAAAGACATACTTGTTGTGCAGATAAGAAACACAGAGCACGGGCGGTGGTGGCGCACGCCTTTAATCCCAGCCCTTGGGAGACAGAGGCAGGCGGATCTCTGTGAGTTTGAGACCAGCCTGGTCTACAAGAGCTAGTTCCAGGACAGGCTCCAAAAACCACAGAGAAACCCTGTCTCGAAAAACCAAAAAAAAAAAAAAGAAAGAAACACAGAGCCAGGCAGTGGTGGCACACGCCAGTAATCCCAGCCCTCGGGAGGCAGAGGCAGGCATATCTCTGTGAGTTCGAGGCCAGCCTGGTCTACAAAGCAAGTTCCAGGACAGGCTGTTTGTTGTCTTCCTATTCGTTTATTAACTACCCAGTCAGTTACACTAAGCATTAACCCTTTTCCTTCAAACCACTTACATGATACCCTTTAACACAGCTTCCTTATCTCTGAGCCAGCTAGGAGCACAAGTCTACCTCTGAAGGGAACATTTGCAGCTCATAGTTGGTGTCTTAGCAGTGACCTAAAGAAACCCTAGGTCCGACTTTAGCTTCTAGTGTGTGTGCACCTGTGTGCATGTGTCAGCGAGCAAGGTACTGAGTGAATCCTGGACGCCTACGGGCATATGAGCAGCCATGCTCACAAGCTGCACGACTGGCTGGTGTTTCTGTGTCTGAGCTCCACAGGACCTACTCCACCTCTGAGACCGGAGTTCAATTCCCGGAACCCACATAAAGAACCAGCTCTACAAAGCCGTCCTTTGACTGCCACGTGCACTGTGGCAGGTGCATCTACACATACAATAACAAAAACTAAAAAAAAAATTCTTGATGTCTATCATTCCTACAGCTCGAGAATCTCTGTCATGTTGACTTTGGAGGATATTTTGCAAATGGAGTCATGTAGAATTTGGAGTAATTTGGCTTTATTTCTCTCAGCATTGAAATCCTTTTAGGCTGTTGCATGGCTCAATAGTTTTCCTTCTTATTGCTGTGCGGTGCTCCAAGGTATGGGTACTCCACAGTTCATTTAGCCTTTTACCCATTGATGGGCATGTTGTTTGTTTCAAAGCATTCTTTTAAGGTGGTAGCAATCAAATCTTCTGTTTGAATCAGTTCAGAGTGTGACAGTATAGACCTTCAACTTCATGTGTGGTCCAGCTATTGAGACAGACAATCTCCTCATTTCTTATAGATAAGCTTCCAACTTGAATGTTGTTCATAGTGGAGTGGTCCATCCATAGCCACATTTTTAATTGGGTCATATCTATTATTTTAAAGTCCTTGAACTCATTAAAACGCAGTGATTTAAACTAAAGATTATTGGTCTTCTGGGGGTTTCCAGGCCCTTCATAGATTAACGGGAACATCATAAACCTGTAGTTGAATTTTTGTCTTAATCGTTGGAGAGACAGAGACTTGGGTCCAAATCTCAGGGTTACCCCTTGCAGTTTTTGGACTGAGTGAAATCACTTAACTTTTTCTCAACAGAGAATAAAAAAATAGCACCAGCCGGGTCTTACAAGTTTGCTATGAAGAGCCTATGAAATAACCTAGGAATGGAGAGAACCAAATGAAAATGACTATATGACTATAACATGAATAAGAACATCGCCTTCAGTAATGTTGGGGGAAAATGACAGTTTTAGAATCAATTCTTTCTTTTAACAAGTCTATTGCGAGGGTGCAGGAAGGGGGTTAACTTTACTGAAAACATTGCTTTTAAGACCCAGTATTGCAGACAGGACGGGGAGTATTTCCGTAGGCCGAGGTGGATGACCTGCGCAGAGAACACAATACCAATTAGCAGACCTGTGAAGAAACTGTTTAAATCAACAATGTCTGTGCAACCTGCCATCTGCTTCCCGTTAAGCAGACTCCCCCTTTTCACATGGCTCCCCTGTCGGTTTCCGTGGCCCTGCTCTCTGCTTCTCCTGGCTTATCACCATCATTTTCTTGGCCTTGAGTGGAAGTTTCCCTACGGATCCTCTCTCCACCGCTTTTTCCACTTCTTCCCTGGCAGTGTCCCGCTCTACCTCATTCCTCATTCCTCGGAACCTACATCTGCGTCCCTCACCCTGACCCCTCCCTCATTTCCATCCCGCTGGCTGCACAACTTGGTTGAACTCAGTATTTCCAAGACTGGGGTCATTTTTCTTCCTAAGATGGATTCTTTTTTTCAACTCCCTCTTTCTAGCCACAGACCCGCTGTCTTCTCAGGCTTCCTGCCTGTTAACTCAGCACTGTCCCCAAGCAGTCATGGTTGTCACCCCCCCGACCCTCACCCCTGAAACTAGTCCTGGTGGAGATGCTTCAGTCCCTTTCCTCCTTCCTCTCCTGTTTACATCTCCACCCCAGTTTTTAAATTAACATACCCCTGTCCATCTTCAGGTGTGTCGTGTAAGTTCTCCTCTGCGGGTTCCCTGAGTCTGTGGAGTAAAAGACATATTTCTATCACAGTATAAAACGCCTATGCTTAGACCTGAAACTTTAACAAAAAAAAAAAACTTTGTCCTCAAATTCAAACAAAAAAAAGTACTAAAAAGTGAACTTTTCAGTCCACAATATTTTGCTTTTTAAAGCAACCAATCTTCTTAGAAATGTATCTTTCTATTTTCTATTTTCTGCTGAACCTGTTTATGGGTTCCTTTCAGTCTATTTAATAATTTCTTGCAAGATTTGTTAGTCCTGTGGTAGAAACACGAGTTTTGTTTGACATTTTCAAGCAGTACTGAATTATTGGCTTGTTTCTAAGTGCATGTGAGCACATGCGCACACGCTTGCACATGCATGTGGTAGAGAGGCCAAAGGTTGATGTCATGTGTCTTTTCCTTTCCTTTTCTTTTTCTTTTTTTAAAATTTTATTATTATTATTGTTTTTTCGAGACATGGTTTCTCTGTAGCTTTGGAGCCCTGTCCTGGAACTAGCTCTTGTAGACCAGGCTGACCTTGAACTCACAGAAATTTGCCTGCCTCTGCCTCCCAAGTGCTGGGATCAAAGGTGTGCGCCACCACCGCCAGCTTCATGGGTCTTTTTTAATTGTTCTCCATTTTATTTTTGAGATAGGGTCTCTCCCATGAACCTGAGTCTCTCTGATTGTCTAGACCGGCTAGTCAGTGAGACCCCAGGATCTGCCCATCTAACTCCCCTCCAGCGCTGGGGTTGAGTTGCAGATGGAGACCACCATGCTAGCATTCATTTGGGTCCTGGAGATCCACAATCAGGCACTCACGCTTGCACGGCAAGGACCTTACCCATTGAGCCACCCCTCCACTTTCCTTTGTCTAGGGAAGGCAGGGACCAGTTTTCCTTGAGACATCAATGACAGTCTATCTTCAGCCTAAGCAGAATCTCAAAGATGCCACTATCAGATAATTTGTGACTTTTTGCTGATAGGTTACCTCTGTTCTTATGTCTGATGCACAGCTCTCAGCACCCCATTCCCCTACCAAAGCAAATGATTGCACTCTGTTTGCCTCACGTTTGTGCAATTGACTCGTTCGGTGAGGTGAGAAGTTTATAGTGGGGAAAGAAACACTTGTGGGATGGCGGAGGAGGAAGCAGGTGGTGGGAGGGACAACTGTGGAGCTGACAGGCGACCGAGGTCACCTGCAGTCCCTCGTCTTTCCTCAGCCAGGCAAGTCCACGAAACTTAACACAATGTGCTCTCGAATCTCACGCAGATGGCAATCAGAAGCTGTTTCCCTGTGAAGTCTGTGGGAGACGCTTTGCAGCAGATGTCCTGGTAAACATAAAGACGTTTTCTAGATGTGTTTCGTTGGAGTCAAATGAACTGTCAAGTCAGGGAGGAGGCAGTGGTGCCAAGATTAAAGACAGATGTGGAGAGGGCTGGGAGGAGAAGTGTAACCTATGGCTGCCAGGCCTGGCGGACACTGAGGCAGGCTGATAATGCCACGTTCAGAAGTGACCCTATTCACCGCGCTCTCCCTGAAAGCGTGCCAGATGGAATGGTCTTGGCACAGACCACTCTCTCTTGAGAGATTTTGGCTCTTCCGCCTTTTCTTTAAGCATCAAAAATTCAAATTTCAAGGCCAAAACACCAGGGAAATTAGCTGGTCAGGAGGAATGAGCATTGAATTTCAGGCATCTGGAAACTTGGCTCGGAGCTACAAATTTGCCAGATTTGTCACTAATTCTGACAAGTCCTGCAACCTTCCTGTTTTCTGCCTTGCCACGTACACGGAACGCTCTGATTTCAGGGGGGGGGGGTTATACCATTTGGAGAAATAATGCATGGATACAAGCCTGCTCCAAGATCTAATTTTCCAGATATAAACTAACTGCATGTGTCAAGTTCCCAGGCTTTAAAGCTGAAAAAACTTTGAATTATTTCAAACTTGAGGGGTGCAGGATGCAGGGGTGGGGGGTTCGGTTTCAAACAAATGGTAAACTGTAGTCATGTAAAGAGATAGTCAAAAAAGATAAATTCTTAAAAAGGAATTCTTAAGATGATAATGTAATCATTTGGATTTTTTTTTTTTTTAGATGATGGGATACTATTGAACTTGCATGATTTAGGGTTTGGATGAAAAGGAACCTCCAAAATGAGGTTGTAGGTTTTGTTTTTCTGTGAAGTTTTAGGAGCAGCATGTCTGGTCCCGTATAAATTATAAATGAGCCCCTGAAGCTACCAGTGGAATAACACAGGTTGTTGCGGCCCAGTGTCTACCAGTATCTTTCAGCTCGCTGTTACCTTTGCCAGCTGCACCGGGGAGGGGTTGAGACCTAAGGGGCTCCCTCTGGCTGGGGATCACTCAATGTCAAGTAGGCTTTACCTGCTCCTGAGTCTCACCCATAAGCCTGTCTCGATCACGTGACCGATAACCTCTCCTGTAGTTTAACATGGAGGACTTGGAGGAGCACAGATCGTTGTAGAACTTGCATTTTAGGGATCTAGATGAAGTGACTTTGTAGGAGAGGACAGAGATGCGCGTGCTGCGCCCTTCAGGCACTGTGACCAACCGCGTTAGCTGACTTCCGGTTGCTGTGGCACAAACCTCTGATCAAGAGCAATTAAAGGAAGAAAGGGCTTTCTTTGGCTTATAACTCCAGACAGATAAAGTCCATCCTGGCCACAAAAGCTTGGCCTGGTGGGGAATGCGTGGCAACAGGAGACCCCCCTCCCCCCATCACATTTTACCTAAACAGAGGACGGACTAAATAAACAGGAAATAGGCTAGCCCCTGGTAATAGACTTTGCCCAGCAAAGCTCCACCCTTAAAGGTTCTTCTATAGCATCCTCACACAGTGCCCCCAAATGGGACATTTCTTATTCAAATCGCCATACTATAACTTTATGCAGGGATGCCAGGCAGTTCTGTGTTTTACGGCTTTCCCTTTAGAATTTTGAGCATTTGACTAAAGGCTGGATAAACAAGCATGTAGCCTGATTTTTTTTATTTTTTATTTTTTTTTAGAATTTGAGATATACAATCAAATTTAAAGTAGCACTCTTTAGCTACTGTGCTAACTTTCACTATCACAAGATACCTGAGACGGTCACATTATAAACAGAAAAGATGACTTTTGTCCCTGTTTTAGACATACCATCTCGTAAGAGGTTAGCCTCAGTGCTCTGGTCCTACGGCTGAAGTGGTAAAAACATAAGGGAGGCATGACTTTCAAAACGCATAAGCAGGAAGCGAAAGAGAATTAGGAGAGGGGTCCGGAGAACCACAGTTCCTTGGAAGGACACACCCCCTGATGGTCAAAACCCCTCCCAGGACGAACTCATCTGGTTTTCTGTCCCGCATTGAGACGGGGTCTCTCTGTGTAGCCCAGGGTGCCTTGAACTCACAACCCTATTCCCTGGGCTTCCCTGGTAAAATAGAGGCTTGCACCTCCACTTCCAACTTGGATTTCACCTCTTAAAGGTCCACAAATATAGGAAATAAAGCACCCTTGGCCTTTTCCTAAATACAGTATTGAGCTGTATCTAACATGGCTGGGGAGAGCGGATGGATTTCCCGTATGGTGGTTTAGAGTTAAAGAAGGGACTAAATTCTACAGCTGCTAGCCCATCACTATTCTGGAGGTTAAATATGTAGTCATGAAAACTTTGTGATCCCTACATTTTCCAAAGCGAATCCCTACCCTTCCTTGTCTAGGAAAGACACGGACCAATATGTAAAAAACTATTCAACAAAAAGCGCAAACCCTTCAATTCCTTGAAGCAAAGATTACAGGGAACTGACATTCCCACTGTGATTAAGCCTCCTCAGTCCAAGGTATGCCAACGATTTCTTTACTTCTCAATATAGAAAGTACATTTAAGCTGGTTTCTTGGCTCTCTGATTTCATTTTTTGCTTGATAAGGCAGTGTAATGGAATTTAAATATAATCCACCTTTACTGTTTTTTGTATAATCTTACTTAGATTTCCAAATAAATTTTAGATACTTTCCAGATGTAGTTGAAAGAATCCTGTTTACATTTTCATCAGAGTGCCTGCAAGTCTAGAAAGTGGCCTGGGAAGAAAGTTACCTTTCCCCCCTCAGAGATAAGGTTTCACTGAACAGCTAAGGTTGGCCGTGAACCGACTATGTAGCCCAACTAGCTTTAGGTTCATGATCCTGCAGCCTCAGTTTCCCTAGATCTGTGATTGCGGGTGTGCACCCATACCAGTAAGAAAGTTTACAGATAGGACCAGCAAGTACCTGCCACCAAGCCTGGACACTGGAGCTCAGTCCCCAGGGAACCACATGGTAGAAAAACCGACTCCCAACAGCTAGCCTCTGAAACGGCTCCATGCATATACACATCCACACGCAAAAATAGATCAATAAAATTGTGATTGCCAAACAAAAACTTAAGAAAGTCACCTTCAATCTTGCATCTGTCTTTCTCTAAAGTTCTCTGGCTTTGTTGTTTCTCTGATTTTTATTTTGTGGGCTTTTTTTTTTTTTTTTTTTGGTCACTGCTATGACTGTGAACAATACTACTGTAGCTTGTGGACTTTTAAAACTAGCTCTTTTGGGGAAAACTTTTTCTCTACAAAAAAAAAATCTTTCCATATTACAGGATCTCATTTGTTATAAATCAAAACCTAGTGGGGTTTTTTTTTGTTTTTGTTTTTTTTTAATCTGTCGGTTGATATGTAGCCAAGGGTAGTAGGTGCTGGTTTGATTTTGTTTCTTACAGGTTCAACCCGTGAGGAAATCTAACTGGAGACAACAGCATGAGGACTTCATCAATGCGATTCGGTCAGCAAAAGAATGCGCTGTAGCCATAAAAGAGGGCAGGCCCCTTCCCCCTCCACCCCCTCCAACCATCAACCCAGGTATGTAAATATTTGCCTTGCTTTTGGGGCCACGGTTGACTTTTACCCATATTAAAACTCCAACTATATAAGTAAATATATGCAGCACACATTATTAGCCCTTTCTTCCAGTTCACAGAGCTTGCATGTTCCCTCCTGTCTGCCCCACCATGAGCCGTTGTCACACCCGGTAGCGTCAGTACCTACCTAAAGGGCACATCATTTGCGCTGAGGAGCAGGAAGCTGTACACAGTACTATGCTAGTTCCGCAGTGTCAGCAACATACAGCTCCGTGTTTGCGAGTGATCTTCTGACAAAGCTAACTGTCTGAAGTCATGTGATTTAAGTGGCTTCACAGTTTTCTTTATTCCGAACTCTGTATTTTGAAACGTTTCAGATCTATAAGAAAGAGGAAAGAATAGGACAATAATCATTTCCGTGTCTTCTGAAGTCCAAGGATTGGGGTCTGTACTGCCTCTCTGTCTTTCTCTATGTCTCTGTTTCTGTCTCTGTCCTCCGTCTGTCTGTCTCCTCTCTGTCTCTCCCTTTCTCTCTCTCTCTCTCTGTGTGTGTGTGTGTGTGAATGTATGTGTGTTATTGGATCATGCAACACACCACACACACACACACACGAAGATCAGAGGACAACTTTTAGGAGTTCTTTCTTTCTTTCTTTCTACTGTGTGGGCCCTGGAGATGAACCTGGGTTGCCAGACTTGGTGGCAGGCAGGCCCCTTTACCCACTGAACGATCTCAATGGCCCTGGAAGAAGTCTCTAAAAGTGAAGCTGTAGACAGCGATACTTTATCCTTGACATTATCAGCAAATCATCTCTTAAGCAAAACACAGGTTCCTGCTGTCCAAGTTATTTGAAGAATGTTTCTGGGGCCCTCACCACACACCCACTCAGCCAGAATCCAGTCAAGGTCCCAACACTGCGTTCTGTTGTCTTTCCAGACAGTTTTCAGTGTTCTGCGACACCTTTGTCCGATGATTGTAGCTTTCAGAATGCTGCCTGTTGTTTTGTCTGCCTGTTAAGTCATATTGATGTTTAACTTGTCTCTCTGTCTCATCTTTCAACAAGCTGGAGGTTAGCACAAGAGACTCTGTTAAGTTCATTCTAATCTCTTGTCAAATGTCTGATTAGCAAATAACTTTTCTCCTGTTTTGTATTGCCTTTGGACTGTAGTGTATTTAGTTCAAGCACAAAATTTTAAAATTTGAACTGCTTTCTCTTTTGTGGTCTGTTTTTCATATTATTTCACTGCTGAATATAATGCTAACACACCCTGTTTGGGGTTAAGGGTCTCACGTAGCTCAGACTGGCCTCAAACTTGCTGTGTGGTCAAAGGTGACCTGGTTCTCCTTCCTCCACCTTCATCCCGCAGGCTGGGATGATAGGCGAGCACCACACAACAAAGATCCCTGTGTTTCTTATTCTAAAGTTCTAGGGTTTACTGGTAGGTGGTTAGTTTGTTTTGAGTTAGCATTAGTGTGTAATGCAATCTTACTCTTTTGTACATCAACAATCAGTTAGTTTCCTTATCGCTCTTGGTTGAAAAAACCATCCCTGAGGGTGATAGCAAGTGAATGTGGGAAACATACCTGACCTACATCAGGGTTTTCAAGCTGTGGGCTGCAACCCCTTTGGCAAACCTCTATCTCCAAAGATATTTACATTGTGATCCATAGCAGCAGCAAAATTACAGTTACGATGTAGGCACGAAAATAAATGTATGGCTGGGGATCATCACACCATGAGACACTGTATTAAAGGGTCACAGCGCTAGGAAGGTTGAGAACCACAGACAGACATGATACAGTCCGTCAAAAATGTTATCATGAAACCCAACACTTTGTACAATGAACATACAACCAAAACAAATAAATAAATAATTTAAAAGGCTATTCTTTCTCCTCTTGAACAGTTATTGTTAATTTAATTAAAAGTTACTTAGGGCCCAGCAAAGTAGCTCAGTGTGTAAAGGTGCTTGCCATTAATCTCAATAATCTTTGTTCCATCCCTTGGACATATCATAGTGAAAGGTGACTTTCACACGCCCCCTATACATACACACACAAATAAGTAAATCTAATCCCCCCCAAAAAATGTTAAAGTCAAGTAACTGCACATTTGAAAGTTTCATCTCTCTATTCTGTGCTCCTCATCTGTATCTGTCCTTATACCAATACAGCTCTATTTTGGTTGCATAGTATTAAAATAATTTATAAATCAAAAACTGTGAATGTCACAGATACAAAAAGTTTTTTTTGGCTGTTTGGGCTCCTTTGACATTCCATATAAATTTTAGGATTTTTTTTTCCTAATTCTACAAAAAGCATCACGTTAGGGGCTGGAGAGATGGCTTATCTGATAAGAGTGCTTATTGTTCTTTCAGAGGTCCCAGGTTCAATATCCAGCAGCTACATGGAGGCTCACAACTTTCTGTACCTCCAATTCCAGGACGCTACAGAACCTCTTCAGGCACCTGCCTTCATGTGGTGCACACACAGAGTGTCTTAGGACACTCCTGTTGTTGTGATAAGACCAAGGCGGTTTAAAGAAGAAAGAGTTTATTGGTGCTTATGGTTTCAGAGAGTTAGAGTCCGTGGCCTTCAAGACGGGGAGCAGGGGGGCAGCAGGGAGGCAGGCATGGCACTGAACCAGCCTGGGAGCTTGTATCTTGACCCACAAGCACGAGGCAGAGAGAACTAATTGGGAATGACTTGGGCTTTTGAAACCTCAAAACCCAAACCCGGTGACACAAGCACCTCCTCCGACAAGGTCACACATTCTAACCCTTCCAAACAGTATCACCAGGAGGACACCAAGCATTCAAATATCTGAACATATAGAGGCCATACTTATTCAAACCACCACACGAATACACACACACACATGAAAAGCAAACAAACACGTTTTGAATGCCACTTTGAAATTCTAGCAGGAATTTCACTGAACCCATAGATGACTTTGGGTAATACTGTCATTTTTAACAATATTGTTTTCCATTGCATGGGCACAAAAGTGGCTTTGTATTTATGTTTTTTTTTCTATTTCTTTCACCAATGTTTTCTGCGCATAAGTCTTTTGCTTTCTCATTTAAATTTATTCATAAGTTTTTTATCCTTTTTGATTTTATAGAAAATGGAATTCTTAGCTTTATTTATTATTCATTGTTTGCATAGACAAAATGCAGCTTGGTTTTGGTAGGTATATCAACTACGTATCCTGTAACTGTTGAATTTATTCATTAGCTCTAACATTGCTTCTGTGGAATCATTAGCATTCTGTGTCCATGTCATCTGCAAGCAGATAATGCTACTCTCCCCTTATACTTGTATCTCTTTTATTTCCCTTTCATGCATACAGTCTGCCTAGCACTTCCAAGGCTAGTTAGATACCGGGGCAAAAGCGGCTGTTCTCACCTTGTCTCTATTGAGGGCAGCACTGCCGGTAGGGTTTTGGTAACCGTGTAAAGCCAAAAATAATAGCATTCTGACATGCGAAGTGAAGTGAATGAAACAAAGGCACAAAGTTGAATGAAAAGAATAAGAATATTTTTCAGGTTTTCATACAAGAATAGATGTGATATCATATGAAGATATATTGGAGGTTGCTATAGGAACCATTAAAAGTATTGTGGTATACCTAGTAAGACTTATATCAGGTATGAAATATGGGGTGGTGGCAGAGAATATATGAAATAAACACACATAGCAAGATGCAGGTTGGACAAATGCATATACATAGCCTACTACCCCAGATAAAGACGATGCTGCCAAGCTGGGTAATAAAGCCAGAGCCAGCAGTATGCTCTTCAGAAGAAATGCTTTAAAGACAAAATCTAAAAGCCTGGGGAAAGATTCAAGCAATAATCATAGAACCAGAGTATCTGCCAGCATCAGGCAAAGCAAACTTTAGGGCAAATGTGAATAGAAACAATGACTCAAAAGTTAGTCATTAAGAAGACCTATATGCGTACACTTGGTACTTCTGAGAATGTAAGACAAAACTTGACTAAACCGGAAAGAGATAAATTCACAGTTCAGTTACATCCAGACATTTTGCCTTTCATATCATAATAACTAATAGACTGAGCCACAGGAAAGTGAGTAGAGCTACAGAAAACGTGAGTAGCGGTATCAACCAGTCTGGCCTCACTGCCATCAAGAGCCGTCAGAGGACAGACAGGCAGAGCGGAATCCACTCTTCCTTCAGCTACACGGGAACATTATATACAGGGCTGTAATGGCAGCTTCAGGACTCTTAATTGAAAACATACAGAATACATTCTCTGACCACAGTCAAATTAAATTAGAAATTAAAGAAAAAAATTTATCTGGAAAATTTCCGAGTATTAAGCAATAGTGAATGATTTCTAAACAGCCCTTGAATCTAAGAACAAATCTCATGTTGAATTAGAAAATACTTTAAGTGAATGATAATGAAAGCATCAAAGTTATACAATCTTGGCCTATATACTGATAAAGTTTTGCTTTAAAAGTTAAAATACAAGCAAACTAACCCAAATTAAATAAAAGGAAAAAGATAATAAATGTAATTTATTATAGAAACAAAATACTTTAAAAGCATTTGGTCATCTTAAAAGAGCAAAACTGTTTGACAAAGTGTAACACTGTACATTTTAAAAACAAAACAGAAAATCTCTCAGCAATTGGAAAATAAGAGGTAATTTCTCCCATAAAGGGAATCTTTGAAAAATGTCTATTTCTCATCACACTCAATGGTGACAAACTGAACACATTCCCTCTTAGCTCAGGGGGGATAAAGCAAGAATGTCCATCCTTTCCACTTCTGTTAAACATGCTGGAAATAGTACCCAGCACAAAAAGACAAAATTCAACATATAATCATGTAACATACACACATGTAACATATAACATGAAGACCGAACTGTAGCAGTAAGGCTATCTGAATCACAGACTGTCATCACTAAAGAGGAAATACAGAAAATTCTTGAAAGATGCTAGAATTAGAGAAAATTCAGTACATTCTGGACTTCTATGGTCTATGCAGAAGCAATTAAATATGAAATTAAAAACAACACTTACAATAACATAAACTTGTTAAACACTAGGGATATAGTTGACAAAATGTGTGCAGAAGTGTAAAATAAAGAAAAAACAGTATACTCCTTCGAGGAATCAAAAGGGACCAAAATGAATAGAAAGACTTACCATTTTCGTGGCTTAAGAGGCTCAGAAGTGTGTTGTGATGTCAACTCTACCCACATTTCTCTATGGTTTCAATTTAATTCCAATAAAAGTAACTGCAACTTGTCTTTGCCAAGTAGGCGTTGACCAGCCAACTCTAAAAACCAAGTGAAAATTGAAAGGATCTGGAATAGGCAAGCTAGTGGAGGAGGGGGGGCATAAAACACAGGACTTACGCTCTCTTATTGTCAAGACTTGCTATAAACACAACATTCATGGCAATGCGATGTTGGAAGGCCAGTTTAACAGAACACGAAATCTGCTAGAGAATCACCCCTAAGCATGCTTGGTTTTCTTTTAAAGTACGTTCTGGCTCAACTGGATATAAACCGAATTCATCCGAGAGAAAGGAAAGTCAGTTGAGAGAATGCCTCGGTAAGGTTGGACAGCAGGCAAGTCTCTAGTGGATTTTTATTGTTTGCTTTTGTTTGAGACAGGATCTCACTATATAGCTTATACGCTTATATGAGTCCTGGAACTCATTATGTAGACCAGGCTGGCCTCGAACCCCTGGAGATCTGCCTGCCTCTGCCTCGTGAGTGCTGGGATTAAAGACTCAGGCTACCGTGCCCAACTTGTAGTGCATTTTCTTAGTTAGTGATGAAGGTGGGAGGTTCCAGTCCATTGTGGTGGGCCACCACTGAGCCTGTGGTTCTGCATTTTGTAAGAAAGCAGGCTGAGCAAGGCGTGAGGAGCAAGCGAATTAGCAGTACCTCTCCAATGGCCTCCCTGTAAGCTCCTGCTGCCAGGTTCCTGCCCTGCTTGAGTTCTTACCAAGACTTTAATGATAAACATTGATGTAGAAGTATAAGCAAAATAACCCCTTTCCTCCCTAATTTGCTGTTTGTTCATGGTGTTGCATCACAGCAATAATAACCCCAAGACAGGATGCCAATCAGAGGGAAGAATAGTTTTATCAAGAAACTTTGCTGGGAAAACTGGATATTGATTTGAAAAATAAAATAAAATCTTATACTTCGTATAACAACTAATTCAAAGTAGATCATTGGCATAAGTATAACAAGCACGAAAATGAGAGAAATAGTAAACAAAACTTGGTCAAGAACAATAACAAGGCTAAAAGAGCTTGGCCAAGTGGGTAGGGTGGCACACGCATGCCTTTGCTAAGGCAGGAAGATTCCAAGTTAGAACCTGGGCTACAAAGTGAGACCCATCTCAAAACAACCCCAGCAAAGGGTCTGGATAAAAACGGCTTTATCAAGATTAACAATTGCTTTATGAGGCATTGTAAAAAGAATAGAAAGACAATCTAGAGGCAGGTAGCAGATACTTACAATGCATCTGAGGATGGGCTCCTGGTTTCTTGCTTTGTTTTGTTTGGGAGTGTTTTGTTTTTTGCTTTTTCCACTTTTTTTTTGAGAGGTTTTCTTTATGTAGAAAAGGCTGTTTTTGAACTCAGTGGTTTGCCTGTCTCTCCTTGAATGCCGGGATTAAAGGCATGCACCACACGGCCCAGCTGGCTCGTGCTAAGACAATAGAAACATTACTTACAATTCACCATAAAAGGACAAGAGATGTCATCAAATACTAAATGACAATTAAGTAAAAATGTACTTAACACTAGTTTCACTGTGCAAATTAAGGCCACAATAAAATGCTATGGCTTATTCTTCTAATTTGCTTTATGTTGCCATGATAAACATGACTACCAAAGGGGAGGGCTCATTACATCGTATAGGTCAAGGGAAGCCAAGGAGGGAGTTAAAGCAGAAACCCTAGAGAAATGCTGCTTACTTGCTTGCTCCTGATGGCTCACATACAATCCAGGACCACTCAGGGGTGGTATCACCCACAGTGAGCCAACCCATGTTAATCCCATATTAATCAAGAAAATACCCCGTAGACTTGCTTACAGGCCAATATGATGGAGGCATTTTCCCCTCTTCCCAGAGGACCCTGACTTCTACCAAGTTGACAAAAACAAACAAAAACCCAGATCAATCAACTCTTTGTCAACTTGACACACAAATACATTATTATTAAGCCATAATTTTCCTTTCAATGTTTATTCTAAGATCTCATGTTTATATCACAATATAAAGCATAATATAACTTTAAAAGTTCAAAGTCTTTTAAAATGTTCAAAGTCTCATAGCCATGGATTCTTGTAAAACCCAAAATAAGTTGCATACTTTATAATTCCAAGGCAGGGAGAGCCAGGGCAGAATTACCATCAGATCAAGGCAAAATGAAGTCTATCGGTGTAAAAAAAAAATCAGTGCCCAACATCTGGAACTCACTCCTGATCTTTTGGGCTCCAGAAGGCTTGAATAGTTCCACTTGCCGAGCTCTGCCATCCACAGCGCACAGAGTGTACTTTATAGGATAGACTGGCTCTACTCCACTCCGACCGCTGTTCTCAGTGGTCATCTCCCAGCCCTGGCATCTTCGTTATGTTGGCGTCTCCATTGCAACCGAAGCTGTGCCTTCACCAGTGGCCTCTCCTGACTTCTCAGTGCCATGTCTTAGCTTCTCTCCGCGAGACCTTCAACCCTGCAGTGTCCATGCTGTCAGAATAAGAACCGTGTAGGAGATTCTTACACATTACCAAGTTCAGCAGCCAGTTTAGGGTGTGGCTTTGGACCCCTCTCGACCCCAGCTTCTGTGTGCTGTCCCTGAGGAAATATTTCTGAGAAGATTTCACCTCTGTGATGTTGGTCTCTTCCTATCACAACTGACTTCTCAACCCGAATTAACAAGTATCAATTGTCCCAGCAAAGCAAAGTTTGTTTCACTTCAGAGGTGTTGGTCTCTCGCTAATCACAGCTTATTCTTCCCACCTGAGAGGACCAGGAGCCACAGACTCTAAATTCAACCCTGCCACACCTATAGTCCCAATAGTCTGCTTCCCTCTGAATCTTTGTAAGCCAGGCCTCTGTTGTCTCCATTTCTTGCAACTCATATCTTCCAAGCTACCAGAGAACAGCCCTTGAAGCCTTTAGCCCTCAAGAGATTTTCTGGCTCAAAGTTCCAAATACTTCCACAATCCTTCCCAAAACAATACCGTTATGACGGCCACAGCAATAGCCCAGTCTCTTGTACCAGTTTGTGTTCTAGTTTGCATTCTATTGCTGTGAGAAAAAATACTGACTAGGGCCAGCTTAGTGATGATAGGGTTTATTTGGCTCATATGTTCCAATCACAGTGAGTCACTGCTGAAAGAAGTAAGGAAAGGAACTCAAGACAGGAATCTGAATTTTTGACTGACAATCTTGTCTACTTCCAATATCCAGGAGGA
The DNA here is from genome assembly GCF_037038515.1 of Microtus pennsylvanicus. NCBI lineage: Eukaryota > Metazoa > Chordata > Mammalia > Rodentia > Cricetidae > Microtus > Microtus pennsylvanicus. The sequence goes on from NC_134579.1 coordinate 198,905,081, forward strand.
TAACTACATGTTTTTCTTTGGGTTCACCTTCCTATTTAGCTTCTCTAGGATCATGAGTTATAGGCTCAATGTCCTTTATTTATGGCTAGAATCCACTAATGAGTGAGTACATACCATATTCATCTTTTTGGGTCTAGGTTAACTCACTCAGGATAGTATTTTCTATATCCATCCATTTGCATGCAAAATTCAAGATGTCATTTTTTTTTTTTTACCACTGAGTAGTACTCTAATGCGTATATATTCCACACTTTCTTTATCCATTCTTCCATTGAGGGGCATCTAGGTTGTTTCCAGATTCTGGCTATTACAAATAATGCTGCTATGAACATAGTTGAACAAATGCTTTTGTAGTATGATAGGGCATCTCTTGGGTATATTCCCAGGAGTGGTATTGCTAGATCCTGGGGTAGGTTGATCCTGAATTTCCTGAGAAACCACCGCACTGATTTCCGAAGTGGTTGTACAAGTTTGCACTCCCACCAGCAATGGATGAGTGTACCCCTTTCTCCACAACCTCTCCAGCAAAGGCTATCATTGGTGTTTTTGATTTTAGCCATTCTGACAGGTGTAAGATGGTATCTCAAAGTTGTTTTGATTTGCATTTCCCTGATCGCTAAGGAGGTTGAGCATGACCTTAAGTGTCTTTTGGCCATTTGAACTTCTGTTGAGAATTCTCTGTTCAGTTCAGTACCCCATTTTTTAATTGTGTTAATAAGCATTTAAAGTCTAGTTTCTTGAGTTCTTTATATATTTTGGAGATCATACCATTGTCTGTTGCGGGGTTGGCAAAGATCTTCTCCCAATCAGGGGGTGGGTTGGGGGTAAAAGGAGATGGGGAGAGAGAAGTGAGAAGGGGAGGATGGGGAGAGCTTGGGGGAATGGGACGGTTGGGATGGAGGAAGAGCAGATATGGGAGCAGGGAAATATATATCTTAATTAAGGGAGCCATTTTAGGGTTGGCAAGAGACTTGACTCTAGAGGGGTTACCAGGTGTCCAAGGAGATGTTTCCAGCTTGTTCCTCGAGCAGCTGAGGAGAGGGAGCCTGAACTGGCCCTATCCTATAGCCACACTGATGAATATCTTGCATATCAACATAGAACCTTCATCTGGCGATGGATGGAGATAGAGACAGAGACCCACATTGGAGCACTGGACTGAGCTCCCAAGGTCCAAATGTGGAGCAGAAGGAGAAAGAACATGAGCAAGGAAGTCAGGACCTCGACAGGTGTGCCCACCCACTGTGACGGTGGGGCTGATCTAATGGGAACTCATCAAGGCCAGCTGGACTGGGATTGATGGAGCATGTGATCAAACCGGACTCTCTGAACGTGGCCGACATGAGGGCTGACTGAGAAGCCAAGGACAATGGCAATGGGTTTTGATCCTACTGCATGTACTGGTTGTGTGGGAGCCTAGTCTGTTTGGATGCTCACCTTCCTAGACCTGGATGGAGTGGGAAGGACCTTCGAGTTCCCACAGGGTAGGGAACCCTGACTGCTCTTTGGACTGGAGAGGCGGAGCGGGGGGGTGTTGAAATAGGTGCGGCGGGGCTGCGTCCCCAGCACCCCACCGCCTGCATGACTAGCTTTACCCAAAATAATTACACGGAAACTATTCTTTTATACACCGCTTGGCCCATTTCTATCTAGCCTCTTCTAGGCTAGTTCTTGCACCTGGATTAGCCCATTTCTTATAATCTTTGTAGCACCATGAGGTGCACTTATCAGGAAAGATTTAGCATGTCTGACCTGGTGGCTGGCTGCATCGCGTCTGCCCGGGAGAGAGCTGCATGGCGTCTCCTTTACTCGGCTTCTTTCTCCCAGCATTCTGTTCTGTTTACTCCACCCACCTAAGGGTGGGCCTATCAAATGGGCCTAGCAGTTTCTTTATTGCTTAACCAATGAAATCAACAGATTGATATATGACACTCCCACATCAGGGGGGGATGGGATGAGGAGAGGAGGTGAAAATTTGTAGTAATAATAATAAACCTAAAAAACAAACAAACAAAAAGACAGGAATCTGGAGGCAGGAACTGAATAAGATGCCACAAAGGAATGCTGGTTACTGGCTTGATCCTCAAGGATCACTCAGCTTGCTTTCTTCTTATACAACCCAGGACCACAGTGGGGGGGGGTATGGGGGCGGGGCCCTCCCACCGCCCTCCCACCGCCCTCCCACATCAATCATGACTTTAAAAAAATGACCCATATACTTACCTACAGGCCAACCTGATAATGGCATTTTCTCAATTGAGGGTTCCTTTTCTCAGATCATTTGTGCCTAACTAGCACAGCACTCACATGGATTAACTCAATTGAACCCTGACAATTGGCTAGAAAGCAAAGCACCTAGACGTCACAAGTGAATGAAAGGATAAAATAGTGCGGTCACTTTTCCCTGTTTCCTGTCGTATGCTTAACCTGCACAGCAATCCTACTTCCAGACGTTTATGCAAAGAGTTAAAATCTACACATAAAAGAGCCTTACAGTCACATTTATTGATAGAATATAAACGGGAACAACTGAAAATGCCCGTCAACCAGCATGAAGGAAAGAAACCAAGCTGTGAAAAAAGTACAAATAAAATCTCCTCAAGAGGACTACTATAAACACAGCAAGATGGATCATCTATTACCAAAACTACAGGAAAACTTGTCTATAGCGACAGGGAAATCCATCAGGGACTTGACTGAGGCTCCATCAGAAGAAAGGTGTCTGAAATGGGGCATGAGAAATATGGGAGGGGGTAAATGTTCTGTATTTTAATTAGAATGCTTACTCAAATGCATGCCTTTTCAAGGCTTACAAAACTGCTAACTTAAAGTATGTTCATTTTACTATGTAAGTTACTCTTCCAGAAAGTTCCCTTGAAAAAGTCTAAAAACAAGCCATAGTGTAACCATACAATAAATACCTCCCAAAACTCAAATCATTTGAACTACTATACCAGAACATAATCTTACTAATTGCTTTATTTTTTGCTCTATACTAATGAAAATGTAGCTGAAAATAATGCATCATCTTAATATGTTTATTGCAATCAAAATATGTCTACCATGTAGCGAGAACTAGAGAATGAAACATTTCTTTGTATGTGCATGCGTGTTCACGTGGGTGTGCCGATGCATGTGTGCCCATGGACACGCACGTGGGTGTGGAAGCCAGAAAGTAAACTCAGTTGTGCTCTCGAACACCATCTACCACAGCCTTTCGTTGGCCAGAAGCTCACTTATTAGAGAAGACCTTCTGGTCAGTGAGCCCCAGGAATCCTCCTGTCTCCACACCTTCAGTGTTGGGATTACTTTTTTTTTCAGTACTTTTATGTGGGTGGGGGAATCAAATTCAGTCCATTGTACCTACAAGGTAAGTGTTTTACATTCAAAGTCATCCACACAGATCAACGCAAACCTCTTCTGAGAAGCAGCTTTATTTGAACACGAGAAGCTGCGTGTTGATGGCTACCTTAGTTATTTAATGACGTGGACCCGTGTCTGTGGTGCTCCATGAGTTTCTTTCCTTACCCAGCAGGCTCTAGAATGACAGGATTATTATTGCTCCAAATATGAATTCCCTTCACAGGTCTCATCACATGCTAGATTAATTTTCTTCCTCTCAGAGTTTTATGCTAAAATACAAATTTTATAATTAAATTTCTTACTATATGCACCTAACAATACTTCACAATAGTGTATTTTCATTGCAATTTGATTATATTGCCTGTGCGAGGATTTTATATTAACCAGAATTCCTAGACTTACGTATTAGAAAATTTATATGCACATACAAGGAGAGTTTTATATATAATGTGAGCTAATATGCCTGAGTTTGCAAGCAATTTCTTTCCACTTGTCAGCATGCGTCCCCATTTTTATGACTCAGTTTTCATGACCTGTATATGTTTATTCTAGTTCTGACTGAATTAACCAAGTCTGCTAATGATTTGAATCTCCAGATCATTGTAACATTTTATAGGAGGGATGCTATATACTATTTAGGATTGGAATCATTCTGTTGCTCATGAATCAGTGGTTGCTGTTTCACAGGCTGCACAAGGATCTCAGTGTAATCTTGCATTTAAAAATATTCTTTATTCTTCTACTTTAATTTTATGTGAGTCCCAGTCACTATCTTTCCCATAAGAATCCTGTAGTCCAACTTTAAAACTCACCACTCATGCTAGAAGGATTAGCACGGTAGGCTTTGAAATGATTTTGAAATTATTTTTAATAAAAAGGAATAGGATGGAATGTTTTTTGTGAGCTCATAATTAATAACGGACGAAGATTACTCAGTTTGCGACTAGGATAGAACATGTAGCTGTGACAGACCATGTTCAGATGATTGCCACACACAAAAATGCCTTTCCTTTCTCAGAATATTTGAAATTCAGTGTACATGCAAATAGCAAGTCCAAATACTCAGCCACGGGACCTTTTCTTACCTGTACAATTCTCCCATGACCAGGCTTCTGGTTCCTTCCAGGGGTCTCAGGGGACCTAGTGTTCCCTTACCAATTGGAAAGTGTGTTCACCTCATTATATCAGGGACTTTGCCTGGCAAGGAAATATATTCAAAGGTTGTTGCTTCAGTGGCGGTATGCAGCAAGAAGCTCCCAGTAGGGTGGCAATGACCAGATGGGCGAGTGGAACTCAACAATGCCTAGTCGGCATCTTTGACCAACACAAGTAGGATTTATAGGTGCCGCATGTCTACTTTAAGGCTTGGCATCCTACCTGGAAAAAGCGAGAAACAACCACCACGCGGGATGCCCATTTCTAGATGGTTTTTCTACAGGGCCGTGAAGGAGTCCTGAACTATCTGGGCATACTGTAGTTTTTAAGCATTTGCCCTCTTGGTTAGCGGCTGGAGGCACGGGCTTGCTGGACTTGTTTCCATACAGCAGGAGCCAGCATTTATAACATTCTTGGAGGTGCCACCCTTCCCACTGGGACAAACCCTTGTGTGGATGATCTATTAGCTTTCCCAAGACCCTGATGAAACAGGTGGTGTGGCTGTGCTGAGGAGATGGGGAACCTATATAAGTTGGGCAACTTCTCCAAGTTCATACACATAGCATGTGAAGACTTGAGCTCAGAACCAGTCAGGCAGGCTCCAGAGCTAAGCTCATTCTTCTTAAGGCTTTCCAGTTGTTTTTTCAAAAAGCCATTTATCACTGTGTGAATTTTTCTTTCTTTCTTTTTTTGTTTCTGCACTCAGATACACAGTTCTCAATTGCAGAGATATTGCATCTCCATCGAAAAAGCAATGTTTGCACGAAAGTAGGCATTGAATGAATGATTAGTATTGCTTTCTTGAATGGAAAATCAGAGGAATGGTGACCAGATCATCCCTGAACACTGATACTTTTTACATTGAAGGGGTATCCATTTTAGGAAGCAGTTTGTTCAAGTAGAAAAAGCTCTTGAAGCTGCTTAGAGATAGGGCTTTAAAAAAAAAATAAAACAGCTTCTCTTTAAAGACATGGCTGTCCACGGAGGAATGTTGACTATTCGATAATGTAAACGTCCATCCTGAGTGTAAGGCTGATGCAGCTCAGACCCTTCCTGAAAGGAAAATCTTTATGTCACTCATATCCCTTAAAGATGCCTAAGTCAAGAACAAAGCTAACGCTAATCCCGGAGTGCTTAGAGAGGCTAGGCACAGATTCAGCTCTGTTTGTGAGAATCTCCATGTTATAAGACGACCTCAGATCTTTCTCGGTTCCCATGTCTTTCACCAGCCAGTTGTATCTGATAAGGGCACATGAAAGAAAATTTGACAAGGTGTTATACAGAACCACAGACAATCTAGGGTCACCAGAAGCTGCCTGGGGTTTGCCTGGGAAGCTGAAGTCACTGCTAAAGCTACTTTCCCAGCACCCTTCCTTGTTTGGTCTTCAATGTTTGACCCCTACCAACTTTTATCCTTTTCTCTTTTTCTAATGTCCCTTCCTGTATATGTTGTTTGTGGCCTCACATAAGTGGGGGGAAAATCTAGCCGTTGCGAAAGACGTGCTTGTTGCTAACAACAGTGTGATGTTGGAGCTCAACTTCATCCCCTAAACCCACATTTAGAAACTAAATAGTATCTCTGTGTAACTCTATAGGTCTCAACAACCTTTGTTTCAAATAGTACCATACCTACCTAGGCTTCTGGGTCATCTATATATTTCCTTACCAGAGAAACTTGCATGCTGGGATTAGGGAGTCTACAGAAAGCTGTAACTTTAGAGTTCTTAAATATAATTAATCTAGTATCTGAAAAAGATACTATTCAAACATTTTAAAGGGTCATTCTTTTTAAATTATTTTTCCATTTTACATACCAACCCCAGTTCCCCCTCCTTCCCCTTCTTCCATCTCCTGCCTCTCCCCTCAATCCCACCCCTCCATCTACTCCTCAGAGGAGGTAAGGCCTCCCTTGAGGAGTCAGCAAAGTCTGGCATACCAAGCTGAGGCAGGACCAAGCCCCTCTCTCCTGTATCAAGGCTGAGCAAGGTATCCCACCATAGGGAATGAACTCCAAAAAACCAGTTCATGTACCTGGGATAAATCCTGATCCCACTGCTGGGGTGCCCCCCCGCAACAGATCAAACCACATAGCTGTCACCCACATTCAGAGGACCTAGTTCGGTCTTAAAGGGATATTCTTAAATGAAATCAGTACCTCAGGAGCACTTTTTTCCCCTGCCATGTCTTTATTTAAGTTTCTCCTTTTGGACTAGGCTGTCTCCAACCTGAGTCTGGGACCTTGTTCTTCAGAGCTCACACTCCATCTAATTCATTTCCCACAGTTCCATTCCACAGTGGTTTCTGAAATGTTAATCGTGGCTTGTCGGTGTATTCTTATCCAGATTATATTCAATGCCCATATTGTATGAGGAGGTTTAATGAGACTGCTGCCCAGCGACACATTAATTTCTGCAAAGATCAGTCCTCCCGACGCGTATTCGATCCAGCCCAAACAGCAGCTAGGCTGGCATCCAGAGCGCAGGTAAATATCTTTCCTCCAGCTGTGGGCTTTGGGTCCTTGCATGCCTGGGGCAAATAGATAGGATCTACCAGGGAATTCAACTATCCATCCTCAGAAGCCCAAGGGTCACTATGACTTGTCTCCATGGGAGTTGTCTACCCCTGGCTGGAAGAACCTTTGGGTGCTGCAGAAAAAAAAAATATTTCTGAAATGTTTGAAGCCTTTCAGGATGAAGACTTCAGTATATAAAGAATGTCTCTCTAGAATTATACTAATACCCTGCTTATTCCATGGTGTTTATCAGTCTGACCCACCCAGCAAAGAACTGTGACTCAGTACAACTGGTCTGGGTGGGAGAAATGTTGCCAAGAAGATGCCTGGCGGTATGGGTTCTGATCTCTAGAGGAGAAGGGGATGGGTGAGATACACATGTCGAGTTTATGGCCCGAGGCAGTAACCTAAACACAGAGTCTCTGACGGGGACTGACAAGCCGCAACAACAAAGACAACAGATTTAGAAGGGTTATGGTTCAAGCCAGCTCAGAGTGGAGGCTGACAGGAGTTGATCAGATAGAAGCTCAGAAATCTGGGAGCAGCCGGGCCTCAGAGCCTGGGAGGGGGAACAAGAACATTTCTGGGAAGCCAGGGAGTCGTCTTCCCCACCTTCCTTTCCACCCTTTTCCCACGGCTCTGGCTTCTGGCTTTTTTATTTTTTTGTAATTGAAACAGAGTTTATCTTTGTTGCCCAAGCTGTCCCGAGACTCACTCTGTAAACCAGGCTCTCCTTGATCTCGGAGATTCTTCCGCCTCTGCTTCCCAGACACTGGAATTAAAGCTGTGTGCCGCCATGCCTGGCAGTATTGTTTTCTGTTCCATCATCTATTAGTGGTTTCATGTGTCATCGCAGGCATTGTAGACATGACTCAGTAGGGGAAAAGCTGAGTGAGATGCAATGGACTTTTAGAACGGTCGCTTTTACAGTTACTGTCCAAGATGAACGGAGGGAAACCAGGAAGGAGACAGAGTAGGGGAGTAATGGGGCTCTCGCAGTGAGGGAATTAATAGGAATAATTAGTGAAGCTGAGAAAATGATTGGCACTGAAACAAAACTGGGCATTAGTGTCTGGGCATCTAGATGATAGTACAGGTCGAAAATCCCTTATCTAAGATGCTGTTTCAGATTGGCTCAGAAATATTCAGAAATGTTTCAGATTTTTGTATCTCTTTTTGCAAAATTAGTCTGTGCATGTACAGTTGAGACATATAGCCTGAAGGTGATTTCTACAAAGTCTCTCATGTGCCCGTGTTTCAACTGCAACCTATCACATGAGGTCATTCGTGAAAATTCTCTTTTGCAACGTCATGCTAGTGGTCAAGATGTTTCGGATTTGGGAGCATTTCTGATGACACATCTTTGGGTTAGAGGTGCTCGAAACCTGGAGGAACCCAGGAGAGAAGAGACATGGCACATGCGTGTTGGGCAAGTGGTGGATACAGGTTCAGAGGCTTAGCCTGTCCAGCTGAGATAGTGGGGGAAAGAACGCAATGTCAAGAGCAGGACTCTGAGATCAGCGGCGAGGTTTGGACTTCCCGTTGTGCGCTTGATTATTTGTAGGTAAGACTTCGAGATTTAGTTTTATCTATAAACAGTATTAATCATACACAACTGTTGAGTTCTTGGGAGGAAGGCACTGGGTCAGAGTCCTTTGCCTGTCTTCTCTCCACCTACCTCATCCTGCTTCCCCTTTCCCAAAGTCCGTTCCTCTTGCTGGGGTTTGGAATCACAATTTTGAAGGGCCATGGCAGCTTTAGGCTGGAATTCACCCTAAGTGTGGAGAAGTCTGTAAGGCCAGCTCTTCTTCCACCCTGTCCAGGAGTACCAACTACTGGCATTACTACCGGTGGTTCTGTCCAATCCGTGGAGCTTGCCACTGTTCGTGGTGCCAAGGAGGGCTGAGGGAACGAGCGAACAGATGTGTTTTTTATTTGTGAAGAAGGCCAGCTGGCTCTCCTGAGCATAGCCAGTGACTTGGCACTATTCCTCGTCTTGTTTTCCAGAGCTTAGTAGCGGCTGGGAGCACAGAGGGGAAATTGCTGGCTCCCTGAATTCCTTTGCTCACTGTCGAGTCTGTCTGAATGGTAGTGTTTGCTCCTTGAGTGCCAATGCCACCACTCTGGGACCTTGCCTAATAGTGAGCTTGTTCAGAAATGGGACAAGAAGGGAGAGCTTGTTTTAGGCATGCAGGGTTATGAATGGCACAGCCAAACTGTGTTTCCATTTCAAACATAATCAGCTATAGAAATCAGCCATACCCTTAACCAGAGGAGACCAACATTGGCCTCTAAAAATAAACCTTTGGGGGGCTACAGAGAGGGCTCGATGGGAGCATTTGCTGTGAAAGCAAGAGGACCCGAGTTCAAATCCCCAGGACAAAACCCTGTCATGGCCACACATGCTTATAATGCCAGCACTGGGGGCAGAGCCAGGCAGATCCCAGGCACTTACTGGCCAGTCAGAAAAACAAAACAGTGAACTTCCAGTTCACTGAAAGACCCTGTCTCACAAAACTAAGGCGGATAACAATAGAAAAAGATATCCAATGTCCTCCTCTGACCTCCACATGCTTGAGTAGACACTAGCACCAACTTGAACATGTACACACACACACACCACGCTACACACAAAACACTAACAACAGCAGCAACAACAACAATATTTTAGCTGCCTGAGGATGGATGATGGGTCTGATACACTATGACAATAATTCCTGAGCTGGTGAGGAGTTTACTTAAAGAACAAATTATCTTTTTGCCATCTTTTCCTTGGGCCTAGAGGGAGATCCAGTGCAAGTGAAGAGGGGCTCCCCAGGATGCTTTGGTCCTTGTTTGGCTTCCATCAGTGCGGTGTGCAGCTGCTCTGTAAACTAGCGAAGGCCTGGGGGTATTGGAATTCAATGCTGAAAACATGTGCTGCCTGTCAATCTCTGCTTTCCTTCTCAGTTCTGGTTAGAAAACAAAGCCATCTTCAAGTGTAAAGAAAAACAAAATATTCCGTAACTATATCCTGACTGACATCAAATGATTTCTTCCGTCCTCACACAACAGATTTCATAGGATGAACAAACCACCACCAACCCTGAGGGCTTCTTTATGAATCAATGTTCCCAAACCAAACTGTGGCTTTTAGCACCAGCAAGTGACTGCAGCCCAGGCTCAGTGAAATACTGGCTGTGTGTCTCCTTCCTCTGAGTGCCAGAGTCCCCGTGATAACGCTAATATTCTGCTGGCTACAAGTTTACTTCACCCTTGGAACCCGAGGTTACAGTGTTACATCTCTTTCTACCTGTAGGGTAAGGCCCCGGCAAGTCCCAGAAAACAGCCCACTGTTACGAGTGCTGTGGGAACGCTGCTGCAGAGCAGGGCTGTGGCGACCAAGAATGACGTCATGGCCAGTTCAAGTAAGTCAGAGCAGGCTCTCTCGAGTTGTCCAGTCCTGGGGGTAGAGCCTCCATCCTGCCGTGGCGATCTGCTGGTCGTCAGTAAACGCTAAAATGGCAGCCAGTGCTGCAGGGGGAAAAATCATGTGGGCTTGTTTGAGGTTGAAACGTGAAGCAAATATGCCATGCGGGAAAGTTTCTTATCAGGATTGCGCCACTCTGACCAAGCGGGAAGTGCGGTTTGGTGACTGCAGCAGGAATCCACAGCTATTGCCCTTTAGTCTGCTAGAACAGAGAAGGCTGAGATGGGACACCCACATGTCAGGTGTACAAATGAACAGTTTCTTCAGAGTGGCAGAAGGCATAGCCGTCATTACAGTGCTGGCCTTGTGTCTCCCTGTGATCCTCCACACAGTTTACTCTGCCGCCTGCAGGAAAGGAAACAGGCTGAAAGAGCCTACGTCCCTTGCTAAGACACGTACCAGCCATAACTGACCGCTGGCTGTGTGTCTCCTTCCTCTGGGTGTTAGAGTCCCGGTGCCGGCTCTAGTCTTTGGCTCCCTTCCGCTAAGGCTGGTAACCAGCAGGTTGGATTAGCCATCTACTGGGCTCTTCACCCCTAGTAAGCTGCACAACAAACAGGATTATCTTCTCTATGCCCAGGACTCATTTTTATAAAGTCAGCCTACAAAGAAACCAATTGCCCTATGGCATTTGCATACCTTCTTTGTTTTGGTTACTGTCTCTCCCCGTCCTTCCCCCCCTCAAATCCTTATGTCCCCCTTCCATCCCCAGGATTCACCACTTCTGTTTGCACTTCATGTTCGTCAACATGCGCCGTTCAGATAGTGTGTATCATTTCCCAGCCACTCTGCCTCTTCTGAACAGTGGTCATGGTTCGGAGGTATTAGCCAGTCTCTGCTTGAGTGACGGCACCAAGAAGCTTTGCTGCTTCTTTTGAGTGGCTTATCGCCCAGTTTAAAAACCTAACTGAGGGTCCAGAGAAATGACTCAGTGGATTCCAGTTCAAATCCCCGGTAAAAATCCTGGGTGAGGCCAGGCACATGCCTTTAGCCTTAGAGCTGGGGGAAAAGGTGATGAGAAGATTGGCTGGGTTTTCTGGCTGCCACTCCAGCTCTCGATTCAGTGAGAGACCCTGTCTCAAGGGGTAAGGTAGACAGGGATAGAACAAGACGCTGACATCCTCCCCTGAGCTCCACATGCGCGCACTCACACATACAAGTATGCACATACATCATACACAAAATATCATATGCAGATGCTGCACACACAACACAAACAAAAACCTGAGTTGACATTTTAAAGCTGTCTACACAGCCTTATGAACCCAGGTTTTTAGGGTTTTGTTTCTTTGGCTTTGTTTTTGCAACAATACGATTTGTGTTTTTTAATGATTTTTTTTCATTTTTCCCAAAGTTTACATACACTTACCATCTTATCAACTTTAATGCATTTAATCAATGGTATTAAATGCATCCATCACATTGCAAGAGAACAACTGCACCATACACCTCGATTCCTTGCCCGGTACTGAGAA